>NW_006921980.1:2232373-2245133 GCF_000298275.1 Orycteropus afer afer | reverse complement strand
GCCCGGGGCAGCGGATCCGGGAGCTGCCAGCGCGCAGCGCCGCCAGTCCGCCAGCTTGCCCTCTTCCGTTGGCGCGGCGGCGGGGAGGTGAGGTGAGCCGGGCGGGTGGCGGACAGGCTAGGCCCAGCGGGGACTACTGGATCCGGGCCCCCGGGGTAGCCGGGGTTGGGGCTGTGGGGTGGGCCGGGGCCTGCGGGACCCTGGCGACCCGGGCCACCGCCCTTGCCCTCGAGGCTGCCGCAGTCGCCCCTCCCTCCAAACTGTCAGCAGCCCGAAGTGTGGGCCTTCTCTTAGGCCTGGCCCCGACAGACCAGCCCCGGGGATGAGGTGTGAGGGGCGAGGAGGGTGTCTACGGGAGTCACCCCTTTCGACTGTGGGGCTTGTAGCTGCAGATCCGTACCAGGATGCTCTGGAGCTAAGGGGCTGGTCCCCGCGACCTTGGCCAAGGCAGTGACTCTCGCTATTCCTTGATTTTCCCTTCGGGAAAGAGGAGAAATGTCCACTTTTTTGGAAAGGATGGTTGTCAGGTTGTACGACAGTGTGTGAAAGCCCTTGGGTGATAGCAGGAACATAGTGCATATTTGTGCACTATGTGCACATAGTGCACACTCTTCGCAGGTGTGTGTGGCGTGAGCCACCCCATCCCTCCCAACCCCCTGCACTCCTTTAGTGCCTTGTCAGGGGCACACACAATGCGCCTGAGCGGCCCTCCCCACCTCCTCTACCACTCCTCCCACTCATTGCACTGTGCTCCTGTACCCCCCACCTTACCTATCTTGAACATGCCAAGCCTCTTATACCTCAGGACCTTTGCAGTTGCCGTTTCTTGTGCTTGGAGTTGTCTCTTGGATCTTTACAGAGCTGGCATCTTCTTGATGTTCATTTCTTTGGTCATGTCTGGTCATATGTTTTCTGTGAGGCCTTCCTTGACCATTTCTTCCCTTAGTCATTGTATCTCCTTACTTTATTCCTAGGCATGATCTGGCTTGAAACCTGGGCTTGGAACTGGTTAATTCTGCTTGGATACCCTGCTGAGAATTTGTATTTACTCTCCAAATACTCTGTTTCAGAATCCACGTTTTAACAAGATTCCCAAGTGATTTTATGTATACAGGGGATCTGTAAGAATCTCCTGGGATGTTAAAATGTAGATTCTGATTCAGTATATCAGGAGTGGAAATGCAAATTCTCAGCAAGGGGTCAAACTGGAGTGAACCTGTTCAAACCTCTACTTGAAACTGTTCTGTTTGTCCATTTGCTTTGTTTCCTTCACTGGGATGTATGCTCTAAGTAAACAAGTAGTTGTCTGATTTGCTCATTACTTTATCCCAACTGCTTAGAAATCACACAGTAAGTATTTAGTAATAACAATTGAATAAAGGAAAGAATAATGCTCTAAGGAATGACCCTGCCTGCTTGTTGCCTCTGGTTTATCTGTTCATTTAGTGACTTGTGATTTAGTTGTGAAACTTGTAAGTAGATGGAAGCTTGTTCTCATTTTGTGAAACATTTTAATGTCCTTGGCCTCTTTATCTGGTAACTGTCAGAACAAGCTGTCAATATAAAAGCTTATGTTTTTAGGATATTTTAGCTCTATCTTCCTTCAACATATTCAGTAGATATTTACAGAGTTCTACATTATCTAGGTCAGGTTTTGTGCTAGGCCCTAGGGACACAAAGGAAATGGTGACAGGGTCTCTACCCCCAGAGAGCCCAGGAACACAGTAGACAGTTCATACCAGGATAGTGCGATGACTACTTTTGTGCAGGGGGTGACAGGTGGTGTTGGAGTTAGGCCTTAAAGGATGCTACTGACAAGTTTGCCATGCAAGGAGAGGCACAGAAGTATAAAGAGGTTGGGGGGGGGGCAGTAGACCTTAGCCTAGTGTGACTGTAGGAGTCAGCCTACAAGTTCAGATGTGAAAGAACACTGAGTGGAGGAGACTGTGGAGTACCAGGACCCCACTCAGTGATTTTATGCAAAAAGAAACCAGAATTTCAGCTTTTTGTGATTGTTGTTGTTGTTGTTGTTAAGTGCCGTCGAGTCGTTTCCGACTCATAGCGACCCCATGCACAGCAGAACGAAACACTGCCCGATCCCGCGCCAGCCCCACAATCCCTGCTATACTTGAGCCCATCATCGCAGCCACTGTATCAATCCATCTCGTTGAAGGCCTCCCCCTCTTTCGTCGACCCTCCACCCCACCAAGCATGACATCCTTCTCCAGGGAATGGTCCCTTCTTACAACATGACCAAAATAGGTGAGACGAAGTCTGGCCATTCTTGCCTCCAAGGAGCATTCTGGCTGCACTTCCTCCAGGACAGATCTGTTAGTTCTTTTAGCAGTCCATGGTACTTTCAGCATTCTCCGCCAGCACACAACTCAAAAGCATCAACTCTTCTTCGGTCTTCCTTATTCATTGTCCAGCTCTTACCTGCATACCAGGTGATTGGAAATATCATGGCTTGTGTCAGGCGCACCTTAGTCCTCCTGATTAGTCTCCTGATTTTTAAATGTTGGCAGTGGTTAATTAATTTTAAAGTAAAACAAGCAAGCGAGCAAACAAAAATTGCTATGAGCTAAGCAAAATATAACCCTCATTCAGCTTGATTGCAGGATTTTCATTCTCCAGGATAGGCATGTAGGAGGGAATTGCTGTGATGAGCTGAAAAGGTAGCCTAAGGCCAGGTATCAGCTCAGGTGTTGTTGTTGTCCTTGGGTTTCCAAGGTGGTATCACTACAGAAGTAGATTGCCCAACCTTCCTTCTGAGGAGTGGCTGGTGGGTTTGAACCACTAGCCTTCTGATTAGCAGTCAAGTGCCTTAGGCACTACACTACCAGAGCTCCTATCAGTTCAGATCCTCACTTAATTGTTAGTAGCCTCTGAATAGCAGCTCTGGAACTCATTTTTACAGAGGAGGAAACTGAGGCTTACAGAGTTTGAGCAGTCTGCTTCAGACCAAGCAGCTGGTAAGTCAAATTTGAACCCAGGTCTTCCCTAGATCCAGTGTTCTTTTGTGGGTCCCTTAGCTCTGAGTGCTCTCTTTTGGCTTTTAACTCGTTCTGCAAGAACAAAATCCAATCTAGATGATATTTTTCTCTATTTAATCTTTTTGTTTTTTCCTTCAAAAGGATCTTGAGGGGTTAAAAATCATTCTATTTTGGCATAGTCAAAATAGCCTTCTCTGTAGAGCTTTGATATGCCTGAGAATTTCATTTTTACGGTGCCATGACTTTTAAATAATTTGTTGACAGATTAAAATGTGTTTATTTGGTTCCCTAAATAAATGCCAGAGGAGACATTTTAATTTCATATTTGTCTCTTTAAAATAAAATCATCTTAATTTTCTGGTAAAGAAGAGTTCTGATACAATGAATAGTGAATAAATACATTCCCAGACCAATTATTTTCATGATGTATATAGTAAAACAGAGCCCCCTCTTTTTTTTCTTTCCTAATTTGGCAGCAGAGTAGCTATTTTTGGTCTAAATATGTAGTTATACTTCTACCTGGTTGAGGAAGTGCCATTTTGACATAATTTTCCATGAGAATAACTAAATTGATACTTGTTGTTTTGTGATTATGTAAACTAGTTTTGCAATCAGGGTTTTTTAGTTTAACTATTATGGCAACTTTCAAATGTACACACATATACAAAAATAAGCAGAATAGTATCCAGCTTCAACAAATTAATTATTCCTGGACAGTCTTGTTTAATTTCCTTCTTTATTTTACACCTTCCCTCCCACCAACATTATTCTCAAGTTGATCCTAAATACTATGATATTTCATTAATTCTTTTTTCTATTGGATTACATTTTATTTTTATGGGAAAAAGGGACATACACATAACAGTTTTATCAAGAGTAATTTGTAATAAAAAAATGAAAATAATACAGATGTCCCAGAAAGCTGCATCTTTGTTGACACTGGCATTTCCCCACAAGAAGAGAACCTTAGAAAGAAGTCAGTTTTGCTTTGAATGAATTAAAAATATATTCCTGAATCTTTCTCTTTGAGGAAAAACACCAGATAAAATTGACTGTCGTATTTTTAAGTAACTAAGGAGCTCTGGTAGCATAGTGTCTAAGGCACTTGACTGCTAACCAGAAGGCTGGTGGTTCAAACCCACCAGCCACTCCTCTGAAGGAAGATGGGGCAATCTACTTCCATAGTGATACTGCCTTGAAAACCCAAGGAGGGGTCACTATGAGTCGGGGCTGACCCGATGGCACATAACAACAAACAACAAGAAGGAGGTCTGGTGGCACAGTTGTTACAGTGCCGGAGTGGTAACCTAAAGGGCAGTGGTTCGAACCCATGGGCCACTTCCCAGAGAAAGATGTGGCAGTCTGTTTCCATATTGTTGTTGTTAGGTGCCATCGAGTCGTCTCCGACTCATAGTGACCCTATGCACAGCAGAATGAACACTGTCCGGTCCCACGCCAGCTCCAAGATCCCTGCTATACTTGAGCCCATCCCCGCAGCCACTGTGTCAATCCATTTCGTTGGGGATTTCCCCTTTTTTGTCGACCCTCCACCTTACCAAGCATGGCATCCTTCTTCAGGGAATGGTCCCCTCTGATAACATGACCAAAGAAGGTGAGACTAAGTCTAGTCATTCTCACTTCCAAGGAGCATTCCTGTTGTACTTCTTCCAGGACAGATTTGTTAGTTCTTTTAGCAGTCCGTGGCACTTTCAGCATTCTTTGCCAGCACCACATCTCAAAAGCATCAGTTCTTCTTCTTTTGGTCTTCCTGATTCATTGTCTGTTTTCATAAAGATTTATACAATCTTGGAAACCTTATAGGGCAACCTTGGAAACCCTACAGGGCAACCTTGAAAACCCTACAGGGCAGTTCTACTCTGTTCTACAGGGTTGCTGTGAGTCGGAATCAACTCATCAGCAGTGGGTTTTTGATTTTGGACTTTGTGTTCCTGAATCATTCTCTTTGAGAAATACCAGGTTATTGACTGTCACATTTTTAAAAGTAAAAGTAGTGACTAACTGAAGCTCAAATCTCCACACCCTCATCTACCTAGTCAGTGGGTCAATGTCAAATCATCATCAGTTCCCTTAAAGTCACCACAGACTTCTATTTTGGTATCACTACACTAAGAACCGAAATCTTTAACAAATGAGTGAGTGAAGCCCTTTCCCTAGCATTTCTGGTTTTCTGTTCAGTCCACACTGCAGAGATACAAGGAAAGATACCTTTTTGGTCCCCAGGTTTTATTCAAGGACTTATAAAAAATGTTCCAGATAAATGAATTTTAAATTAATCTTCATCTCCTTTCTCTTCCTGGTCCCAGTTAATCTAGAAGTAATGTAATTTGTAACTTTCTTTGCTGTTAGCAACTATGTGGAACTAATCACATAGATGATTATTCTTTAAATATTTTTATGAGATATTTTAAATACCTCTTGGAAAAAAAGCAGCTTGGAAGTTGCAGCAGTCTTGCTCTTGCTTCTTTCAATCGTTAAAACCCTTACACTTGAGATTACCAGCTTTCCCATTGACTTTGATTCTTTCTTGAAGAAACTTTTTGGACTTGACAGCATCCATGATTCCATCTTCTGTGGGGTGGGTACAGTCAGAGATAAAGTTCAGAACCTGCTTTTTTCTTTTTCTGCCCCTTTGCCACAGGCTTTTTCATAGGGTGCCATGGCAGCAGCAGAGGCAGAAAAACCATTCATTAATAAAAATTAATGTCTTTAAAAGCATGTCTTTAAAAGACAAGGACTCTTTTTAACTTGAAAAACAAGAATTCCTTTAAATACCATCAAATAACCAGTCCGTATTCAAATTTCCAATTGTCCCATGAATTCTGTAGTGGGTTTTTTTTTTTTTTTTTTTAAATACTGCTTATTTGAATCATGCTGCCACTGAGGTCCATGTATTATGATTGGTTGATGTGTCTTTTAAGTTTTTTTTAATCTGTACATTCCCCTTCCATTTCGTTTTTGTTTTCTTTTCAAAGAGGAGCCTTGGTGGTGTAGTAGTTAAAGCACGTGGCTGCTAACCAAAACGTCAACAGTTTGAACCCACCAGCCGTTCTGTGGGAGAAAGATGTGGCAGTCTGCTTCCATAGATTTACAGCCTTGGAAACTCAATGTGACAGTTCCACACTTGTCCTATGGGGTCAGTGTGCATTGGAATCAACTTGAAAGCATTGGGGATTACTTTTGGATTTCTTTTTTAAAATTCTTATTGTGGTAAAATATATATAAGTAAAACATTCGACATTCAACCATTTTTACACATACAGTTTGTTGTTATTGTTAAGTGCCATTGAGTCGGACCCTACTCATAGTGACTTCTCCTTGGGTTTCCGAGGCAGTATCACTACAGAAGTAGATTGCCCCATCTTCCTTCCGAGGAGTGGCTGGTGGGTTTGAACCGCCAGCCTTCTGGTTAGCAATCAAGTGCCTTAGGCACTATGCTACCAGAGCTCCCATGTACAGTTTAGTAACATTAATTACACTCACCATCTTGTGCAGTTACTACTACTGTTTCTATTTGTTTTTCATCACCCTTAATAGAAACTCAGTACTTCTTAAGCAATAACTACCCATTTCCCTTTCTCACACTCCCCTCCCCCATCACCATTAAACTCTGCAATTGCCTATTCTAGATATTTCATGTATGTATGATCGTATAACATTTGTCCTTTTATCATGTGACTTATTGCACTCAGCATAATGTTTTCAAAGTTTATCCTTAATGTAGCATGTATCAGAAGTTCATTTCTCTTTATTATCTATATAATATTCCATTATATAGATATGCCACATTTTATTTATCCACTCTTCTGTTGATGGACACATGGGTTGTTTCCCCTTTTGTCTATTGTGAATAATGGTGTAATGAACATCAAAATGTACAAATAGCTGTTTGAGTCCCTGATTTAGGGTATACACCTAGGAGTAGAATTGCTGGGTGATAGGACATTTCTGTGCGTTTTAGTTTATTTGTTGAAGAAATCGGCCATTTGTCTTACAGTTTTTGAGATTTTACTGTTGGCATCTCTGCAATGTAATTTAATGTATTTTTCTGTGTTTTCTGGAATTGAGCAGTTGGATCTAGATGAGTCTTGGTGAGATTCAGAGTGCTGTCTTTTGGCAAGGCCCTTTCATCAGTGCTAGTATGCTCTTCTATCTAGAGGCACATGAGCCTGTTTTCTCATGCTGTGATGGCAGCAGCTGTTGATGTTTGATGCTTAGATTCTTTAAGAGGGTGTATTACTTGGTCACGTTGGTACATCTTTTGCCCAATAGAAATTCATTTTTTTTTTTAAGAACAGTTTATCTTTTCAGATTTTATGTTGGACTTTGAATTGCCACTTAAAGAATTTTAATTGATGCCTCAAATCTTCTTTGGAAAAAGTTGGGGTATAAATTAAAAGATACAAAAATAATGAATGAGAGTAGCCACCACTTTAACATAGGAATTCCTTACAGCTAAGGAAGTTCACTGAACATTTGAAGATGAAATTCAACAATTTGATTTTATTTAATTAGTATGTTTGTACTCTGAAATATCTACTGCCACCCCCCCTTTTTTTTTGCCAGCTAATTTTACCTTAATATTGTTCTTTAGCAAAGACTACATACTGTAAGACATTTTGAGAATAATAAAAATAGGTTCTAAGGATATGTGGATTACAAATGAGATAGTTTTATTTTCCCCCCTTGAAAGTGAATCCTTAATGTCAAGTTCCTTTATATTATAGAGGTTCTTGCCTGTTATGAAATGGTTATTTGAAGTTTTTCTATAACTAAATTGTTTGGCTGTTAGGCAGCCTGAACAGTATAAAACCTATCTTTTAGTGATATACCAAAAGTTAATTTTGCATAGTACAGGATAGAGTAAACTTGGGGATTTGCTTACAGGCATTTTTTTAAGTGCGTATTTAATTTATAACTACTGGTTTTATCATAAGGAGCTCTGGTTGCATAGGGCCTAATGCATTTGACTGCTAACTAGAAGGTTGGTGGTTCAAACCCACCAGCCATTCCGTGGAAGGAAGACTGGGCAATCTGCTTCCATGTAGGTTTACCACCTCAGAAACCCAAAGGGGTTGCTGTAAGTTGGAATCAATTTGATGGCAGTGAGTTTGGTTTTTTGGTTTAGTTTTGTTATAGTAAAATGATAAAACTTAGGATCATCATAAGGAAGAGATGCATGGGTGAGGAAGATTCCAGCACAAAGCTGCCATGTCTCAGATGGAACCACTCAGGCAGAGGCCTGAAGGTGTGCAGTGGCCAGTGTTTGATGTGGTCTGAGAGTGGCCAGGGTGCCCAGGGTCTCTGATGTTGTCTTAAGAATCTGAATTTTATTGTCAAGGCAGGTGGTCACTATTGAAGTAATTTAAACAGAAGAATGATATGATTGCTGCATATTTCCAACAGATTGCTTTTTCTTTTAACTTTTTACTTTGAAATAATGGTACCTTCACAAGAAGTTGCAAAAATAGTGAGCGCTCCTATGTACTCTTAACCAGGTTCCCCCAGTGATTATATTTTTACATAACAGTAGTGTAATATCAAAACCAGGAAATTGGCATTTATACAATGAGTGTATAGTTCTTGGCCATTTTATTACATGCGGAAATTCATATAAGTACATTCAGGGTGCAGAACTATTTCATCAGCCCAAAGATCTACCGCATGCTACCCCTCTGTATTCATCTACCACCATCAGCACCCTGTCCTCCCACCCATCTCTATCTAACCCTTGGCAGCCACCAATCTGTTCCACATCTCTATAATTTTGTCATTTCACAAATGTCGTATAAGTGGAATCATACAGTATGTGACTTTTGGGATTGGCTTTTTTTTAACTCAGCCTAATGCCCTTAAGGTCCGTCCAAATTGTGTGTATCAATAACTCATTACTTTTTATTGCTGAGTAATATTCCGTGGTATGGATGTATCATGGTTTGTTTAGCCATTTATCTCTTGAAGGACATTTGGGTTGTTTCCAGTTTTTGGCTGCTGCAGGTAATTCTGTGAACTTTTATGTGCAGATTTGTATAGCAGGATCTCTCTTTTTTAGGTAATTTTCTTTTGTTATTGAAAATATTTCCAGCAAAACATAAAACCAGTCCAGACAATTTCTACATGTGTCATTCAGTGGCATTTATTACATTCAATTTCTGTAACTATCCTCATTCTCTTTTTCCAAATTATTCCTGCACCATTAATGTGAACTCACTGCCCCCTAAGCTTCTTTTCTAACTTTTTGAGTTGCTGTTGTCAGTTTGATCCCATTGTTGTTGTTGTTGTTGTTGTTATGTACCATCGAGTTGGACCCGACTCATAGCGACCCCTCCTTGGGTTTCCAAGGCGATATCACTACAGAAGTAGATTGCCCAACCTTCCTTCCTAGAAGTGGCTGGTGGGTTGGAACCGCCAGCCTTCTGGTTAGCAGTCAAGTGCCTTAGGCACTAGAGCACAATGCTCAGGGCAGATAAATACTACTTATTAGTTAAGTTAAAGTAGTATTTAGCTTTAAAAAGATTCCAGTGGATATTTTTGGTTTAAGTCTTAAACACCAGTTTACCTTAACTAGTAAGTAATGTCTACCTTGAGTGTTGTGCTCTTTTAAATAGCTATCTATATGGGATCAAATCTCAGGGCAGTAGTTTTAGGGGTTCATCCAGCTTCCATGGATCCAGAGGTCTGGATTCCATGAGAATTTAGAATTCTGTTCTGCATTTTCTTCCTTTTAATCAGGATTCTTCTATAGAATCTTTGATTAAAATGTTCAAAAGATCTCTCTCTCTCTTTAAAGGGATATAGACACAGTGGTTAGGAAGTAGAAGGAATGGAGGCTGGTGGACCATTTTAGCTGTTGCTGGGTCCGGGGAACATTGAGAAGGCCTTACCCAAAGCACTGGGATTGGGGGTTAGTGAGGAAGGACAAGTAAAAGAATGGACAGTATCTGAAAGGGGGACTGGTGGGGAGGAATCCTTGCTGAATCCTTATGGTCCAACAAGTGAGTAATAACCAGTTGTTATTCTGTATCCATACAAAACACTGTAGCTTCAGAATGGATATTCAGAAGGATGACCCTGAGATGCCATGAGGTCTTTGATTATGAGGAAAAGATTGAGTTGTTGTGCTATGCTATTTTTATTAAAGATTAAAGTAAGAAATGAGAACAAAAAATTTGATAAAAAATTTTAGCAGCAAGTATTGAAACACAGAAGGTTATTGTGAGGATCTGCTCTTGCTCAAAGCTGTTAGTTAATTTTAATTTAAATATTGCATGTCCTGGGTGTTCTGAAGTATTTGTGTCTTAAAAAGTTTGATTGAGCCTATGGATGACTGAATCACCATCATCAGAAGAAAAATGTATCCTGGCCAGATGAAGCCAACAAGAAAAAATATGAAGGCCTGGTTTTTCTAGCCTGGTCCTTACCAGTTGTTGGACCCACACTTTGATTTCTAAATAAAATTAGGGATATTAGAGTGGTATTTAGGAAGAACATGGATGTTATGGTCAAACATACTTATATTACTTTCAAAACTGGACCTTGCCACATCGTAGCTGGGAATTTGGGGATCTCGTTATTGTCTCTGGACTTAAGTTTCCTCATTTGCAGAGTGGGGATAGTAGTACTCACAAGTTGTCAAAGGATCCTTTATGAATATATATGCTGGAACCTGGCCCAGTCTTTTTTCTCCAATTTTGTTCTGCCTCAGATCTCAGAATAACCATTCTTTAGTTTTTCATTAGAATTATTTTGCTTGACCAGTTTATAAATATGTATGTATATACATACACATACACACATATATGAAATACAGACATTTAAACACACACACACAAAAAAAGTTATAATGGAAAGCATCTAAGTCTTTTTTTTCATTTCCCATTGTTTCTCTTCACTTGCTAGCATAGTATGTGTATGTGTTTTTACATAGATTGGCATTTACTGTGTGCATTCTTGTTCAGCTTCCTTTATATATATCTGGACATTCTTTCGTATCAACATATATAGTTCCTGCATTCTTTTTAATGGCTGTATTGTTAGTTTTGTGCCATAATTTGTTCAGTCAGTCCAGTGTACATTTTAGGTTATTTCTAGTTTTTTTTTTGTTTGTTTTTTTTCTTGTTACAAGAAATACTAAAAACATCCTTACACAAACATCTGGGTACTTGTACACATTTATTTGTTAGATATACATTTCTAGATAGGTAGTTACCATGTTCTGATTCATGTGCATTTAAATTTTAATTTGATACTGTTTTCCTTTGAAAAATACATTTTACCAATTTACAGTTCTCACATATATATATGAAATTATCTCCTCACATCCGGGCCAATATCATGAATAGACTTAAGCTCAGGTCTTGCCTCCTTCAGAATGCCTTTAAATCTACACACACACACACACACACACACACAGGCACATCACTAATTCACCCTTTTCCAGTTGAGATTAAGGTCTCTTTTATAATCCTGTCAAACACGCATACCCCACGGGCACTTTCCATTTGGCCTGATAATTGTTTTATGTTGTTCATGTTGGCTTTTTGAGGAAAAAGGAACTTTCTGGGTTGATCTGCAACTCCACCCCCTGGCCTAGTGCTTGGCTCCCATTAAGCCCTCAAGAAATGCTTATTGCAAGAGGTCAGTAAATGATATTCTCACAAGAGTTGGGCTGTGTGCTTGTCACTTTTCTTTCCCATTATAAATTTTTATAACTGTATAAATCTGTAGCTAGCTATTTTTTTAATTTGGAAAAAATCAACAAATTTAATATATTTATAGTACTTGAATTGGTGGCATATTGCCTAAGGCATTTGACTGCTAACCAGAAGGCTGGCGGTTCAAACCCACCAGCCACTCCTTGGAAGGAAGGTTGGGAAATCTATTTCCATAGTGATACTGCCTCGGCAACCCAGGGAGGGGTCACTGTGAGTCAATGGTATGTAACAACAACAAAAACAGAAATGTACTAGAGGGATTGATTCCAAGATGACAGAATAGGCAGAAAGACTGCACAGACCCGCTTCAACAAAGAAAAGGAAAACCAATTAATACAGACACAGAAGATAATCCTGAACCCCTGAGCCTTGAAGGGAAGGATATAAAAGTGGACTAAACCCCAACTAGCAGAAGAATTTACATGAAAATACCAAAAAGGAGACAGTAGACCTGCAATCTGGCAGAGATCCTGAACAATCCTGATGGCACAGACAGCTTGGAGATTCCCGAGTGGTGGGAAAACCTAAGAATTAACCTGAAAATCAACCCTGCTATCCAGGAACTGCATGGAGGACTGCTCTGGTGGCTGGGGAATAAAGAGGGGAGGGAAGCAGCAGTGAAGAGGAAGACGGGCGGAGCTGTGGACTTTTGCCTATCCGAAGGGTGCAGCCATTTTGAATGTTTACAAGCGGCTTGACCATTTTGGATATTTAAAGAGACAGTGCTTTCTGAGATTCCAGGGGCTTAAGAAGTTCTGCTTTCCAGTAACCCCAAGGACACTCCGGACCTGCATGACTGAAAAGGTGTGACATTTCTCTTCTTACTCTTATACCCCACACCCGCTTGGTGAATGGAGGTGCAACCACCCCCTACTCCCACGCACCTTCTGGGCCTGCAGCAAGTCCATCATAGTCTCTGTGCTCGGAGGGAGCCTGGGTGCCCTGCCCTGTCCTCTGCCGATTTTTTTCTTTTTATTTATTTTCTTTTTCTCTTTCTTTTTTCTGTTGTTTACTTGTATTTGTCTGTTTTAAAAC
>NW_006921980.1:2220792-2222091 GCF_000298275.1 Orycteropus afer afer | reverse complement strand
TTTTTTTCATGTGCCGTCTAGTCTAACCCCATTCATAGTGACCCCTCCTTGGATTTCTGAGGCAGTATCACTAAGGAAGTAGATTGCCCAACCTTCCTTCCGAATACTAGAGGTAGTGAGTAAAAAAGAAAAAAACATCTTACTTTTAGCTTGAACAGGTAGAACATTCTTCCTGCCCAATATTTATGTATAGAGTGGTTAGATTTTATGCCACTATCCTGTAGGTGATTTTACAGGATTCTCCTGTCATCCGCTCCCTAGCCCCAGCCCTTGGACCAAAAGAGCCCAAGTAGCAGAATGCTTCCTCTGTGAGTATTTTACATGGATCACTTGGTGGGCCCTGGACATAGCTTTACATTTATTGAGCAGTGCTTTGTGAGAGTGGGGTGGGGGCCACTGGAGAGACAAAGGGAATAGGACAGACGCTTCCTGCTTCTGAGGAGCTCTTAGCCTGAGGGAAGGAGGTCGGCCTGTGAAAAGATAAATTATAGTGCAAGAAGCTGGGGGTACTGCAAATGCAAAAGCAATATAGAGCAGAGCCCAGTGTTGAACTGCTGATGGGTGGAATACCAGTATTTTGTGGGAGCCAAGGGAAAGGAACCAGTACCCACTCCTGTGTGAAGTGGCAGCAGTGAGTGCAGATCAGTTTGTTGGAAATCTGGTTACATGAAGAGTTCTTATACTTTCCCATTTGTAAAACCAATTTCTGAGCCCCACCTGATGTTCTATTTTGTTGCAATGTTATCTCAACAGAGTGGATTCACTAACAGCTAAATTACATTCATTCTCAGGTTGTCTTGAGGGTCTTTCTCTTGCTTTCATGAAGCCAAAGCTTGACAAAGAAGGTGCCTTTGACAGGTTCTCTCTTGTTAATGAGTCTCCTCATAGATTTCGGTTTTCATCATGTACTTGAAACATCACAGGTGATTTTTTTACTGCCTAATAAAGGCAACATATTTTAATTTTTAAATTTCGAGATATATTAATAATCCTAGAACCTAATATGAGTTAATGAACTCTCAAAATTCAAAGAAGCGAATGTAATATATTGTACTGGTCAGGGTAGAGGTTGTAGGAGCTGTAGCAGAGTTACAGAGCTGCTCCACAAGGTTGGGAGTCTTTTGTGTCAGTTCCAGCGTCGGTGGGCATGGGGGTGGAGGATGGGGGCTTCTGTGCCACAAGATCATTCAGGAATTCAGCCATTGGGTAGCTCTGTGGCTTCTATCTCTCAGTCTAAGACCGCCGATTGCCCCAGCCAGCAGCAAGGGAGAAAGATTGGAAGGCAAGCAGCTTTCTGTA
>NW_006921980.1:2216167-2220220 GCF_000298275.1 Orycteropus afer afer | reverse complement strand
CATAGTTGTATAGGTTGCAGATCGGATGGTGTACCAGTCGCTAGGACTGATTGTTTCCATTAATTTTGGTTTTCTTCTTTCTTCTTGACGAGGAGAGACCTGTTGTTGCATCTAGATGGCAGCTTCCTAGCTTTTAAGGTCCCAGTCGCTACTTGCCAAAGTAGTAGGTGGAACAATGTGTAAACAAGTGATTTAGAAGTAGCTTACCTCACTTCTGCACACATCTCATTGCTCACACTTGGCTACCAGGACAGCTGCCAGGTGTAGTCTCTACTTGGGCGGCTATTTAGTGAGCTAAAGTGGGAAAGCTTCTGTTAGTTAAAGGAAGAAGGGGCAGTGGATCCTGGATTCTTTTGGCAGTCTATGCCACATTCATATTGTTTGCCCCTTAGGCACTTCAACCTTCATCTGTCCAAAGTTGAACTCACTGGCTCTTTGCAAATATCTCTTGCTTGCTTCCATCTGCTTTGCCCTCATTCTTTCCTGTCTCCTCCAGGTCAGCAAGTCACATCCTCCTTCCTCCAAATCATGCATTTCCTTCTCTTTGCCAGCTGCCACTTACCTCTGTGCAAACAAAAAAAAAGAAAAGAAAAGAAAAGAAAAACAAACTCGGTGCCACTGACTAATTCCGACTCATAGTGACCCCCCTTTGGGTTTCCAAGGCTGTAAATCTTTATGGAAGGAGACTGCCCCATTTTTCTTCCGTGGAATGGCCGATGAGTTCAAACCACTACCTTTTGGTTAGTAGCCAAATACCTTAACTACTATACCATCAGAGCTCCTTACATCTGTGCAGACCCTGTTATTGTTGCCTAATCTCCCTTTCTTCCCTTTTTGGTTTCTTGAATAACGTCTCTGAACAGCAAATCTGGCCATGTGCCTCTCCTGTTCTGGTAACTCTGCAGCCCTCAGGACCAAGCCCAGATGCCTCTGAGTGAGACTTCCAGGGCCCATAGTGATCTGGCCTCATTTCACTCTCCAGCTACACCCCCTCCCTGCCCTGCAAAAAGACCCATTGCTGACAAGTGGATTTTGATTCATGGTGACCCTACTACCCAGCAAAACAATATCAGATGACTTGTCATGCTCAGACTGCATCTCTGCCTCTGCATGTGCTGTTGCCTTCTTCATACCCTCTGAACTCCTCTCCTGAGGTATCCATACTGGAGCATGTAAGCTCCCTGAGGGAAGGCACTTTGTCTTTGTTCTGGCACAGGCCTGGTCAACAGAGGGTTCTCAGGCAGAACAAATGGCGAATGTTGCCTGTATATTATAATATGACAGAGCAACCACTTCTTCTAATGGATCAAGACTTAGTGTTTACCTGCCTGCCTTTCACTGAGTCTGTCTCTAATCCTTGGCACTTGTGCCTTACTGGCCAAACCGAGTGGTCTCCTGTGTTGTGCATAATCTGAGCTCTGTGCCCCTACTATATAATTCCCCATGTCTTTACACAGTCAGTCTGAGCTTTGTGCCCCACTGTGTGGTCCCACATGTCTGCACACAATCTGAGCTCTTTGCCCCTCCTGTGAATCTCTGGCAAATTAATCAAAGGCAGTGAAGCTTGTCTGGTCTTCTGCATTCTGCCAGTGGACAGGATCTCTTTGGGCTTCTTCAGTCAAGTATTTTGTTTACAATTTGCTTATTGCCCTTACCTGTAGTAATTTGTATTATAATCTATGTAGTACACTTATTCCTCACACTTCTCTCCAAAATAGTAAATTATTCAAAACCAGTTCCTGGTTTATCTTGCTGTAATGGGTTAGCCCTTTCTTGTAAAAAGTACACTATAAATGTTAAGGTGAACTGTCTCAGGTCTCCCCCTCCCCCAACCCCGGCAACTTTTTACTGGTATACAACTTAGTGACAACAATTTTTTAAAAAAATTATCTCAGATTGTGATTTGGGTGAAAGTTCACAGAGCAAGTTCATTTTCCATTCAACAGTTCGTATACATTTGTTTCGTGACATTGGTTACAATCCCCACAGTATAAAAGCTCTCTTCTCACTTCCTCCCTGTGGTTACCTTTTTCTTCTTTCCTGTGCATTTCTGCTCTCTTAAGTTTTCTCCCTGTGCAAGTGCTACCCTTCGGATTTCCCTTGGTTGATTGTTCTACGATGCGTATCCACCTAGCTTGATTATTTACCTTGTACGCCTATTGTTTGGATGGAAGGTATGAGTTTAATTCCAGGCCTGAAGGGTGACTAGCAGTCATGGTCTCAGGAGTTTCACCAGTCTCTATCAGAGCAGTAAGCCTGGTCTTTTTTTATGATTTTGAGTTTTGTTCTACATTTTTCTCCCACTCTATCCAGGATCTCTAATTCTGATCCCTTTCCAAGTGGTTGGAAGTGGTAGCTAGGCACCATCTAGTTCTTCCACCATCTAGAATGATATAGGCTAAGATTCCCATGGTCCACTAGTCCCTTGAACTAATTGTTTCCATGCATCTTTGATTTTCTTCATTCTTCTTTGCTCTGGACTAGGAGTAACCAGTTGTGACATCTTAGAGGGCTGCTCGCAAACTTTTAAGAGCCAGTTCCTACTCACCAAAGTAGGATGTAAAACAATGTTGTTGTGTAGTGTGTTATGCCAGTTGAGCTTGATGTCCTCCATGACCATGGTCCTGAGTTAGCCCAGTGACTAACTCCTTCAGGGTGTTTGGCTGTGGCAAAAAGTTATTATAGCTTTTCCCCCTGTTAGCTCTATTATATATATAGACATTCGTACACCACATACATATATGTATGTAGAAATATTACCTGCCAAATCTATATATGGTCATGGGCATATTCCCTTTTGCCTACCCATACCTCATCATTTTGCTTGTCTACCTCTGTATCCACCCATAGATTAATGTTTGTTACTGATAATGAAGTATTGCATGTGTAAAAGTATTTATCTTTGTTGTTTACTTCTTGTGCATCTCTCCATAACTTCCTTTTCCTTAGTGGTATTGTGCCAGTCACTCACTTTTAGTATCTTGTCTTTCCCTTCACCCAAATCAATAGGTGTCTCTTGCCTAGCTAGCCTAGAAGCTTTTTTTCCTTCCCTCCCATCCCTGGTCACCAACAAAGAAAGATTCCTTCCATGTGTAAACCTTTCCTTAGCTTTTTACAATAGTGAACTCATGTAATATTTGTCCTTTTGTGATTAACTTATTTCACTCAGCATAATGTCCTCCAGTTTCATCCATGTTATGCAGTGTTTCACAGATTCTACATTATTCTTTGGTGTTGCATAGTGTTCCGTTGTGTGCGTATATAACGTAGTTTGGTTATCCATTCATCCATTGATGTGTTGTTTCTATCTCTTCGTTCTTGGAGAATAGTGCTGTGATGAACATGGGTGTGCATATATCTATTCATGTCCCAGCTCTCACTTCTTTAGCATGTATTGCTGGTAGTGGAATTGATGGATCAAATGGTATTTCTATTTCCAACTTTCTAAGGAAGCACCATACTGTTTTCCACAGTGATTGTACCATTTTACAGTCCCACCAGCCATGTAGAATTCTAATCTTTCCACACCCTTGCCAACATTTATTTTCTGTCTTGTTGAACTTTGCTGTTATTGCTGGGGTCAGATGATCTCTCATTATTGTTTTGATTTGCATATCTCTGTGGTTAATGATCACAAGCATTTCTTCATGTTTTTATTGGCCACCTGAATATCTTCTTTGGTGAAGTGTTTGTTCATATCCTCCGCCTTTTTTCAAATTAGATTGTTTGTCTTTTTGATGTTGAGGTGAATTGTCTCAACCTCTTAAAAACAATAAATAAATCAATCTTTAGAAAGCATTATTCCTGTTCCTTAGCCGCAGCCAACCACCCCAAGGGGGTGAGTAGTTGAACCTGTGTGCTCAGGACCATGATCGCAGGGGACGTCAAGCTCAATTGACATAACATACTACCCAAAAACATTGTTCTACATCCTGCTTTGGTGAGTAATAACTGGAGTCATAAAAGCTTGCAAGCAGGGGCAAGATGGTGGACTAGGCAGAAGGATTGCACAGACCCTCTTCAACAAAGAAAAGGGAAACCAATTAACACAGA
>NW_006921980.1:2189528-2209350 GCF_000298275.1 Orycteropus afer afer | reverse complement strand
AAAAAAAAAAAAAAAAAGCTTGCAAGCAGCCATCTAGATGAGACCATGGGTCTCTTCTCATCCAGAGAATAGACAATGAAGAATACCAAAGATGCATGGAAACAATTAGTCCAGGAGACTAGTGGACTATACAGACCTCAGTCTGTATGACAGTGAGACCAGAAGAACTAGATGGTGCCTGGCTATCACTGTCAACCACTTGGAAAGGAAACAATACAGGAGATCCTGGATAGAGTAGGAGAACAATGTGGAACAAAACTTAAAATCATAAAAAAATTAAGAAAGACCAGTTTAGTGGTCTCATAGAACCTGTTGAGACCCTTGGGACTATGGCCCCTAGATACCCTTCAGGTCTGGAATTGAATTCACTCCCATGGCTTCCAGCCAAACAATAGACAGGCATATAGGGTGAACATTTACATCAGGCAGATACACTACTTGGAGTGATGAGTCATGGGAGAACAGAAGGGCAACATATGCACAGGGAGACAGTTGGGAGATAGCAGGAGTGCATGGCAGGGAAGGATACAGGGAAGATGTAACTATGGGGAAGAAGTGGGAAGAGAGCTGTTACATTGTGGGGAATGTCATGAAACAAAGTGTGTATGAATTGTGTGGAAAATTGCTCTGTAAACTTTCCCCCAAATCACAATAAAAATTTTTAAAAATGAGAAGAAAGAAGGTATTCCTTCAGATGTCAGAAAAATGGAGCAGCATAGTAAAGGAATCATTAAATACTTTATATTATGTGTCAGACCAGGAGGGGTTTACTGAGTATATCTGTTATTCCGGGGGCCATGCCCTCCCTGACCTAGGAGTATGGGATTTCTCCATGAGCAAGACAGACCTGACTATGGCCTCTTGAACTTACAGGACAGACCTGACAGCCTGGCCCAGACCCTGGTTCTTACTAGCAGTGTGGCATGAGCAGGCTGTTTAACCTCATTCAGCATGTGCTGCTCAAGAATAAAATGGGGCTGATAATCCATCATAATACATCATCATTTATTAGCACATCCAATGTGGTGCAGCAGTATATTGACAAACCAAAAACTAAAAGCAAATTCACTGCCATTGAGTCAATTCTGACTCATAGTGACCCTATTGGGTTTCCAAGGTGGTAAATCTTTACAGAAGCAGGTTGCCCCATATTCCTTCTGAGGAGCAGCTGATAGGTTTGAATCACCAACCTTCTGGTTAGCAGTCAGATGCCTTAGGCACTGCACCATATATTGACAGGGAACTGCCAAAAATTCAAGCCAGATTCAGAAGAGGACATGGAATGCAGGATATCACTGTTGATGTCAGGTGCATCTTGGCTGAAAGAAAAGAATACCAGAAAAATGTTTATCTGTGTTTTATTGACAACACAAAGGCATTTGATTGGGTGGATCATAACAAACTATGGGTAACATGAGAAATTCTAGGACACTTAATTGTGCTCATGAGGTACCTGTAACTAGACCAAGAAGCAGTCATTTGAACAGAACAAGGGGATACTGCATGACTTAAAATCAGGAAAGATGTGCATCAGGAATGTATTCTTTTAGCTTATTTATGCTCTGGTAGCACAGTGGCTAAAGCACTTGACTGCTAACCAGAAGGCTGGCGGTTCAAACCCACCAGCCACTCCTCGGAAGGAAGGTTGGGCAATCCTACTTCTGTAGTGATACTGCCTCGGAAACCCAAGGAGGGGTTGCTATGAGTCGGGGCTGACTTGATGGCACATAACAACAACAACAACAACAACATGCCATCTGTATGCTGAGCACATAATCCAAGAAGCTGCACTGTATGAAGAACACAACATCAGGCTGGTGGAAGTCTTATTAACAACCTGCGATATTCAGATGACATAACCTTGCTTGCTGAAAATGAGGAAGACTTGAAGCACTTACTGATAAATAACAGAAACTACAGCCTTCAGTATGAATTGCATGTCAACATAAAACAGTCCTCACGGCTGGACCAATAAGCAACATCATGATAAATAGAGGAGAGATTGCAGTTGTCAAGGACTTCATTTTACTTGGACCCTTAATCAATGCTCATGGAAGCAGCAGTCAAGAAATTAAACAACATATTGCATTGGGCATATCTGCTGCAAAAGACCTCTTTAAAGTGTTAATGAGCAATGATGTCACTTTGAAGACTGAGGTGCACTTGACTCAAGCCATGGTATTTTCCATAGCCTCATATGTGTGTGAGAGCTGGACAATAAGTACAGAAGACCACAGAAGAATTGATGCATTTGAATTGTGTTGTTGGTGAGGAATACTGACTGTACCATGAACTGCTAGAAGAATAGAACAAATCTGTCTTGTAGGAAGTACAGTTGGAATGCACCTTAGAAGTGAGAATGTCCAAGGTGGTGGAATAGGCAGACAACCTACATGGACCCTCTTCAACAAAGAAAAAAGAAACCAACTGACAGAGATACAGAAGATAATTCTGGAGCCCTGAGCTTTGAAAGGATGTATACAGAAGTGGATTAGGCACCAATTAGTGGAAGAACCTGAACAAAAACAGTAAATATGGAGACAGATGGACCTGCAGACTGTCAGCTACACTGATAGCACCAACAGCCTGAATATTTGCAAGTGGTGTTAGGACCTGAGAATTGACCAAAAGATCAGCCCTGGTCACCACGGGCTGCAGGCATGACTGCAGTGGTGTTCAATGACTAGGAAGGGAACCAGTAAAGTGGGAGGCAACTTGAGCTGTGGACTTTTGGCTGTCCAGAAGGTGCAGCCATTTTGATTGTTTACAACCAATGACCATTGTGGATATTTAAAGTGACCAAGGGCAAAGCCATTTTGAATGTTTGCAAGAGGTAGCCATTTTGGATATTTAAAGTAAGCATTCTCATTTGGATTCCAGGAATCTAAGAATAGGCTCCACTTGCCAAGGATGGCTGGGACATACAAGAGGCTGACAACAGGAAAAAAGACAGGTGGTGAGTGTATTAAGTGCTACCAGCTAGCGAATAGAGGAGCACAGTACCCTGCTTACTTAATAACATCCAAACAAAACAAAGAAAATGAAAATCTTGGGAAAATCAAACATACAATCACCAATTAAATATAAACACAAAAACATCACAACGTCTCAGAGACAACAAAATATCACAGTCCACACAAAGAAGCAAGATAAAGCAGGAGAAACAAGGAACCAGGATACAGATTCAGACCACATGCCTGAGAAAGAAGCAGCATTGGAACTCCCTGATAAGGAATTCAAAAGAATTATATTTAGGTACCTTCAAAAGGTTGAGAGCCAGATCAAGGAAAACACTGATAGAATTGAGGAAAACACAGAAAAACCCTAGAACAATTTCAAAGACAGTACAAGAACAAAATGACAAAATAAATGAAAAACTAGAAATGATATAAAATCTACACATAGAAAACCAGAAGATTAATACTAAATTTTCAGAAATAGATAACACATTGAATGGGCAAAGGAGTAGAATTGAATCAATGAAAGAGAGAATTAGTGAGATTGAAGACAAATACCTCAATATTTCTTTGGAAAGGGGTCAATCAGAAAAAAGATCAAAACAAAATTAAGAAAGCCTAGGGTTCACATGGGATACCATCAAAAGAAATAGCCTACGTGTAATTGGAATTCCAGAACAGGAAGAGACAAATAAAACCACAGAGAAAAGTCTCAAAGATTTGTTGGGAGAGAATTTCCCTGGTATGATGAAAGATGAGAATATATCCATTCAAGAAGTCCAACAAACCCCAAACAAGGTGGAGCCCAAAAGAAAATCACCAAGACATATCGTCGTCAAACTCACCAAAACCAAAGACAAAGAAAGAATCCTTAAAGCAGCATGGGAAAAAAGCAGTTACTTACAAGGGGCAACCAATAAGACTAAGCTCATATTTCTTGGCAGAAATCATGCAGGTAAGAAGACAATGGGATGGTGTATATAAAACACTGAAAGAAAAAGTTTCCAATGAAGAGTTATATACCCAGCAAAATTGTCCTTCAAATATGATGGTGCAATTAGGACATTTCCAGATAAGCAAAACTTTAAGGGAATTTGCTAAAACCAGGTCAATCTTACAGAGATGCTAAAGGGGGAGTCCTTTGGACAGAGAACCAACAATAGCAAACAACAACTGACTATTAACACACATGATGACACAACCCAGAAACCAACCCAGTTATGGAAGTATCCAAAGTAAATGAGCCTACAGTATTGTAAATAGGGAACCAGAGACATCAGTTGGCAAATGAGGATAACTACAAATCTAAAAGAGGGGAAATATTGTGTAGTTACAGAACTTCTAAGTAGTAAGGAAGTCAAGACAACTACAAGATAGAATGGACTGTTCTAAAGTTGGGAAGAAAACTATAAATCACAGGGTAGCCTCAAAGAAAAATGATAAACCTTCACATCAAAATAAAAAAAGGTACAAGCACAAATATTTAGCAAATACTAAAACAATAGCAACAGAGGAAGTGATAACATAATTCATAAACAAAACAAGCTCCACCCAGAAAATTATATGGAACAAAGAAATCAGCAACACCACGAAAAAGAAGTGAGAATGTCCAGACTTTGTCTGTCGTACTTTGGTCATGTCAGAAAGGATCAATCTATGGAGAAGGATATAATGCTTGGTAAAGCAGAGGAATGGCAGGAAAGGGGTAAGACCCTCAATGAGATGGATTGACACAGTACCTACAATGATGGGCTCAGGCATGGCAACAATTGTGAGGATGGCACAGGACCAGGCAGTGTTTCGTTTTGTTGTACATAGATTCACTATGAGTCAGAACCATCTGAATGGCATCTAACAACCATAACAACAAAAATGTAGTGCTGGTATTCCCAGAGGCACTCCGCAGGGCAGGGACCAACAGCTCTCAAGTAGAGATAGCTAGTAATACAACTCTCCTTAAGATGGTTAGAAAAAGGTGAAGCAGTGACCTGTTGGAGAACTATTTATTGGACTTAAATATATTGTTCTGCTTTACTGTTAATTGATTTATTTTCTTGTTTAATGGAAATTCTGGACATCAATGTGTTGCTATATAAATTTTCACCACAAAGAACTCCATTGACAGACATTAAGTATTAGGTGGCAGCACAGAAACGAGGAGTTTGGTAAAACACTGTAGAATAAAGTTTAAATTCTATGCTTTTAAATAGTATAGAACATATACCTATATGAATTTATTCTTGGCTTTTTGATTTTAAGAAATACCAAAATAAATAGCTTTTTATTTACGAAAGTAAACCAGGAAATGAATGTTGCTGTCTGCTGATTTCTGTTTATTTTCTGTATAAAGTCAGTCAAACTCCTGCAGAGCAACAATCTATAATCTATTGCTGAAATCATGGAAAGGCTACTTTCCATGATTGCTAATCTGTACACACACATTGGGAGCTCTGATAGCATAGTGCCTAAGGCACTTGACTGCTAACCATGAGGCTGGAGGTTCAAACCCACCAGCCACTCCTTGGAAGGAAGATCGGGCAATCTACTTCCATAGTGATACTGCCTCAGAAACCCAAGAAGGGGTCGCTATGAGTCGGGTCTGACTCGACGGCACATAACAACAACAACACACACACATGGGTGAATACACTTTGTAGCATCTACGTTATTGGTTATTGACAGTAGGTTTCAAAGTTTTCTGCATATAGAGATCTCTATTGATGCAAGTATAGGGAGGGCAGGTCCAGCTCCTCAACCACTCTTGGCAGGCAGGAGCCCATCCACAGATGCAAGGGAAACACCCTTTCACCATAGCTGTCTAGCAACCTGTTTTTCTAACAACTTTATTGAGATATAATTCACATACCATGTAATTTGAAGTATACAATTCAGGAGTTTTTAGTATATGTGCAGGTGTGTGCCACCATCACCACAGTCAATTTTAGAACATTTTCACCACCTCAGAAAGGAATCATTTACCACTTAGCTATCACCACTCACCTTCTTATCCCCCCAGCAACCATTATGCTGTTTTCTGTCACTGTATAGATTTCCTTGTTCTGGACTTTCATGTGAATGGAATCATGTAAAATGTGGTCTTTTGTGACTGGCTTTTCTCACTTAGCATACTGTTTTCAGGGCTTATCCATGTTGTAGCATATATTAGAACTTTATTCCTTTATGTAGGAGCCCTGGTGGCATAGTGCCTAAGGCACTTGACTGCTAACCAGAAGGCCGGCGGTTCAAACCCACCAGCCACTCCTCGGAAGGGAGGTTGGGCAATCTACTTCCGTAGTGATACCACCTCAGAAACCCAAGGACGGGTCGCTATGAGTCAGATCCGACTCAATGGCAAATAACAACAACATTCCTTTGTATGGTGGGTAAGTATATATCACATTTCATTTATCCATTCATCTGTTGATGGACTCTTACATTGTTTCCACCTTTTGTCTATTGTGAATAGAGCCGTAGTGAACATTGGTGTGCAAGTGTCAGTTTGAGTCCTTGTTTTCAGATCTTTTGGGTATACACCTAGGAGTAGAGTTGCTGAATCATATGGTAGTTTTATGTTTAACTTTTTGAAGATCTGCCAAACTGTATTTCAAGTGTGTGTACCATTTTACATTCTCACCAGCAATGAACAAAACTTTCAATTTCTCCACATCCTTGTCAATACTTGTTACTTTCTGTTTATTTATTATAATTATTTTCTGGTGGTGTAGTGCCTAAGGCATCTGACTGCTAACCAGAAGGCTGGAGGTTCAAACCCACCAGCCATTCCTTGGAAGGAATATTAGGCAATCTACTTCTGTAGTGATATTACCTCGGAAACCCAAGGAGGGGTCACTACGAGTCGGAAATGACTAGACAGCAATGAGCATGGTTTGATTTTTTAGTAGTATCTCGTTGTGGTTTTGATTTGCATCTCCCTAATGTCTAATCGTTTGACCGCTTACCAGAAGGTTGGTGGTTCAAACCCACCAGCCACTCCACGGAAGGAAGACTGGGCAGTCTACTTCTGTAAAGGTTTACCACCTCAGAAACTCAAAGGGGGACGCTGTGAGTTGGAATCTACTCAGTGGCAGTGAGGTTTTTTTTTTTTTTTTGTAATGTCTAATGAAGGTGCCCTGATGGCACATTGTTAAGCATTTGGCTGCTAACCAGAAGGTCAGCAGTTCAAACCCATCAGCCACTCCATGGGAGAAAGATGTACTAGTCTGCTTCCATAAAGATTGTTGCTGTTATTGTTAGGTGCTATTGAGTCAGTTCCAACTCATAGCGACACTGTGTACAACAGAACAAAATGCTGCCTGGTTCAGTGCCATCTACACAATCATTGCCATGTTTGAGTCCATTGTTGCAGCCACTGCATCAGTCCATCTCGTTGAGGGTCTTCCTGTTTTTTGCCGACCCTGGTCTTTACCAAACATGATGTCCCTCTCCAGGTACTGGTCCCTCCTGATAACGTGTTCAAAGTACATGGGACTAAATATTGCCATCTTCGTTTCTAAGGAGCAGTCTGGCTGTGTTTCTTCTAAGACAGCCTTGGAAACCATATGGAACAGTACTACTGTGTCCTATAAGGTCTCTATGAGTCAGAATTGACTCTATGGCAACAGGTTTGGTTATTTTGGTTTTAATGTCTAATAACATTGAGCATCTCTTCATGTGCTTATTGGCCATTTATATATTGCCTTTGGAGAAATGTCTATTCAAGTTCTTTGCTCATTTTTTGATTGGGTTGTTTGTTTTTTGTTGTTGAGTTGAAGTAGTCCTATATATATTCAGAATATTAAACTCTTATCAGATATATGATTTCCAAATATTTTCTCCCATTCTGTGGATTTTTATTATTATTATTGTGGTAAAAACAATACACAACAAGACATTTGCCAACATAACTTCCACATTTATAGCTCAGGGACTTCGATGATATTTTTTCATGTTGTGCCACCATCAACTATCCATTTCCAAAATATTCCACCACCCATTCTGTATATTTTCTTTCCACTTTCTTGATATTATCCTTTGATGTACAAAAATTTTTCATTTTGGTAAAGTCTAATTTATCTATTTTGTCTTTCATTGCTTGTGTTTTTTTGGTGTCATATCTGAGAATCCATTGCCAAATACAAAGTCTTAAAGATTTACCTTTATGTTTTCTTTGAAAAGTTTTGTGGTCTTAGCTCTTCTATTTAGGTCCTTGGTCCATTTTGAATTAATTTTCATATGATATGAGCTACAAGTCTTACTTTATTATGCATGTGGAAATCCAGCTGTTCTGACAATTTTTATTATTACTATTATTGAGTTGTAAAGTTCTTTATATATTCTAGATACAAGTCCCTTTTTAAAGTCACTTTGATGTATCAATCCTGTTTTCTGGTTCATCAGTTTAACCTGAATTTTTTAACTTAGTAGAAAACTTAGCAGAATATTGGTCCATTTGTTTTCCTGCAGCAATTCTAGAAGTGATAATTTTGAAACAGTACCTCCATCTCTAGTTGAGACAACTAGGCATAAACTGTTACCCCAAGGAAACAAGCTAATGACAAGCATATAGTGATGTAGTCTTGTGATAGATGGTAAAAATGTGTAATTATTTCCAACAAAGATTGTTACTTGTTTCATCTAGTCCCTTGAAATATGGTCACACTGTACCTTAAAGTTCCTTCTTTCCATGAAGGTCTTATACCACTGAGATGCTTTGCATTTTTCATGTGTTAAGTTCAGAATGTGATCAAAGTGAATTTTTAACTCATGGCCACATTCTGTTATATACTGATAAGTTTGAAATGCTGTTAGGTGAACTATGTATACAATTTCAGGAAGAGTATATCTTTGTTCTGTTTTTCTTTTAAGGAATCTGACGACTATCCCTGTTCTTTGGAATACTGTATGATACTACATCATGAGTGACAGTAAATGTGATAGTCAGTTTTACAGTGTTCAAGTGGCAGACTCAACGTTCACTGTCCTAAAACGCTACCAACAGTTGAAACCAATTGGTTCTGGAGCTCAAGGAATCGTTTGGTAAGTATGGTCTGTTTTCATAGCAAGGATTGAGTTTTTGCTACAGTAAAAAGTAAAACAAAGCTATCAGAATTTAAAAACACTGATGATAAAAGTACTCTTTTCTGTGCTATAGGTTTATGAGCTAACTTGAATCAACCTCTTTCTCTAGTTCTGTGTAGTCAGATTGTAGGCTACAAACCCAAAGTCTTAGAATGCTACAAAAATTAAAATAGGTAGCAATTTTTCTTTTTCTTTCTTTGTTTCTATTTTTATTTGTTTGTTTGTTTTCTTTTCCCCCTTTTCATTATGGTATCAGAGTGTTAGGTATGACAGTGAGTTGTAACAGAAGTTTGGAGTTTTATTTATTTCTTCATCATGGCCACCTTTTCCCCCTCCCCCTTTTATTCCCAATCACTCCTATTCATTTCCAGGCGCCATCCTTGCAGTGCCTTGCCATTCATTGGCAGGATGAGGCCAGTCAGTCTCATTATCACCCCATGGATTAACCAGGAAGGGACGCTGTGTGAGGGGTTGGGCTGGCCGTCTCTTCCTTGGTGTCTCACTTCAACTATGTGTCCAGCCCAGGACGTCAGAATCGTTAGTCTGACCCTGAACTTAGTCTCTTGCATGGTAAGACAGTCAGCTGCTGCAACATCACTGGCCAGCTAAAGGTAAAGTTTTTCACATGTTTTTTAGACTACAGTTATCAGCACTTCCCAAACTTTTTATCCCTTATTTTTCTGAGCAAAACTTTTTTTGGGGGAGGGATGGGAAATGAATAAAAACAAGATTGTCTTTGTATCTGAAAAAAACTGATGAAGCTACTACTCCATCTAATGTTGACAGGTAGCAGGCAGAGGCAATTCAAGATAAAAGGGAATCTTTTTGGATGTCTGTAGGGGACTTTATGTGTTCCTCTAGAGGTGTTGAGCTTTGAGCATCTTCATCCAGTGGTTTATAACTGACCATGCATTCTAGATAAATGTGATCAGGAAAATCAGGTGCTTTCTTTTGGCCTAGGTGCTTGGCAGCCCTGGTAGCTAAGAGAAGATTTCAGTCCAGAGCTTTCCAGAAAAGGTTTTGAGAGAGAAGTGGCTGTTTAGAAGGAACAGTCTTCAAAACTATCTAAAATTAGTGGCGATCTTAGCTTCCAAACAATAACTTGTTATATCTGTACTTAAATCCAATGTGCCAGGAGAAGTTTTAAAGTCAATAAATGGTCCAAAATTTGAATTTTTGATGTTAAAAAGGTTCTAAAAAATCAAATATTCTTTTGATTTATAGTCCATCTTTTGTTTGAAATTAGATGGTAATTTGACAAGACTGATCTCAAGGACATTTAATGTAATAACTATGTTAATAGGCTGACTAGAAGACAGAAATTAATTGTAAAACAAAGTTTCATAAAGGGTGAGCATTAGAAATGAATGACTTCATTACAGCAACAGTAAATGACAATAAAATCTCACGTTACTTTTATTTGATGTTTAGCTACGTTACTTTTTTTCTAAAGAGAAATTAAAAAATAAAAATAATTCATTATAGATGTGTATTTTCCCATTTGAAAATTCTTGTTTTGAAATAAAGAATTTTAATATGCCATCACACACCAAAAGGAACCTGGTGGTGCAGTGGTTAAAGCACTCAGCTGCTAAGCAGTTCAAACCCACCATTTGCTCCATGGGAGAAAGATGTGGTATTCTGCTCCCATAAGGATTACAACTTGGGAAAACCTATGGAGCATTTCTACTCTGTCCTTTAGCTCTGGTAGCATAGTGCCTAAGGCACTTGACTGCTAACCAGAAGGCTGGCGGTTCAAACCCACCAGCCACTCCTCGGAAGGAAGACTGGGCAATCTACTTCCGTAGTGATACTGCCTCGGCAACTCAAGGAGGGGTCACTATGAGTCAGGGCCAACTCGATGGCACGTAACAACAACAACAAGAGTCAGAATCAGCTCAGTGGCAGCAGGCGGGTTCATATACCAAACCTCCTTAGGTAATACCGATGGTAAAAATTATAGAATAGAAAGTTCTGAAAGTTTTTAAATTAAAAGATGCCTTAAACAAAGAATATTTGCTATTTTTTATGGATATGTGATTGCTGATTGTATTTAAACTCCGTATTATCTTACATGTAAAATGTGTTGTATTTTTGTTTTAGTAGTCTAAGTTATACTTGACTGAATCTTAACAGTAATTTCCCTTACCTCTTAATATTTTCATCATTTAAATGAATTTATGACAGCTTTTATTAATATTTATGGGAGTAGCTTTCATCTCACATATGAGACAAGTATGTTGAGCCTAAAATTTTAACGTCCTTTATACTTTTATTTTGTAAATCCCCATTTTCATAGCTTGATATTTGATTCTAAGGAATGATACAAAAACTGGATTTTGCTGTTTTTTTCTCAAAGAATATTTTACTTTGAACCAATAGAGGAAGTTCTCTTAAATAGCCCACTGGCAGCTAACAGTGTTGTTTTTTGATCTTTGAAGTCATTAGTTCATCCAATTTTGTAACCCAAGCAAATAAAAACTGTTTGCTGGGTTAACTTTCACTTACTCACTCACTCATTCACTGTTGAGTCAATTCAGACTCATAGTGACCCCTCCTTGGGTTTCCAAGGCCATATCTCTACTGAAGTAGATTGCCCAATCTTCTTTCCAAGGCTGGTGGGTTTGAACTGCCTGCTTTCTGGTTAGCAGTAAAATGCACTACTGGATGGACAGATTAACTTGAGTAACTTGATACAGATCACTGGTATTTTGTTTTTTAAAATTTTTGTACAATTATGAAAATTATTCTTAGACTTCTAGGGTGTTTCATCTTTTGCCCTTTAGGCAACGTGGTATCATAGGAGTTGGGCCTAGATGCTTGGAAAACCTGGTTTTCCATTATTACTTTATTGCTCCTTTCTCACAGAGCCTTGTGCTTGTTTGCTTTCAGCCAGTGAGATGGGAATGACTGCTCCTTGCCTTACCCAGGGCTCCTGCAACAAATTACCACAAACTCAGTGGTTTAGAAAAAACGGAAGTGTATTATCTTACAATTCTGGAGGCTAAAAGTCCAAAATGAAATTATAAACAGGGTTATGCTCTTTCTGAAGGCTCTAGGGAACAGTCTGCTCCGTGTCTCTCTCCTGGCTTTAGTGGTTGCCAGCATTCCTTGACTTGTAGCTGCATCACTTCAGTCTCTGCATCTTTTGCCACATGGCCTTCTGTCCTGTATGTTATTCTTTCCCTGTGTCTTTCTCTCTCCTTTTCTTACAAGGATACCAGTCATATTGAATTTAGGACCCACCCTAATCCAGTATGACTTCCTCTTAACTACAGTTGTAATTACTATTTCCAAATAAGGTCACATTTTGAGGTTCCAAGGAGACATGAACTTTGAGGGGGCATGATTCAGCACAGTACACCTTCCTTCTGTGTTTGAGTCTTCATAAGGCCCACTGAACTGCAGCAGTGGTTGTCTGGGAGTGGCAGTCCTCACACTGACAGGAGGGAAATTTTTCCATATTTCCCCATGTCTTCTGGGGGTTTTTCTTGCCTTTATTTTGAACAGTATCCTCAATATTAACATTATGCTTAAAATTCCTCAAAAAAAAAAAAAAAAAGAAGTGTTGGATACTTCATGCCAGGAAATGGTCTTTTTATTTGTCCTTCTGTTTGGCTAGAGTAAGAGCTATTAATCATGTAAGTTAGACTCCTTTCTTCCTCATCAGTGATGGAAGGACCTGAGGAACCCCATTGTTGAACCTTGACTTCCATATAACCTGTTCTTTCCATTGCTTCCTTCCTTGGAAATGTGCTATGTTGGTTTCCACTTACATCATTTTTGTCTCTGTTCATCTCCTGGGCACCCTTTAAAACTCCCAATCTGTCCAAACACTGTCCCTGGTCTTTCAAGACTTTTTTTTGTCTATGAAATGTCCCCAAATAATCTCAACTCATGCTTTGAATAAAGCCTTTCTCTTATGGAACCAAATGCTTGATTGATACGCATACATACATATATAACCAAACGCACTGCCATTGAGTCGTATCTGACTCGTAGCGACCCCTCCTTGGGTTTTTGAGGTGGTATCACTCCAGAAGTAGTCTTGCGGAAATTGTTCACAGCTGCAGGGAGGCAGCATTTTAAGTGTGGGCTTCATTTACATCTACTGGCTTGTCCTTCACTTGTTTCTGAAGGTTAATAGTGACTTGAATAGTGGATATTGTTGAATCATTATGAGCTCTGCCATAACCTGAACTTTATAAATGGTGAAATTAAAGACAAAGAAGGCTCATTCCCTTCCCCCATCTCACAGGCCTGAGACTAAAACCCACCTGTTGACATTTCAGGATCCTGTTGCTTGTATTGTTGTTTGGCCTGTTAATGACTTTGAACCACTGATACTTTTTGGTATGACCAGAATTCTTATCTAACCTCTGGTTGGAATCTTAATAATAATGAATAAATATTCATTAAATACCTGTCTAAAAATTCTCACAGTTAATTTCTTTATTTTTATAGGATGACTGTTATGTTCAAGAATAGTTTGTATTTATAGCTATAATAATAATTTTGTGGTCTTCTCCTATCTAATGTTCTAACTGGGAAAGTAAATCCTTTATGAGTGATTTTAGCTTCCTTTTCCCCTCTTTTTCTTTTGTGTTCATCCTTCATCAGACACTGAGACACCAAGTAGGGTTGGGAAATAATCTGGCAATGTGACATTCCTGTTACTTAACAAAAAAAAAAAAAAGAACTTCCTAAAATAAACTCAACAGGTAAGCTACTACTTTGATACTAGGAATTGGATTTTCTTTTACTGTATTCCTTTTAAAAATATTGCCATTATACATTTAATTGTTTGGACAATCTGATGGTTCATTTTGTAGTTATATTTTAACATTAGGATAAGGAGCTCTGGTAGTGGAGTGCCTAAGGCACTTGCCTGCTAACCAGAAGGTTGGCGGTTCAAAACCATCAGCCACTCCATGGAAGGAAGACTGGGCAATCTACTTCCGTAAAGATTTACTGCCTCTGAAATCCAAAGGGGTTCACTATGAGTTGGAATCAACTCGATGGCAGTGAGTTTGGTTTATTTATTTATTTTGTATACTTTTAAATTATTAGTGACCATTTTGGCCCCCAAAAAATATCTATGCCCTAGTCTCTGGAACCTGTGAATATGTTCCCTTACATGGAAAAAGGGACCGTGCAGATTTGATTAAATTGAAGATCTTGAGATGAAGAGGTTATCCTGGATTACCCATATGGACCCAGTGTAATCATGAGGGTCCTTAAAGGAAAGCAGGTGGGTCAGAATCAAGAGGAGATGTGCTGACAGAAGTACAGATTGAAATAAGAAAGACCACAAGCCAAGGAGTGCAGGTAGTCTCTTGGAGCTGGAAATGAGAAGGAAATGGATATTCCCCAAGAACCTTTAAAAGGAACTCAGCCATGCTGACACCTTGATTTTAGCCCCATAAGACCCATTTTGGACTTCTGACTTCCAGAACTACAGGATAATAAATGTGTGTTGTTTCAACCACTAAGTTTGTGGTACTTTATTACAGCAGTAATAGAAAACTGTTATGGGGGCATGTGTGTTTTTATATGTTTGACAAATAAAATATCACAATAGCCACATTATGTGGCTTCCAAAATTCATTGTTGTTGTTGTTGTTGTGTGCCATCGAGTAGGCCCCAACTCATAGCAACCCCTCCTTGGGTTGCCGAGGCAGTATCACTGTGGAGGTAGATTGCCCAACTTTCCTGCCGAGGAGTGGGTGGTGGGTTTGAACTGCCAGCCTTCTGGTTAGCAGACAAGTACCTTAGGCACTATGCTACCAGAGAAATTCATTAGTCATCTATTTTTAAATGAGAGCTTTATAAAACATGGGGAGCGACATGTAAACCATAATGCAGGTAGAACCAGTGAATTGTACAGGGTTAATAGAAGAGCTGAAGCCAGAATCAAATCTTCTGACTCTTAATTTGAGTTATTTTTGAAGTTCTCTTAAGCTTACTTGTTTTTCTGTTTTTTATTGTTCTTTAAAAAGGTGTTAATAAAATTTATTAGCAAAATAAGTTTTAAAATGTTTATAGTTTTGAAGTATTTATAAAAACCAGTTAAGTTATATAGTGAAGTCATTAAGTAATTACAGGGTCTGATAGTTCCAGTGAGGAACATGTGGGTACATTTCTTTCATATGTATATTCAGGTTTTCTTTTTCCTTGTAAAATATCAAGTTCAACCAAAATAGTAACAATTTTTCTGTTTTAATGAAACAGTTCTGTGAAGTGTTTAACCTTTTTAATAAATGTGTTTAATAATAGATCTGGTGGTACTTAGAAGTGACAATTACAGCTTTAGCATGAAATAATCAGTATAGCTCCTGTTCCTTTTTGCTTCCTCTAGTTCTACACAAGCAGGAAATTGGCCTGTCCTTACACTGTTTTATTTTCTCTCCGTTGATAAAAATAAATAATAATAATATCCACAATAAAATTTCTGTTAAAAAGGAAGTATATGATATAAGGCATAAGGTGGCTGAGATTTCGGAGACTTGAGTTCTTGGTTCATCTCTTATCCTCATAGTAGTAGTTCTTTGTAACCTTGGGTGAGTCCACGTCTTTATGGGCTTTAATAATTTCACCTCTAAAGTGAATGAATTGGAAATTCTGGTTTAAGATAATGGACCAAGCACCTAAACAAAGAAAATAGGAGAGCAATAATCAGTGGATAAGGGATTTAAAACAATTTTATAAAGTGTTGAAAGCTTGTTGCAGATAAAACAGAGCAGAAAAAGAGAATAAGTGGATGAGGCGTTTGCAACAAAAGAGAATCTATCTATAGTGGAACCCGAAAGAGGCTGTGGGTATGGAGATGACAAATACAGAAGATGAGACTGAAACTGAAAGCTTAAACAGGGAGGTTAATTAGAAGTACATGTGTGAAGTAACTGTGCAAGCTGGCTTTCACACACACACCCCATGCACAATGTGTAAGTAGCTCATTATTTACCTCCAATGTTGGAGGCTATCTTTCCCTTGGCATTTACAAATTATGAAGCAGGCAGCTGAAAGCTTTGGATTGCCTTTTGAGGCTAGGAGACGTGTTGGAGTCCAGGGCCCTCAAAGGAGTGGGAGGGCCTAGTGAACTTTTTTTGCTTTGAATTGGTACCATAAAGGAGGCCTGTGGCATGAAAGGTAAGTCAGAAGAGGATATGCCTTTAGAGAGACCGCTTCAAAGCCTCTTAGTTGATAAAGTTCTACTGAGGTGGACCCAAATTGCTATGTAAATTCTCCCTGGAGGAAGATAGCATCATACCCAAAAACCAAATTCATTGCCTTTGAGTTGTTTGTGACTGATAGAGACCCTTCAGGGCAGAGTAGAGCTGCCCTATAGTTTTTCCAAAGCTATAAATCTTTCCAGAATCAGACTGCCACATCTTTCTCCCATTGAGCAGCTGGAGAGTTTGAACAGTCCCACTGACCTTTCATTCAGCATCTTAGCGCTTTAACCACTGTACCACCAGGGCTCCTAGCATCATACGAGATATCAAATTATTTCTACAAGTGTGAGGTCTAGCATACAGTCAAAAATAACTAGGTATACAAGGAGATAATACAACATGAACAAAACATGAGCAGAAACAACAGACAAGGAAACAGATCCAGCAAGCAAGGACAGTGCTATCAGGCCTAGCTTTCAACAATGGATTATCTAATATAATAACAAAAGCACAAACCACAACAGGCAAAATAAATACATGGGACCTCATAAAAATTAAAAACTTTTGTTCATCAAAAGACAAGCTACCAGTTGGGAGAATATCTTCAGAAACTATATATCTGACAAAAAATGTAATAACCAAAATATATATAAAACATTGACAACAACAAAAAGACAACGCAATCATAAAATGGGCAAAGGACTTGAATAGATATTTCACCAAAGAGGACATTCAAATGGCCACCAAACACATGAAAAGATGTTCCCTATCATTAGCTATCAGAGAGGTGCAAATCTAAAGCACAGTGAGATACCATTTCACTCCCACTAGGATGACTAAGATGACAAAACATTTTTAAAAAGGAAAAAACAAAATAACAGATGTTGGCTGGGATATGGAGAAATTGGAACCCTATCTGTTTCTGGAGGGAATGCAAGGTGGTACAGCTGCTGTGAAAAACAGTATGGCAGTTCTTTAAAAAACTAAAATCACTCCTAGGTATGTACCCAAAAGACTTGAAAGCAGAGACTCAAAAAGACACTTGTACACCATTGTTCATTGTAGCACAATTCACAAAAGCCAAGAAGTGGAAACAACCTAAATGTCCATCAGCAGATGAATGGGTAAACAAAATGTGGTTAGATACATACAATGGAATATTACTCAGCCAGTAAAAGAAATGAAGTCTTGATACATACTATACTGTGGATGGAGCTTGAAGACATGCTGAGCGAAATAAGTCAATCACAAAAGGACAAATATTGTATGATCTTAGTTATATGAAAAGACAAGAAAAGACAAATGTATAGAGACCAACGTTTATTAGTGATTACCAGGGGCAGGAGGGAGGGGAAAATGGGGGGTTAATGGTGCTGGAAAAGTCCCATTGATTTAGGGTAGAGTTGCACAGCCAGTTATTGTCATTACTGTCAATAAATTGTACCCAGTAAAATGTTGAGTTGTCAAAAGTATAATAGATATATTTACAATGATTACAAAAAATAATAATGATAATTGCTGAAACTGTTTATGTATAACCAAACACTTTCATGAGATTTGGTTCCCTGGTTTGGAGGTTTAGGGTCATGGTTTCATAATGTATTTAATATTTCTCTTCTGCCTCCTGATTCATTGTGTAGTGCCTGGGTTCTTAAAAGCTTGCAAACAGCCATCCAAGGCACAACAGTTGGCTTCTGATCACCTGGAACAACAGAGGAAGAGGGAGAGTAAGACACAGAAGGAGGATATGGAATGTGTGGCTAATTCACTCCATGAACAACTGCTTCCTTTGCTATGGGACCCAAAGAACTAGATGATGCCTGTTTACTGTTACAGAACATTTTGATCAAAGATTCTATAGAAAAATCTTGATCAAAAGAGTGAAAATGCAGAACAGATTTTCAAGTTTTCTTGGACTCTAGACTATCTGGAGCCATGGAAGATGGATGAACCACTGAAACTATGATCCTGAGATAATTTTTAAACTTTAAACCTTAAATAAAAAATATCCCCTCAAGTTATTTTAACACTGAACAGTGGTTTTGCTTAACTAGTAAAAAGAGATCTGCCTTGAGCATTATGCTCTTTTAAGAACTGTCTATATGGAATCAAATTGACAACAGCAACTTGAAAGATTAGATAGGAACCTGCTAAAAGGGCAAGAAGGCCACATGTTCTGACTTCCTCTAACCCCTCAAGAGGAAGACAGAATCACCATCAGTAGACGAAGGCCTGTTACTGCAAGGCTAGATATTCTGCCTCCCTCTAGCCTTCTCACCAACCATTCCTCCCAAAGCACCGACCACCTCTCTCCTGGGTTCGGTAATTCACTGCAGTGGCCACATAGAACTCACAGATTATGGGGTTTATTAGGGAAGTACCAGGCTACAATTCAAGTTCAGGAAAAATGCCCAGTCTCTCTCCCAGCCCGCCATCTCTCACAGTCTCTCTGCTAGCAATATGTGTCTTTCGGTGTCTCTCTCAGCAATGCATGTCTTTTGTGTCTCTTTCCCAGCAATACATATCTCTCAGGGGTGCATCCTTCCTCAGCCATCAGTCAGAGAGAGTTCTGCCTCTAAGAGGCCTCCTTTTGACCCCGGCAGAGTGGCCCAACCAACCAATCATAACATCAGAATTCTAAACACCTGAGAGAGAGTAGGAATCTCCCAGAACATTGTTTTGTGCCACTCCCAACAGAAATACCCCAGGTGGGCAACTTTAGCAATCAGGAGCTCCTCAGTTGCTCATGGCAAATTCTACCTTGGAGTTTACAAAGACTTATGGGTAGAAAAGCCACACTAAGTAATTTATCACACCACAGAACCTTAGGAAGTCAGTGAGTTTACATTACTGAGGGAAGAACAATTCAAAAAATGTAATCAGTGTCACTAAATTGTACGTTTAGTTGTTGTTGTTAGGTGCCATCAAGTTGCCTCCAGCCCATAGTGACCCTATGCACAATAGAATGAAATACTGCATGGTACTGTGCCAGCCTAGCTATCCTGCTATACCTGAGCCCATCGTTGCAGCCAGTGTCAAGCCATCTTGTTGAGGGCCTTCCCCTTTTTCATTGACCCTCCACTTTACCAAGAATGATATCCTTCTGCAGGGAATGGTCCCTTCTGACAAAATGACCAAAGTAGGTGAGACAAAGTCTGGCTATCCTTGCTTCCAAGAAGCATTCCGGCTGCACTTCATCCAGGACAGATTTGTTAGTTCTTTTAGCAGTCCATGGTACTCTTGAGTGTTCGTCTCCGACACCACATCTCAAAAGCATCAACTCTTCTTCGGTCTTCCTTATTCATTGTCCAGCTCTCACATGTATTGAAAATACCATGGCTTGGGTTCGACGCACCTTAGTCTTCAAGGAGACATCTCTGTTCTTCATCACTTGAAAGAGGTCTTTTGCAGCAGATTTGCCCAATTCAGTATGTCTTCCGGTATCTTGACTGCTGCTTCCGTTGGTGTTGATTGTAGAACCAAGTATTAGGAAATCCTTGACAACTTCAATCTTTTCTCAATCCACCTTGAAGCTGTTTATTGCACCAATTCTGAGGACTTTTGTTTTCTTTATATTAAGGTGTAATCCATACTGCAGACTGTAATCTTTTT
>NW_006921980.1:2188794-2189246 GCF_000298275.1 Orycteropus afer afer | reverse complement strand
AACACATTTGAAATTTCCACAAGAAAAGTAACTGACAAAAAAAAAAAAAAACCAAACTCACTGCCGTTGAGTCGGATCCGACTCATAGTGACCCCTCCTTTCTGAGGCGGTATCACTACAGAGTAGATTGCCCCAACTTCTGGCCAGCAGTCAAGTGCCTTAGGCACTATGCTACCAGAGCTCCTTCATAGAATGTAGTCAGGCTTTTAAAAAATCATTTGCGACAGGTTGATAATAAAGTAATTTAAGGAAAATGTTCTGCCCCGAATATGGCTGTTTGCACAACTTGAAAAACATAACCCCATCTCTTACTGCTGCTATAATAGCAGCTTTTCATAAGACAACACATGAGAATTTAACATCTTTGTCCCAAGTGGTACCCAATGCAGCCCACATCTAGTCCAATGCTTTCTAGTCAGGATGCTATACAAAGCAGAAATGGGTTTCCTTTT
>NW_006921980.1:2186091-2187254 GCF_000298275.1 Orycteropus afer afer | reverse complement strand
AACATGGGTATGCATATGTCTGTTCTTGTCATGGTTCTCACTTCTTTAGGATATATACCTAGTAATGGAATAGCTGGGTCAAATGGTATTTCTAGTTCCAACTTTTGAAGGAATCGCCATACTGCTTTCCACAATGGTTGTACCATTTTACAGTCCCACCAGCAGTGTATGAGAGTTCTAATCTCTTGCCAGCATTTGTTATTTTCTGTCTTGTTGAACTTTGCTACTAGTGTTTTTTTTTTTCCTGAATCATTTCTTTTGTTTGTTTGTTTGTTTAATTTTAAGAGCTTGTTTTACATTCAAAGTTATGTGTACATTTAGTTTCATTCCCCATTTACCATGTCCAACCCTAACCCGGTCTCCTCCCCTCCCTAGCCTGTAACCCTCCCCTTGTGCCTCTCCTATTTATGCACTCCTGTGTGTCCTGCGTTTCCTCAATTTGAATGTTGGTCCTCTGGTGTCCCATGGTCTTTGCTCTAAGGGATGTATTACCATAGAGTATGTGGGTGCATCATCCTGGGTTGAGTGGTCTATGTGTACATCTTATTAACTGTTGAGCTGAGAGCCAGCCCCTGGGGGTGCATTTATTGCAGGCACAGAATGTATTCCAGAGCCATAGTATTGGGGGTCTCACTAGATTTCATCTGACCAGTAACTCTGGTCCTTACTGAGTTTTTGGATTTTGTTCCACATTTTCCCTCCCACTGTATCCAAGATCTCCAGATTTGACGATTTGACCCTTTCCTGAGTGGTTGGCATTGGTAGCCAGGCACCATCTAGTTCTTCTGGTCTTGAGGGCCACTGTGTCCTATGGCTGATTACTTCCAAAGGCCTTGTTTTTTTTTTAAACGTTCTTCTTTGCTTCCGATGCTAGGAAACCATTAACTGTATCTTAGATAGCTATTTGAAAGCTTTTAAAACCCCAGTCGCTACTCACCAATGTAGGATGTGGAGCAAGGCTTTTATGTATTGTTGTGCCAATTGAGTCTGGAATCCCCCAGTATTATTTATGGTCCTGAGATGGTAGATCTATTGGATCTCTCTCCCATAGTATGCAGACTGTAATCTTTAATCTTCATCAGTAAGTGCTTTAAGTCACCTTCACTTTCAGCAAGCAAAGTTGTGTTATCTGCGTATCGCAGGTTGTTAATGAGTCTTCCTCC
>NW_006921980.1:2183221-2185261 GCF_000298275.1 Orycteropus afer afer | reverse complement strand
TAATCCAGCTTCTCAGATTATTTGCTCAACATACAAGTTGAATAAGTATGGTGAAAGGATACAACCTTGACACACTCCCTTCTTGATTTTGAACCGTGCAGTATCCCCTATTGTACATGTAGAAGCTATTAAATTGGTATATATTTTGCTGTTTATATTCTCAACAACAGAATATATAAAATTTAAAGGAAAAAAACAAAGGAAACAGAGCCACTGGTAATATCAGCATTATTAGATACAAAGTAACTGTGATGTTATGTTCAAAGTGATAAAAAGCAAGGTGAGCAATTTTGTTGAAGATACGAAAATGTGAGGGAAAAATCCCTAAGTGGAAATTGTAGAACTTAAAAATACTGTCATTGAATTATGAACATAAGGGATGGTATTAACAGTTGTTAAATAAAACTAAAGAGAGGATTAATGATCTAGAAGATAGGTCAGAAAAAAATCCAGAATGAAACAGAGAGAGACAAAACGGTAGAAAATTCAGAGGAAAGGTAGGTTCATTGTTTGCTGATGATAACAGATTACCAGAAGCTTAGCAATTTAAAACAATACCTATAGTTTTATAGATAAGAAATCTGGGTGGGCTTGCCTGTGTTCTCTGCTGGGTCACACAAGGCTGAAATCAACATTTTTGGCTGGGCTGGGCTCCTATATAGAAGCTCTGGGAAAGAATATGCTCCCAAGCTCATTTCAGGTTATTGTCAGAATCTAGTTCCTTGAAAGGAGTTCCTGGGGAGAGGTAAAGCATTCAGCTGCTAACCAAAAGATTGGCTTTTCAAACCTACCAGATGGAGCAGTCTCTTTCCATAAAGAGTTACAGCCTTGGAAACCCTATGGGGCAGTTCCATTTTATGGGAATCGACTTAATGGCAGTTGGTTTGACTTTGGTTTAGTTCCTTGAAGCTATAGATATGAGGCCCCATTTTCTTGGTGGCTATCTGTCAAGGATCATACTCTACTCCTAGAGGCCACCTACATTGCTACATTTTCAAGGCAGCAAGGGGACATCCAGTCTTCCTCATAATTCATATCTCTCTGACTATATCTGCCTACTAGCCAGAGCATGCACTTTGCTTTTAAAGGGCTCATTTGATTATATTAGGCTCACCTGGATAATCTCCCCTTTTTAAATTTAATGAATGTACCTAGTCAGTTATGGGATACAGTTATGGGATACAAAAAAAATGCTAGCAACGTATAAAAAGTGAACATTTAAAATAGATATGATTTTAAATTAAAAATTATTACATATTAAGGAAAAATATAACATGAAATATTTCTATACTGAAAGCTAAAAAATATTTGAAAACTTAAATAATGGAGGTATGTATGGTATATATATGTATATATCATGTTCAAGAAGGAGCTCTGGAAGTGAACTAAACCCCAACTAGCAGAAGAATTTGCGTGAAATTACCAAAAAAGGAGACATACAAAGCTGCAGTCTGGCAGTGATCCTGACGGCACAGACAGCTTACAGATTCCTGAGTGGTCGTAGGACCTAAGAATTAACCTAAAAATCAGCCCTGCTAGCCAGGGACTGCACAGAGGACTGCTCTGGTGGCTGGGGAATAAATGGAGAAGTTAAAGAGAAAGGCAGGCTGAGCTGTGGACTTTTGCCGGTCTGAAGGGTGCCGCCATTTTGAAGGTTTAAAAGCGACTTGACTATTTTGGATATTTAAAGAGACAGTGCTCTCGCAGCTTCCTGGGGCTTAAGAACATGTTCTGCTTTCCAGCAACCCCAAGGACCATCCAGACCTACAAGACTGAAAAGGTATGACATTCCTCTTGTTACTCTTATACCCCACACCCACTTGGTGAACAGAGGTACGGCCATCCGCCATTCCCACCTACCTTCTGGACCCACAAGAATTCCATCACAGTCTGTGTGCTCAGACGGAGCCTGGGTGCCCTGCCCTGTCTGCCACCAATTTTTTTTTTTTCTCTCTCTCTCTTTTTTTATTTTTATTTTATTTTTTTCTTTTTTGCTTTCTCTTTTCTGGTGAAAACATAATAAAGGGCATTTATGCAAAA
>NW_006921980.1:2170217-2171129 GCF_000298275.1 Orycteropus afer afer | reverse complement strand
AAAAAAAAAAAAGAAGAAGAAGGAGCTCTGGTGGTATAGTTGCTAAGGCATTTGGCTACTAACCAAAAGGTTAGTGGTTCAGACCCATAAGCTGCTCCACAAAAGAAAGATGGGGCAGTCTCCTTCCATAAAAGTTTATAGCCTTGAAAAATCAAGGAGGGTTGCTATGAGTAAGAATTGACTCAGTGGCAGTGAGTTAGGTTTTTTTTTTTTTTTTTTTTTTAATATATATCATGTTCAAGACTTTGTCTACAGATTGTTTGCAACCTAAATTCCAAGTCTTTTTTAAAATGGAAATTAACAAGCTGACTGTAAAATTTATGTGGAAAAATATAAATCTAAGAATGGTTGTTGTTTTTGTTGTTGTTATGTGCCATCGTGTCGGATCTGACTCACAGCGACCCCTCCTTGGGTTTCTGAGGCAGTATCACTACAGAAGTAGATTACCCAACGTTCCTTCCAAGGAGTGGCTGATGGGTTTGAACCGCCAACCTTCTGGTTGGCAGTCAAGTGCCTTAGGCACTATGCTACCAGAGATACTCTTAAAGAAGAAGGAAGGAAGACTTACTCTGCCAGATCTTAAGATTTCTATAATGCTGTGGTGGATAAGCCACTCCCCGGAAGGAAGGTTGGGCAATCTACTTCCTTAGTGATGCTGCCTCAGCAACCCAAGGAGGGGTCGCTATGAGTCGGGGCCGACTCGACGGCACACAACAACAACAACAAGTGGTGGATAAGATGATATGATGCTGATGCCAGGAGAGACAAATAGACTGATGGAATAAATAACCCAAAAATGGAACCACGCACATGGGCTCCTCACTTATGACAAAGGTAACATTACCAAGCAGCAGAGAAAGGATGTCTTTTAAGTAAATAAGCACATGAGTATTTATGTAAAAAAAAAAAAAA
>NW_006921980.1:2161592-2164967 GCF_000298275.1 Orycteropus afer afer | reverse complement strand
GACTGCTAAAAGAACTAACAGATCTGTCCTGGAGGAAGTGCAGCCAGAATGCTCCTTGGAAGCAAGAATGGCCAGACTTGGTCTCACCTATTTTGGTCATGTTGTAAGAAGGGACCATTCCCTGGAGAAGGATGTCATGCTTGGTAGTGTGGAGGCTCGACGAAAGAGGGGGAGGCCTTCAATGAGATGGATTGACACGGTGGTTGCGATGATGGGCTCAAGTATAGCGGGGATTGTGGGGCTGGTGCAGGATCGGGCAGTGTTTTCGTTCTGCTGTGCATGGGGTCACTATGAGTCGGAAACGACTCCACGGCACTTAACAACAACAAAGCTTCTAGCCAAACAGTAGACAGGCATATAGTGTGAATATTTACATGAGGTAGGTTCATTCCTTAGAACAATTAATCATGGGAGAACATAAGGGTAGTTTTTGCATAGGGAGATAACTCAGGGGCCAGGAATGCATAGGAAAGGAAGGACATAGGGAAGAGGTAGTAACTACAGGGAGGAAGTGGGAAGAGAGCAGTTCATTGTGGGGAATTGCAGTCAGTGTCATGAAACAAAATGTGTATGAACTGCTGTATGGAAAATGAATTTGCTCTGTAAACTTTCACCCAAATCACAATAAAAAAAAATTTTTTTTAAAGAGAACCCATTTAACCCATGTAATCCTGGAAGCAGTTTTGTTCTTTCATGATTGGCACCAAGGGTCATATGATCTTCAGAAAACTATGTAATGCTAGCTCTGCAATTAATAGTATTTACATGTGCACACAAATATATACCTATGTACATAATGATTTTCAACTTTTACACAAATCATAAAGAAGAAACACAGAAAGCATAATTATTGATACAGAATAATATACATGTCATCAAACTTGACCATGTAAGAGAAGTTTGCAGGAAAAGGAAGAGAGTAGAGAGATGGAGGAAAAAAGAGATGAAATGTAATATTCTCATCTTAACATCCTTGGGGAGTCAAGAGATTCCTTGGAAAGTTGGTGTTCAGAAGTTTAAGCATGTTCTTTATGTAAAGTTACAAAGATAAGAGAAAAACTAAAACTAACATAAGAATAAAGAAACTGGGAGGAGTTGTAGTTTCAAATTAGTGACTGAGTCCTCAGTTTTTATAATGAGGAATAAATAGAAAATTTTTCAAGTTGATAAGTGAAGAAATAGTGATGAAAGTATATTATTTGGAGCTAAGTAAAGGCCACAAGAACTAAAACTAGAAATAATTGCAGCTAGTTGATCTTGGAGCTGGAACTGGGAGTGTGAAATAGTTAATTCAGCTATTCAGAATTGTCCATTTGAGTAATTTTGGACAAATACTTTTAAGACCAGAAAAAAAAAAAAAAAAAAAAGGAAATTTACCTTTTTTCACATTCTTGAGACTGGTACAAATACACATACATGTATGTCGGCATTAATTGATGGTTTGTTTCGCAAAGATTTATCTTGAACATTTTATAATTCATACAAGTGGAACATTTGCTTGTGGATGGAAATTTATGTGTGTATGTGTACATATAACGTGAACTGAGTTACAAAGTAATTCCAAAGTAAGATACGAAGTTTCTAATCATTCTTAACCGAAGTTATGACAATTGACTTAAAAACAGATTGAATCCAGTGAGTTTTCTTGGCAAAAAAAAAAGTGTGAGTGTATATATTTAATGGAAGACAGCAAATGTAAACAGGGTTATAAGTCAAATAAACCAAAAACCAAACTATAGGAGCTCTGGTGGCATAGTGCCTGAGGCATTTGATTACTAACCAGAAGGTTGGTGCTTCAAACCCACCAGCCACTCCATGGAAGGAAGGTGGGACGATATACTTCCATAAAAATTTACCACCTTGGAAACCCAGTGGGGGTTACTGTAAGTCGGAACCAACTTGATGGCAGTGAGTTTGGTTGTTTTTCTTGTTGTTTAATGAATAGTTGAAGGGTCATAACATCGGTGATAATATTTTAGTCTAATTTGAAGCCCAACAGTGTGCAATTAGGCTACTCAGTTTTTCTTGTCTATTTTCTAAAGGAGAAATGAATCTTAAATTTCAACTGGGAACTTGAGATGCTGGAAACATAGGCTGTAAAAGATTATATTCATAATATAATAGTGTAAGAAGCTATTTTTAGTAGGATTTTATATATAGCAATTGCCTACATTAGGGATTTTGTAGTGGATAAGGCATTTAGCTGCTAACCGAAGGGTCAGCAGTTCACAGCCACCAAACCCACCAGCCACTGCATGGAAGGAGAATGGGGTGTCTACTTCTGTAAAGATTTACAGCCTTGAAAACCCAGTGAGAGTCACTATGAGTCGGCATCAACTCTATGGCAGTAAGTTTGGTGTTTGTTTTGAGAGATCTACATAAGCTGAGATTTTTGGCTTCTGGTTTAGATTCTTTCATCTGGGAAAAACGGTCACACAAAACTTAGATTTACTACATTCTTCTCATGAGCTCAGCTATTTCCTCTATTGCAGTACTCCAAAATATATTTAATCTGGGATAACCAATGACTTTTTTTTTTCCTGATTTAGTAACGTGTTTAAAGTTCACTTAAGCCTTCTTTCTTTTTTTCACCCAGTTAAATATTTTTATTTCTAATAGATGTATAACTGCAAAGAAGGAGAGCAAAATGAAGCTAGATAGTATAGTAGGAAAATCACACTTGGGAATCAGGAGGGTACACACAAGGATACAGAGAGGCAATGTCCTCATTTCTCAGGGAATGCTGAATATAACCCTGGTAAATGGTTTAATTCTCCTTTTATTTATGCACTCTGCAAAAACAAATAGGTAAAAGCAAGTCTCAAAAGAATTATTGAAATTTTCATATAGTCATAGAGTACATCAGCTGTGCTACCTTTCCGTGCAGAGGAAGAAACTAGGCTTTTGAACTGGGGGGTATACAGCTTTGTTCTTTTTTTAACTTGTAGTTTGGGTGAAAGTTTCTAGAACAAATTTGTTTTCCATTCAGCAATTTATACACTTTTTGTTTCATGGTACTGGTTGCAGTCCCCTCAGTGTAACAGCACTCTTCCTTACTTCCTCCCTGGGTTCTCTGTGTCCATGCCTCTTCCTTTTCTGCCCCTTTCTGCCTTCAAAGCTTTGTTTTTGGGCCAGTGCTGCCCTTTTGGTCTCAGTATGTGGTTGATTGTACTGAGGAGTACATTCCTCCTTATGTGGTGTTTGGCTAAAAGTTGCTCCCTGGGGGGATAGGTTCAGTTCCAAGCTTGAAAGGTATCTAAGAGCCACAGTTTCATGGGTTCTACCACTTTCTATCAGGAGCTCTGGTAGCATAGTGGCTAAGACACTTGCCTGCTAACCAGACGGCTGGTGGTTCAAACCCACCAGCCACTCCTC
>NW_006921980.1:2159484-2161492 GCF_000298275.1 Orycteropus afer afer | reverse complement strand
AAAAAAAAAAAAAAGTGAAATTTTATCCTGACCTTACCTCATATACAAAAATCAATTTCATTCAACTTGCTGTAAATGTGAAAGTCAAATAATAATGTTATTTAAAGATATAGGAGAGTGTCTTCATGATCTTGGGGGTAGAAAGGACTTCTTCTTTAAACAAGACATAAAGGCATTTACCATGAAGGAAAAGATTGATAAATTTGTATTAAAATTACAAACTGGTTTTATAAGAATCAAGAAAGGGAAAAGACAAGTGTAGACTGTTAGAATATATTTGCAAAATACGATTGATAAAGTGCTGTTCCTTAGAATACATAAAGAGTTTTAATCAATAAGATACAATCAAATAGAAAATAGTTGTCACAAAGCAAGATGACCAATAAACATAGATAAAGGTGCTCAACATCATTATATATCAGAGAAATACAAATTAAAACCACATTGAGATACTGCAGTATACCCACCAGAATGGTTAAAAATTAAAGTGCTGTTGAGAATTCTAAGAGCAACTTTCATCTAGTTCTCAGATATGGGCCTCTCACACACTGCTGTGGGACTACAAATTGGTAGAGCCATTTTGGAAAAAAGTTTGGTATTATTTACCAATGTAAATGTAAGCAGTTCTACTCTCAGCTGTTAGCGTATCAGATACGTATGCATATGCGACCTAGAGACATATCCAAGAATGTTTATGACAATGTTTTTGTAGTCACTTGAAAACCAACAGCAGTCCCTATCTATCAACAATAAAATAGACCATTGTACTATAATATTGTAAAAGAACATGACATAGAATGCATTATAGCTGCATATAACATGATGAATCTCACCAGAATGTTGAATGAAAAAAGCCAGACACAGAAGCCCTCAAAAAACAGACAAAAATAAGCCATTGGGCGGGGGTGGAATGGGGGTGGAGGTATATGTTTAGCTAGTAAACACAAGGAAGTAATTATAGTAAAAGTCAGAAGTGGTTCCTGGGGAAGGGGACAGGAGAGAGAATGCTTAGTTGGGAGGAGGAGAGAAGGCCTTTGGGTATACTGACAGAACATGGCTCTTTGCTCTGAGACAAATCATTGAGCTGAAGAACAAAAAAATAAAAGCAGCAAAGGAATGAGTGTCAACCTTAAACCATCTCATCAGCAACACATTGGATGATCAGTGGAACAATGCCTTTAACATTCTGAGAGAAAATTTATTTTGAACTTAAAAGATAAGCTAACAATGTGAGGGTAGTCTAAGATAATGTATCTTCCATGAAGTTTTTCTGAGGAAATTCCTTGATGATATACTCCAACAAGAAAGAAAAATGTGTAGAACAAGAAACAATGAGGGTCAGTGAATAGAAATCTCAGGTTGATATGTATGTAACAGGCCTTGAAAGCAGCTCCAAGAAAATGTATTCAAAAACAATTAAATAGATTCCAAACAATGGATAACATGAGTAAGAGGATAGAACATGCTAGTGATAGACTGAAGAAGATATATTTTATCTTCTTTTAATAAGAAAAATGAAAGTTTATTAGGAACTTGTAAGGAAAAGCTAGAAAAAAAAAATCATGGTCTAAATATAAAACAAAGGTATATGATTTTTGGAATGTAAGAAAAACCCACTGCTGTGGAGTTGGATCCAACTCATAGAAACCCCTCCTTGGGTTTCCAGGGTGGTATCACTATGGAAGTAGATTCCCCAACCTTCCTTCCAAGGAGTGACTGGTGGGTTTGAACCACCAGCCTTCTGGTTAGCAGTCAAATGCCTTAGGCACTATGCCACCAGAGCTCCCAGAACGTAAGAAAAGAGAACCCATTTGTATGGTCCCTAGTTACCCTTCAGGTTTGGAATTGATCTCCCGTAGCTTCTAGACAGAAGAGCAGTCAGCCCCAGGGTTACAGGTGAGGAGAGACAACTCAGGGACGCCCAAAGTAGCAGACGGGAAGAGCAGGAGAAAGGGGATTAAAAGCCAGGAAGCCAGAGAGAAGAGCAATCAGCCGAAGGGATTAGGTG
>NW_006921980.1:2148197-2153349 GCF_000298275.1 Orycteropus afer afer | reverse complement strand
CCTACTTCCGTAGTGATACTGCCTCGGAAACCCAAGGAGGGGTCGCTATGAGTCGGATTTGACTCAACAGCACATAACAACAACAACAAACCAGTTTCTATCAGACCACTTAGCCTGTTTTTTGTTTGTTTGTTTGTTTTTTAGATGGTTTTGAATTTTGTTCTTTTTTTTTTTTTTTTTTTCTCCTTCTCAGTCTGGGACCTTTTGTTATCATCCTGATCTGAGTGGTTGGTAGTGGCATTCTGGTCTCAGGGTAGCGGAGGCTGTGGTTCTCATGGTTCATTAGTCCTTTGGATTAATTGTTTCTTGGAGCCTTTGATTTTCTTCACTCTTCTTTGCTACAGACCAGGAGAGACCAATAGTTGCATCTTAGATGGCCACTCACAAGCTTTTAAGACCTCAGCAGCTACTCACCAAAATAGGATGTAAAAAACGCTGTCATTGTGAACTGTGTTATGCCAATTGAACTAGATGTCCACCACGACTATGATCCTAAGTCCCTAAGCCCTCAAGGTATTTGGTTATGGCTAAAAAGTTTTCAGAACTTTGCTGCCTGTGTACCATACAATAATCTTGGATATATTTGCAGTGCATTATGTAGAAATAGCCTCTGCCAACCCTGTATATACTCATGGGTGTCTTGACCAGTATTCCATGCTTCGTATTAAATTTCCTGATTCTAAACATATATTCTACTTAATGTAATGAAAATTCGGTGTCTAAAGGATTGCTGAATCCTATCCTATCTACAACAGAAATGTCTACGCCTCTGCAAAGGAGTTAGTTGCTCTTTCAAATTCCACACACTTGCCTTGCTCATCATATATAGTATAAGCACTTTGAGTGGAAACAAGCAACCAAGGCTTTTAGTTGTGCTTCTGTTTTGTTTTTAAGACCATCTCAGTATGTACAGGCTAATTGATTGTTGATCAGCTCAAGTATCCTCTGGTCATGTGGTCACAGCCTCTCCTCATTTCAGTGATTTCTAAGTACATTCAGAAGGAGTTTTCCTTATTTGTTACTCATAAAATGATAATACATTGAATGTATAGTCTGCATTGCTTCATCTTCCAAAACCTGCTCTAATGGATTGTGTATTATATTTCCTAATTATAGTGCTGCTTTTGATACAGTTCTTGGGATAAATGTTGCAGTCAAGAAACTAAGCCGTCCTTTTCAGAATCAAACCCATGCAAAGAGAGCTTATCGTGAACTTGTCCTCTTAAAATGTGTCAATCATAAGAATGTAAGTTATTTGTGTATGTATTTCCTTTGTGTACTTTAATATTGTCATTGATATGATAATCTTCAGGGTCTTGTGGAGATACGTTGACTTTAGACCTAGGATAAACTAGTGATAAAAATTACTGTTAAGTATATTTTATTGGCAAAATTTTTAGTTAACAAGGGGGAAAATTGAAGTTAGAACTACGCTTCATGGTCCATAAGGAATTTAGGTCACTCAACTAAGATAGGAATGTAAATTAATCGTAATCACTTGGTTTCCATTAGTTCTGTTTCTATAAAATGAAAATGATATTGGCCTAACAGATTGAGAAACAAGTAAATATTTTTTGGAAAAACATCATTCTATAAGTAGCTTTTTATATTGCAGACATCTCTGCTTTAAAATAAATATTAGATAATGTTACACTTAAGGGTAGCTGTAATTAGCATTGCCACAGAAATCAAAGCCCTATGACTTTTAAGAAGAAATTATATATCTTTAGAAAATGAGGTGGTACATAGGCACATTGTATGTCCTGATGGTCTCTGAGAACTATTTTTATACACTTGCCGTATTATAAAACCATAAAATATTAAATTCAGAAGGAGCTTTGAAGGTCACCTCAGGTGGCCTTTTTAAAAAAAAAAAAAAATAGTATTTAAGATTATACTAAATTATATGTGCCTCTTTTTATTTTGGGAGCTCTGGTGGCATAGTGCCTAAGGCATTTGACTGCTAACCAGAAGGCTGGCAGTTCAAACCCACCAGCCACTCCTTGGAAGGAAGATTGGGCAATGTACGTCTGTAGAGATAATGCCTTGGAAACCCAAGGAGGGGTCACTATGAGTTGAATTGACTCGATCGATGGCAGTGAGTTTGGTTTGGTTCTCTTTATTTTAACATTTAAGCTAGATATTAAATTTGAAACTAAGTTAGATTTATTCTTTTGAGGCTATAGTTTGGATTTTTTTTTAATTTCTCAAATGCATGCTTTATTTTACTAATTTTTTTTTAATTCAAGTTATAAAAATGCTTATTATTCAAAAGAATTCAAACACTGTAAACAAGAAAGCAAAAATTGCTGAATCCTTCCCCCCAGAGATCACTTTGGTTAACATATTGTTGAGCATTCTTATGCATATGTGTGTTCATGTGTGTTAACAAGAGGCTTTCCATCATGCTCTTCTGTACTTTGCTTTTTTCCCATGTGGAATGTGCCTAAACCTCCTATATGCTAATGTACATAGATATGTACCATGTTTTTGATGGCTGCATGGTATAGCTCTACTATAATTTATTGAACCAATCACCTATTGGACATTTAGATTGTTTCCAATTTTTTGCTATTATTAGGAGTACTGCAGTGAACATCCTTATACATATGTCTTTTTTAATAGAAGGTTTGTTACATTAAAGCTTCATTTTTTTCCCTTATCTTTTGACTTTGTTTATGTGCTTTTTTGTATATTGAAGATTTTGCTTGCTTGTTCTTGGTTTTGTTTAAATGTATTTTAATTTTCTAGGTTGTTTTAATGAAGATTAGAAAAACATTTTCTACCTAAGGATTATGTAAATGTCTGTCTATATTCTAATATGTGTATGGTTTCATATTCAGATTCATAGCTTTGTCCCATTTTTAATTTATCTTGGTATAAAAATTAAAGTCTGGATCCAGTTTTGTTTTCCCTTGCCTAGTCAGTCACCCTCGTCCCATTTACACTGAGTAATTTGTCTTTCCCTCTATCACTGAAATGATGAGACTGTGCTATCTCCTACTCAAATGGTGGGACTCAGTTTCTTTTCTGCAGGCTTGTAGAGGGAACACCAGCAAAAGGTCCACAGTAGGGTCTGACGTTTAACCCTCTAGGCTGGCAATAGTGAAGTAAATGATACTTAGAGGTTTTCTCTTCTTTATCACACCAAAAATATGAGTTTAGCCTTCATATTTGAAAACTTTTTAGAAATTTATACATAGCAATTAAACTTTCAGAGTTAACATCTCTCTCTCTCTCTCTCTCTCTCTCTGTCTCTCTCTCTTTTCCCTGTGAAATTGTTTTGATCACAGAATGTGATCTTATACATTTATTCTGTGTTTATATATCTAGAAGGTCCGTGGGTGGCACAAACCATTAGTACTTGACTGCTAACCTAAAGGTAGCATTTTATAAAAGGAAAAAGAAAAAAAAAAAATATTTGCCATAGATCATGACCCCATGTGTGTCAGAGTTGAACTATACTCCCTACGGTATTCTATGGCTGATTTAACATATCTCTTTTTTAAGTGTTTTTCCACCCATAATTTCAATTTTTTTTTATGTTGGGAGACAGCCATTATATATTAAAATTCTATAATAATCATTTAAATTATTAAGGGTACTTAAAATTAATATGATTAAAAGTATATTTTTATTTACAAGGTATGAATCTTAATTTTTTATCTATCTTAAAATGTCACATAATATGATGTTTTGTTAAAAGTAATAATAACAGTATTGGCCTCTGCTGTAATTATTTTTTCTAGTTTAGTACAGTTTAATGTTAAACTTAATTTTTATAAAGAGTAAGGCTATCTGGGCATACTGAGGTATAATTAATTTTCTCTTTTCAGATAATTAGTTTGTTAAATGTGTTTACACCACAAAAAACTCTAGAAGAATTTCAAGATGTGTAAGTATCATTTTTATTCAGTAATGTATTATTCATCAAAAATGGAAAATTTAGAGAGGAAAATACCTGGGTTTTTGTTTTTGTTTTTTCTACTTAGGAAATGGTGGTGGCAATACATTTTTAATGATGTTATCACTTTTCTTTGTGGGAGGGAAATAGTAAGAAAAAATGGAAATTAATATTCATCTATTTGTGATTGATAAGACTAGCTGGTTATGATCTCCATAAAAGATAAACTACAACTGAAAAGAATTCTTCAGGGTTGACACTGACTGTTAATGCACTTAATGCTACTGATCTCCTGAATCAATATGTTTTTACTGGAACTTGTTTTTCTCTGCCCTTCTGATAGCCAAGATTAGAGGATTCAACTGTTTACAATTACTATCGAAATGATTAAGTCATTAGAAACTGTATGTTTCCAAAATCTGAGAGTATCTTACTAACATATAAAACACTAATTTTGTTTATTATTAATTTGAGGCATAATGCTTAACCTCATTTTAAGACGTTGGTTTATTCATTCATTTAACAAGTATTTATTGATTGCCACCCATGTACTAAGCACTCTCTTATTACTGGTGTACTTAATGACCAAAACAGGAAAAAAATCCCCTTTATTAATTAGGAAATGTAGTTGGTAATAAGGAGCTCTAGTGGCGTAATGGATAAGGCGTTTGGCTGCTAACCAGAAGGTCAGAGGTTCAAACCCACCAGCTGCTCCACAGAGGAAAGATGGGACAGTCTACTTCTGTAAAGATTTACAGCCTCAGAAACCCAATGTGGGTCAGTGTGAGTCAGAATCGACTCAATGGTAGTGAGTTTGAGTTAGTAATACTCTTTCCTGTACCTTGGCCTTTTACCACACGAAGATAGACAATAAACATAATGAATAAGGAAATAATCTAGTTGCTTAGAATGTGATAACTGCTATGGAGAAATATTACAGCTGGGTAAGGAGGATCAGAAGTGCTGGAAGTTGGGGGTCAAGTTGCAATTTTAAATAGAGTGATTGGGAAAATCCTCACTGAGTTAGTAACATTAGAAGAAATCCTTGAAGAACATTGAGGGAGTCAGTCACACAGATACTTGGAGGAAGATTGACACAAGACAGCAGGAACAGACAGTGCAGTTGTTGGTGTTTGTTAGGTGCCATCGAGTCGTTTCTGACTCGTAGCGACCCCATGCACAGCAGAACGAAACACTGCCTGATCCTGCGCCAGCCCCACAATCCCTGCTATACTTGAGCCCATCATC
>NW_006921980.1:2125394-2145317 GCF_000298275.1 Orycteropus afer afer | reverse complement strand
GAAGTTGTCAAAAATGAAATAGAACACATAAAGATTGATATCCTCGGCATTAGTGAGCTGAAATGGACTGGTTTTGGCCATTTTGAATCAGACAACCATGTGATATACTATGTCAGGAATGACAGTTTGAAGAGGAATGGTGTGGCATTGATCATCACAAAAGATGTTTCAAGATCTGTCCTGAGGTACAATGCTGTCAGTGATAGGATAATATCCATACGCCTACAAGGAAAACCCGTTAATATGACTATTATTCAAATTTATGCACCAACCACCACAGCCAAAGATGAGGAAATTGAAGACAGTGCAGAGGAAAAGTAAAAGGATAGCTGTGTTCCAAAAACATCAGGGAGGCCAGGGTGGCTGGAATAGAGGGAAAATGGGGACATTAGGAGAGGAGGGGCTTAGAGAGGTGTTAGGGCCAGACTTCCTAGGGCCTTGCTGGCCACTGTGAGGATTTTGGCTTTTACTCTAAGGGAAGTCAAAGTAAGATTTTAAGCAGAGGAGTATCCTGACCTATGTTTTAAAAGGATAACTGTAGCTTCTGGGTTGAGAATTTACTCTAAGGGGTGGGGTGGAGACCAAAAAAGACCAGTTAGGGGGCTACTGTATGTAGCAATTCAGGTGAGCAACTGTGGTGGCTCAGCTCAGACCAGAGGGCTAATAGTGAGGGTGCAGAAAAGAGATTGGATGCTGTAACTGTTTTGAAGGTAGAGTGACAGTATTTCCTGATGGATAGGATGTGTGATGTGAAAGAGAGGAGTTGACCATGGCACTATGATTGTTGGCTGAACATTTGAAGGATGAGGATGCTACTAGCTGACATGAGAAAGGCTACAGGAAGAGCAGGCTTGGTAGGAGGAAGTGTAGTATCAGGAGTTCAGTTTTGAATGTGGGTTTTGAGTGGTCTCTTGGAGATCCAAGTGGAAATGTGAAGTGTAGGCAGTTGGATGTATGATCTTGGTTTTAAAAGAGAGGTCTGTGTTGAAGATACAGATTTGAGAATTGACAGTCTATAAATAATATTTAAAGCTGCAAGACTGGAGGAGATTACCAAGGAAATGAATGTATTTAAGAGAAGAGGGCCACAAACTGAATGCTGGGCACCCCAGTGGTTAATTGGGGAGAGGAAGAGGTTCCAGCCAAAGAGACTGAGAAGGAGCAATCAGGGAGGAAGGAAAAAAAGACCAGGGAGTCGATGGCCTAGAAGTCAAGGAAGATACTATGTCCACGAGCAGGGCACTATGGTCTGTGTGGTCAAGTGAGGATTGGCCCTTGGATTTAGCACCATGATATCATCATGTCCTTGAGGAAGACAGTTTTAGAAGAGTGGTAGGGGCAAAAGCCTGATGGCAGAGGCATTAAGAAAGATGAGAGAAGAATTGGAAGTGGTGAGTGTGGTCACTTCATTGGAGAATTTTGCTGCAAAGGGAAAAAAAATGGGGCAGAAGCTGGTGGGGGAAAGGGTCAAAAGATTTTTGAGGGAAAAAAACTGCATGATTTATGTGCTGGTATGAATGAGCCAATAGCGAAAGAATTACGATGTACAAAAATTTGAATGTACAAGATTCTGTTTACCGTGATGTAAAAGTTGTTTTGTCTTTAACTTGGAAGACATTTTAAGTTATTTTTATATTTTTGGGAAATTTTTACAAAGTTCCATTAAACATTACTTCTCTTCAAGATAACTTATAAATGTTTTAGTGAAAACAAGTTATCTTTTTACTTCAGCCAGTGCAGTAATATGAAAGTAAATTATTACTGTTTCATAAAAATTGTGGTTTAATAACCATAGAGGAATTTTGGGTTTTCATGTATACATGGCTGATAATTTTTTCTCCTCAGGTATTTGGTTATGGAATTAATGGATGCTAACTTATGTCAGGTTATTCATATGGAGTTGGACCATGAAAGAATGTCCTACCTTCTTTACCAGATGCTTTGTGGTATTAAACATCTGCATTCAGCTGGTATAATTCATAGAGTAAGTAGTGATACCATGTTACTCTTATTATTTAAATCACAATCATTTTGTTGTTATAATACTCCAGAGATAAGAGACTTTAATAGTTTCTTTTTTTTTTTTTTTTTGGTCGGTGTTGAAGGTCTAAATAGACTATGGGATTGTGTTATATTTAAAAATATTGTTGTATTTAGAGAACGTTTGTAGAACACCTGGTTTATCCAGGCTGCATGCTAGGCACTGTGGATGCAGCTAGGAGGGAGGGACCACACGGCTCTGCTGTCGTGTTGCTGCTCAGCTAATACTGCAGAAAACTTTTTTTGACTTTTAATTTTGATATAATTTAAAACTTGAGAAAATTTGCAAGAATAGGACAAAGAACTACCAGATAACCATTTATCTAGATTATCCTATTATTTTACTTATTTATGCCATATTTGAAACCCCATTTTTAATGAGTAAGGATTTGGGGAGGGAGAAGAATTAGAGTTGAAGAAGAAAAGGAGATAGTTGCTTGAGAAATCTTAAATTATGTCCCAAATACCTATTTCTTACATCCTAAAACTCAGCCACATCCCTGCCCACTTGTGGGAGTACCTCACTCTACAGCCTGTTTAGAATGGCCCCTGAGTAGCCTCCTCCCTGGGTGGAAACTGGGATTTGAAAGGAGGGTGCCTGATCTATCAGGAAGTAACATTTAAAAACCATGGGGATATAATGTAAATCTCTAAACTGGTTTTATAACTTTTTATTATTATTTAACTTGTACAACTCTGCAAGCAGAACATCATGATAAATATTTTTGAAATTGTGGTTCAAATGTATATAAATAAAGTATTTGTCATTTTAACTATTTTTAAGTGTGCAATTCAGTGACATTAATTATATTCACCATGTTGTGCAACCATCACCACCATCCATTTTCATGTTCTTCATCCCCCCAAACAGAAATGCAGTACACCTTAAGCAATAACTCCCCATTTTCCCCTCCCACCAACCCCTGGTAACCACTAATAAACTTTTATGTCTATTCATATTTGCCTATCCTAGATTTCATAAAAGTAGGATTATATGATATTTGTCTTTTGGGGTCTCATTTATTTCAACATAATGGTTTATAAGTTTATCTATGTCATAGCATGTATCAGGACCCATTTTCTTTATCCATTCATCGGTTGATGGACACTTGTGTTGTTTCTAGCTTTTGTCTTTTATGAGTAATGTGAATGGTGGTTTACAAGTTTGTGAGTAGCAGTTTGGGTCCGTGCTTTCAAGTCACTTGGGTATACCTAGGAATGTGAATGCTGGGTCATATGGTAAAAGATATGTTTATCTTTGAGGAATGATAGAATATTTACTGGGCAGTGTTTCATTTTGTTGTACATAGGGTTGCTATGAGTTGGAACTGACTTGACGGCACCTAACACCTACTTCTGTAGTGATACCGCCTCGGAAACCCAAGGAGGGGTCGCTATGAGTTGGGTCCAACTCGAGGGCACATCACAACAACAACAACATAATTTTGAGTGAGACTTGAGGCAGAGATAATTTAATTTACTTGGAAATAAATGCTATTAGCAATCTCTAAATTATTTGCTGCTTTTGTTGACAGTCTTTAGATAATATTTTTTAAGTTTAAAAAAAATCATTTCTTTTCTCTGAAGTAAACGTTTGTGTATGGGGGAAAATAGTGGTATGAGAAAGATTAACCTATTAATAAAGAGAAAAATGGATTGTTTATTGATGGTGTTGTTGTTGTTATGTGCCGTCGAGTTGGCCCCAACTCATAGCGACCCCTCCTTGGGTTTCCGAGGCAGTATCACTACGGAAGTAGGATTGCCCAACCTTCCTTCCGAGGAGTGACTGGTGGGTTTGAACCGTGTATTATTAATTCTTTTGAGCAGTTAGTTAGTTGCCAGGAAAGGTTGGTCTCATAACAGCTGCTGAGTGGGAGGCCAGATAAGGTGCCAGATAAAACTCTGCCCTCATCCCTCCTCATGAGCATCAGTTCAGGGACAGGAGGCCAGGACCAGGGTGCAGGCATCTCTTGTCCTCTTAGTGCTTGGCGGGGAGAGGGTGCTGGGTGACTGACAAGTACCCTGATTCACCAACCAAAGTATGCTGTTACTTAGAATATAGCTTTTTGCTGCCACCAAGTGTTCAGTTAAAATAATGTTGCTGAATTTGCTTTAAAAATAGCAATATTAGTCTTTTTTAATTGAAAGTAATAACTTCCCAACATATTATTCAATGTCTCTTCCTAAAACTTTTATAGACCTTTACATAAATTAAGGTACTCTTGGTATCTTTTAAATACGTTATTTTGTTTTAGAATTCATGCTTTAGAATAATTTCTCATGTTGTTGTTGTTATGTGCCATTGAATGTTAGGTCTTATTAATTTTGTAAGAGGAAACTGTTTGCCTTTTTGGTTTCTTCCCTCTGGGGCCCAGAGGTGAATGAGAAAACAGTATCATCATGTTAATAGAGTCCTTGTAAGAGCTGCAGCATTGACATGTCTATTTGATGGACGATTTGGGTCCTGACAGCAGGTTAGATGGGGTCCAAAAAAGTGTTTGGTTTGACAGCACAGTGTTTAGGAACCTATGAACACCTGAAAAAATGATTCAATTGAGCACTTCTTTGTCCTGTTCACCCTTGTTCTTGCCACTTCCCCCCTTTGTCTTATACCTACCTTCTGCACACATTTGTGGGACCTGCCAGGCTCTTGAAGACATTTGTGTTTGCTTTACAAATGTAATGCATGCTCATTGTGAGAAAGTTTCAAACAGCACAGGTGTATAAATGAAAAAGTGAAAGGCCCCTATTTGCTTCTACTCCTCCTACCCTTCCTAGGTCCCAAGTGATTAACCATTAGTTAACTAATATGTTAACCATTTTGTATAAACTTTCCCAGTCCCTTTTCCTGTATATAATACCTCATGCATACATACACACTTTCTTGTTTGTTGTTTATTTGTTTTAATTTTATTGTGGTAAAATATATAGAGAGGTATAGATATAGCCATTAGTACTTTCAAGTGTACAGTTCAGTGAGAATTCACCATGTTGTGAATCACCACTATCCATTTTCATCACCTCAAATGGAAAGTAAGTACTCCTTAAGTAGTAACTCCCCGTTTCTCCTTCCCTTCAACCCCTGGCAACCACTAATAAACCTTTGTTTCTACACGTTTGTCTATCCTAGATATTTTTATATAGGTGGGATCATACAGTATTTGTGCCTAATTTCATTCAGCATGTTTTCAGGGTTCGTCCACGTCATACCATGCATCAGAATTTCATTTCTCTTTATTGCTGAATAATATTCCATTATATGGATTTACCATATTTTGTTTACTGATTTATGTATCGATGGACATGTGGGTCTATGTCCTTGGCTTAGTCTGGAGTTACTGCACATGTTTGTGCATAGTTTCAATGGGGCACGGAGTACCAGGAAGTGCCCAGTTGGGGCACCTGGGTCCTCACATACTCCTCTCAGCCCCTGTGGTATACAGGTAGCCCTAACTCTTGCTCACCCTGCCAGTTTGTTGATTCTCTCCTCACCTGCTAGTCCCTGGCCCAAGGAGTCAATTGTGCCTGGCAGCAGACAAGCTATAACTTGTAGTTCAGTAGGACCTTTGCTCTACCCTTGGCAGGAGGTCCCCTTTGAGGACTGGGACCTCCACAAAGCTCTGAGTTGTGACGAAGGAAAGCACTAGGTCATGGGGCATGATGGTAGGTGGACCACTCCTGCTCCAACCCCTTGAGTCTTGAACCTATGTATTCTTTCTTCAGGGGGCACAGCATCATATGTTGTTGTGTGCCATTGAGTTGATTCCAACTGATAGTGACCCTATAGGACAGAGTAGAACTGCCTGATAGGGTCTCCAAGGCTGTAATCTTTACAGGAACAGATCACCAGGTCTTTTTTCTCTCAGGGCCACTGGTGGGTTTGAACCACCAACCTATTGGTTATTAGCCAAGCCCTTCAACCATTGTGCCATCAGGGCTCCATACAACACCAAATAAAAGTCTCCAGTGTAGTTCAGTGTTGCCTCTGAGCTGACATTTTAGCTGTGCCATTCCAGCATTCTATAAACCTAGCTCTGCTGCATGGTGCAGTGTATAATGTGCCCTTTGGATGCCATGCCTACATATACCTCCTTCAGTGTGAAATAGGCTCCTGTTTGGCTGTGTAGAAATTCACACCTATGAATAAGACATTCTGAAGGCCCCAAGAAAGTGGTGCTGGCTGAGCCTCTGTGGGCAAGAAAGGCAAGCCCATACTCAGAATAGGTATCTACCATCTGTCCATGTAAGGGCAAACTGCTAGTACCTCCAGGAAGGAAGGAGTCCAGTGTGGCTGGTTGGTGTCCTTGAGTAGTGCTGTGCCAGGGGCTCAATAATGATGTCTGTTACTGACAGGTTGGACATTCAGCAGTATCAGTAGCTAAATGGGGCTTCACAAGTGGGAGTCCATGCTTTTGGAGCCATATGTAGCCTCTGCCACTGTTGCCACTCCATTCATGTTCCTGTTGTGACAGTTCTGGAATGACTGATAATGAAGGCTGAGTAGCATCTATTCACCAAGTCAGTCATATTGTCTGCATGGTTACTCAGTGTCTCTTTCATGGCAGATGCTGTCCAGTAGGCGTTGGCATGTCGTACAAAGATCTTTACACTTCATACCCACTCCCATATGTCTATTCACATATCTTCTTGCTTCCAATCTTCCAGTTCCTTTCCTTCCAAGCCCTGACCAGATGGCTAAGCCATTGACTGCTATCTGGGAATATATATTCTTACCTCAGGCCACCTCTTCTACCCAGATATCCACTGTCTTTTAAGACTGCTCCTTTGTGTGGCTATAATAAAGCTACTGTCCATTTATAACTTGCATACCCACATACCAAGCCAGTCCATTTATAAAACAACTTTATTGGATTCTCTTTATGGCCATAGGTACAAGCTGAGGGAGGGGTATGATGTTACTGTGGGAGAGGTTTTATGGGATATGGGCTTGCTGCTCATGCAGCTTACTTATGCCTTCTCATCCTGCTTGGGTTTGAACCCATATGTACCATTTCTGTCTTTAGATGTACTGCTCCTGGGCCCATTCAACTTCATGACTTGGTGGGCCCTACAGAGCTTAAATGCTGTTGGGCCATTTCAGATGCATAGTCACTTGGTGTTCCACAGCCAATATTCTGTCTCTACTAGGATCCAGTAACACACCTGAAGCTGTTCCCAAAAGGTATTTAATTCTCTGCTGTCTATGGATGGCCTTGCATTGTGATTCTCCTTTTGGGGCTTGTTATAAGCTCCTTACGGCCTCTTTTCCCACTTCTAACTGCTAGATCATATGGTCCAAGTGGCAGGGTTGGTTGCATACAACTTGGACCTGCTGCAGATCACATTCTTATTCTCAGCTCTACTCAAAACTGGCAGCCTTCAATGCCACCCAGTATAGGGGCTGGAGCATTATTTCTAGATGTGGAACGTGTTGCCTCCAGAGCCTAAAGAGACCTACCACCTACTGTGCAAGATGGTACGGGTCATAAAATACAATTTGATTTTTTTTAGTTTGGAAGGTAAGTCCTATTCTGCAGCCCTAGAAAGTCACTGAAGTGGCAGATCCCTCAATCTCTGTAGGATTTGTTATTCTTCCTCCGGAGCTTATGTGTCTTAACTAAGCCCTCCAGTGCACTAGCTGCCTTTTGCTCATCATGTCCAATCATCATGATGGCATTGGGGTGTGGATCACTGAGGTATTCTGTGGGATGTTCAGGGAGTCCTGATCTTTAACATAGGCCCAAGACAAAGCTCTAAATAATTGTCCTGTGTATCCCATGTGAGTGTGAACTGTTTCTGATCCTCTTCTTTAATCAAAATGGAGAGGAATGCATTTACTTAATCAGTGGCCATATGCCATGCCTGAAACCTTACCCATTCACTCTTGCAGTTGTACTGTAACTGGCACAGCAACTGCAATCAGAACTACTAGTTGGTTAAGCTATAGTAATCGATAGTCATTCTCCAGCATCCATCTAGTTTCTCCAAGGGCTGAACTAGTGATTTAAGCTGAATTATAAGAGAGATCAAAGTCCCTGGGTGGCACAAATGTTTAAACATTTGACTAATTGCTGAAAGGCTGGCAGTTTGAACCTACCCAGAATAAGCTCCAAAGAAAAGGCTGACAGTCTGTTTCACAAAGGTCACAGCCTTGAAAACCCCATGGAGCAATTGTATTGTGCACAGATGGGATCACCATGAGTCAGAATCTACTTAACAGCATCCACCAATGAGAGGGACCACCATCCCTGCAAGAAGCCCTGGTGGTGCAGAGTACTTGGCTGCTATCTAAAATGTAGGTTTAAACCCACCCAGAGGCTCTGGGACAGAGAGACATGGCCATCCGCTCCTACAAAGATTATAGCCCAGAAAACTATGGGGCAGTTCTACTCTGTCATATGGGGTCACTGTGAGTCAAAAATCAACTTGATAGCACCTAACAACCATCCTTGCATCCTTTAGGTTTTAATGGTACCGCTAATTTTCTCTATCTTCCCCAACCCAGTACCCCTCAGGATGCAATCGTGACTTTTTATTTATTTTCTTGAAGTGGGGACAGTTTCACTTGACCTCCCCCATAGGGATTATTCTGCCAACTATATCAATTCCAGTCACATACCTGAGGACTAGGGAAGTGACTACTGGGTATGTCTATGGACCCAGGGGCCCCACTGAGTCAGATTCTAGCAAGGACTCCATTTGTTACTTGGCTCCATATGCTCTTAGTTTCAGGGTGATGGGACATGATGATGCTTTGCGTCTTTGGGTATCAATATCAGCTCAGAACTTGTGTCCTCACAGTGCTTGGCATTTCTCCTTTTCCTGAGTAAATGGCTCTAAGTACCTTTAGAGAACAACAAAAAGCCCAAGCTCACTGCCATTGAAACTATTCTGACTCGTAGTAACCCCCATCAGGTTTCCAAGTCTGTAAATCTTTACAGAATCAGACTACCCCATCTTTCTTCTACAGAGTTGCTGGTGGGTTCGAAGCACCAACCTTTTAGTTACAAGCCACTAGTAACTAAGTGGCCTTAACCACTACACCACCAGAGCTTTAGAGAAGGACTGGGGAAATCAAAACAGTGTGCACTTGCCACAATGCAAGGTCATTCCTCCTAGGACACTTCTTCAGTCAATAGATTCTGGATCTGAAAATTGGCTCAGATCCAGGAATTGACAAGGACTGTTGATGTTTTATTGGGTTAACCACCTCATCCTCCTAGTTCTCCATTCTTACCTTTTTTGGTTTCAGATGGTTTTGTGGCATCCTTGTTGGCTGCCCCTTGGGACACTATGCTCTATTAAGCATCTCCACACCTCCCTGTGGGTCAAGCCCCCATGGACTTCTTCATCTTGATGGTTATTGTAGTGATTGTTGCCACATTGCACATTGTGTGATCACACTGTGATGATTTTATTGGCAGCTAAGTCTACTGGTCTCTAGTAGATCAAGGAGAACAAAACCATTACCCTCAAGGATGGTATTGTCTGATGTCCTAAGCTGTAGAGGACAGTTATCTCTCACTGAGCTGGGACCCCTCACTGATGGCATGGATGAAGGAGAGTCCTCTGTGCCTTCCTGTGGAACATAATCTCGTGGGTTTTGTGGCCTCACGTAATATTCTCATCCCAGCTTGACCACTCCCTTCAACCTCTTTATTCCTTTCAGGACAACTCAGGCCTTTTCACTTCAATTAATCAAAACAAAACAAACAAAACAAAACCCACTGCCATTGAGTCCATTCCAACTCATAGTGACACCCATTGGGTTTCCAAGGTGGTAAATCTTTACACAGAAGTAGATTGCCCAGTCTTCTTTTCGCAGAGTGGCTGGTGGGTTTGAACCACCAGCCTTCTGATTAGCAGTCAGATGCCTTAGGCACTGTGCCACCAGAGCTCAATAAGCAGTGGCTAGTAATTTTTCCAGACTTCCAGGAGCCAAACTTTAAGCCAGTTTGCCCCATCTCCTGGAGTCCTTGCCAGGGTTTTAAATCACATGGCCTTAGAACATGCCCCCAAGTCAGTGATTCTTGCTTACCTAAGCCTCAAATTTCTGGCACCTCAGTTAAGCACTTTTGAAATCCTGGGCTCCCCTGGGTCCTGCTGGTAGGTGCCAGGTCATCCTTGCTACTCTTTCTGTGGACAATATTCTCCCTTATTAGGTTCTGCCAGGTTGCACTGGGATTTAACACCAGCTTTTGGCCTGGAAGCCAGGAGAGAAGTGGAGAGGATGGGCCTCCGGTGTCCCTGCAGCAGCATCCAGCAAGCAAGAGTGCCAGCTTTTACTAGGAAAAGGTGGCATTCTGTAGTTTCTGAGGGTTCAGAGGGTCTGCAGAGCCAGTGTGCTCAGGGGCATCCATCTAGATGTCACCATCCTATTTTGTTGTTGTTGTTGTTGTTGTTATGTGCTGTTGAGTTGGCCCCGACTCATAGCAACCCCTCCTTGGGTTTCCAAGGCAGTGTCACTACGGAAGTAGATTGCCCAACCTTCCTTCCAAGGAGTGGCTGGTGGGTTTGAACCGCCAGCCTTCTGGTTAGCAGTCAAGTGCCTTAGGCACTTTGCTACCAGAGTTCCTATCCTATTTTTTAGAGTCCTGAAAACCAAACCCACTGCCTGCCATCGAGTCGATTCTGACTCATAGTGACCCCCATTGGGTTTCCAAGGTGGTAAATCTTTATGGAAGTAGATTGCCCAGTCTTGCTTCTACAGAGTGGCTGGTGGGTTTGAACCAACAACCTTTAGGTTATCCCAACCCTGATCTTAGCATAACAGACTTGCCTTGGCTGAGTGTTCAGATGTCTTGGAGCTCTACAGCTGCACATCTTTAGCTTGCTTCTCCACTGCATCTGTTCTACCACTGCAGGTGAGCAGAACCTCTTTGTAGTCCATAGTGATTCTCATACTTAGCCATCCATTGCTGGTTAGAACCCTTACTCTTATTATCCCTCTGCAAGGCATCAATGCAAGTGAGCAGTCACCAGCCCACTCCCTGTCCTTATATACATTGTCCCTTTCCTGTCTTCAAATGTCTAAATGGACATGCCTGCAGCTTGTTTCCCTTCATCATGGTACCTTCCCAGGTTAGCACCACTGAAGTCTTTAGCAGTTGTCTCTCACACTTGCCAGGGAGTTATCTGTGCCCTACGTACCTCTCAGGATGGCATCCTCTTCTCCTGCCAGTCCCCACTCTCCATCTTGCTGTCTGTTTTCATAGACACTCTTAGTACCATTTCCATCAGTGCAGGCCTTTAGAGAAGTAGGTAATAAGGTGGGATTACACATGCAAGAGAATGCCAGTGAGGGAAAGAGGGGATAGAGCTGGAAGAAGCAGGGGAGCTACCAGAGTGCAGGTCTGACCCCTTTGGAGGAGAGAGGCAGGAAGGCGGGTTGGGTGAGAAGGGTCTCAGGCTACAGCTCTGAGAAAGCTTTGGCCTGGCCTCAACCCAAAGTCACCTTCAGAGGAGTCCTGTGTTTCTGGGGTAAGGGCCTGCCTCAGTATCCCTGCCCCACTCAGCCACTGGCTGAGAGCAGCTCTTGTGAAATGTGGACTCTGTGCAGATATGGGGATGGATTCAGCCCACCACTGGGCCTTTCTGGGTGGTAGGAAGTCTGAGTAGCACATTTCCATGTCCACTCAGGTGTAACAAGATGTCATTTGTCTTCTAATTTGTGTTTGTTTGCCTTGTTTGGGGATGGTTTTCAAGATTTGAAGGGCGGAACAGTCTTTGCTCTGCCATCTTAAACTGAAAGTCCTATTAAGTTTTGTAAAGATAACTCTGATTGTATTGTGGATGCTGATGGGAGAGAGGCTGTGGGTGTGGGAAGAGCTCTGAGGTACTTGAGTCTCTTTAACCCTCTCCCCACTGGTAATCATTGAGGAGAGAGGCCACCTCTTCCTTCATACAGGTGGTGCCTTGTATAGGCACCATATGTAAATGTCTCAGTTCCATATCTTATTGTCACCATTTCTCAGCAGTAAAGTATGTTTTTCCAACAAAATTAGTATAGTATGACAATTTTCTGACAGATAGAAGTGTCTGGAGATGATGGGGCATTTTGCTTGCAGGTGTCCCTGTGGAGGTGGTTTCCACTCTTGCCATTGTTAAAAACAGTGTTACACCAGCTACCTTGTCCGTGTGCCTGTGCTATTTCTAGGCCATGTTGGATTTCAGGGACTGAATTTAGCTGAGTGCTAAAATATATACATTTCCGAATTTAAAAACTCAGCCACCTAAAGGAAGCACAGATGGATACCCTCACCCCGGTAATGTGTGAGGAAGGGCCTATTTCTCTTACCACTTGCATTGGTTGCTATTGTGCCATTCTGCCATCACTGCCACATGCTTAACTGAAAGTGGTGTTTGTGGTTGTGTGTGTATATGTACATGTGTATATGGTATGTATTGTGGTATATGTTTGTGTATGTATGCGTGTACAGGTGTATGCATGTATGTGTTATATATTGGTGTGTGTGTGTGTATAAGTATGTGTGCATATTATATGTGTGGTATGTATGTAGGCATGTGTGTGCAAGTGTGTGAATGTATGTGTGTGGGAAAGTTGAACATCATTTTATGTTAGTAATTTGTATTTCTATCTGAAATGCTCATTTTTGCCAGAATCTTTGGTTTTAGAAAAGGAAACTAGAAATGAATCACTTCATCTTGTATTACTTACTTTATCAGCTCCTGAGAGGAACTCTTTGTTTGAATTTATTAATTTAAACAATTTCTTCCTAGGATTTGAAGCCTAGCAACATCGTAGTAAAATCAGACTGCACCCTTAAGATCCTCGACTTTGGTCTGGCCCGGACAGCGTGCACTAACTTCATGATGACCCCCTATGTGGTAACACGGTACTATCGAGCCCCTGAAGTCATCCTGGGCATGGGTTACAAGGAGAATGGTGAGTACTTTCTGAGTCAGACAGAATGAGTGATATTTTTGACAAGAGTGTGATTGGACATCAATACTTTTTTCCTCTTTCTTTTGAACTATATGAAATAAAATGTGGGAACTATATTACACATAGAATATCGTAGTCCATAGCCAAGAAATAATTAACTATGTATTCCTGTTAGTTAAAATAATTCAGTTTTTAAAATTCACTTTAAAATACTAATTTTTTTGAACATTTTATAAAAGTATAGCATACATATGTTTATTTAGATGGTTGGTAACTTATGTTCCCACTTAGAGAAGCAAAGCTCTGTGGGCTTCCTGTTGGTTCCTTGTGGAAGTAAGAGAAAATCAGATATCCCCTGTTAACGTCTCCCCACCCCAGCAGAGGCAATTAAATGAGCTCTCTGCCTAAGCAGTCAGAGGCATGGAGTACCGTAGGCAAGCTGGTGACACTGAATGGTTTTGGACTTCTTTTGGGAGGAGGTTTGGGAAAAAGACATGTGGGGCATCGGGCTTGATTTTAATCCCCTGATGTTTGGTAGTGGACATCTGGTCTGTCGGGTGCATCATGGCAGAAATGGTCCTCCATAAAGTCCTGTTCCCGGGAAGAGACTGTATCCTTCACAGGGAGCGACCAAGCATTGAGGGTGGGGCCGGGGCCTTACGGGCATTGCTTATTTCTGGATTTGTTGTTGTCTATTTGTTTGAAGCTGTAATGTATTGGAATCTTTGGCACTAAAACCCCAGATTGCTGCAAATTAAAGGTTAAAAATAAAGGTCAGCAATCATTCATATTGTATGAAAAGTCCACCCTTAGCTAGCAATTTATTTTTCCATATTTGTATGTTTAGTACACTGTTAGAATTCCTTTTTCTCACCTTTGTTTTGTTCATGGCACATCATAATTTTTCATTTCATTTTATTTTCAGTTGATATCTGGTCAGTGGGTTGCATCATGGGAGAACTGGTGAAAGGTTGTGTGATATTCCAAGGCACTGATCGTATCCTTCCCCAGGATCTTGAACCCCAGCCATGCTTTCCATTGCTAAGGCAGAAAGGTTCTAACTGCTTATATGAATGCACAAAGGGAAAATATCATCATTCTAAGTGGGGTTCTAATCGGGTCATTGTTACGTTTGTTAAATTAGTGTCACAACCAATGGTTCAATTTTACATTTTCTTTTTTATTTGACTACATATAATGATTTTGTTGAAGCTTAGTGTTAGGTTAAATCATTTAAATTAGCTCCTAGTTTTATCAAAACTAGCTGGACATATATAAGAAATTATTTACTCTTTGACAAATATAGCCTGATATTTAAATGAAAATTATGTTTATTTAATTAATTATATTAATTTAATTAGAAAATTGCTATCTAAATTTAAGAGGCCAGTATGCTTGTGTGATTAAATTAATATACTATTTTGTTAGTTAAAAGTATGCATTAAAACATTTTCCCTCAAAGTAAGAACTGAAGCATCTGAAGCATATTACATAAGGCCTAAGTGAAAAATGCTAAGTGAAAATTTTGTGAGGAGTTAAATTTTCCTGTTTGTTATTCTGCTGGCATTTAATAGAAGTTCATTTATAGAGCTATTTTGTGCTCCATTGGAAGTCTAAGTAAATATAAAATGCAAAACTTTATATTACACTGTGGTTAGCAAACTATATTAATGACATAGCATAAAAGAAAATAGATAATATGATAGTTACAATAGCTTTGTGTCCTCCTATAGTCATTCTTCCATCTTTAATATTTTTTACCCTAACATGGTTCTTCATGTATGCTTTTTTCATTTGTGTTCTAACTACATAATATTTTCATTAGTCTTTGATTTTTTTTTTTTTTTTTTTTTTGGTATAAAAGCTTAAAGTAATCTCTGTCCTTTGACAGATTGATAGTTGTTTTGAAAGGAAATCAAGCCTTGGAGTCAATGTTTTGTATGTATTTTATTAAAGTAATTTTAGTTTTTTGTGATTTTTTTTTAAGGGTAGTTTTTATATAAATTCTTCATAAAACAAACTTGGAATGAAAAGATTTTATTCATATCATTTTATCTTTCTTTACGTTTTCCACATCATAACCCACCCACTGCCATCAAGTTGGATCCTACTCATAACGACCCCTCCTTCACTATGGAAGTAGATTGCCCAACCTTCCTTTAAGGAGTGGCCGGTGGGTTTGAACCACCAGCCTTCTGGTTAACAGTCAAATGCCTTAAGCACTATGCCACCAGAGCTCCCTTCCACATCATAGATTTTATATTAAGTGAAATGCATTATATTTTATTTTAATACATTGTCTAGCAATTTTTCATATCCTTTTCTCAAGATTCATTATTCAGACTGTGAATAAGTAAGTCTTTATTTTGCTAGTTTACTAAAACGCAATTAAAATGGGAAAATTTGATGTATTCTAAAGATAAATTATTTCGAAGTATCTGTTTAACATTCAGTTTTTCTCAAATTGCACACATTTTGTGCCTTTCCTTATTTTATTTAAAAAGATTTTCTTTAGAAACCACAAAAAATGAAAAATGTGTTTTTCAGAACATCATTAGATAAAAAAAATTCCTACTTTATATATTAACATTTTGCAATGTCAGTATTAATAGTTTTATACATAAGGTCATCTAATGTTATTCTCAAAAAAAAATCACAAAAATCAACATTGTATTTCAAATAAAATTTTGCCAGTGTTTTCCAATATTAGATTAAAATTCTTGGTGTAGAAAAGATTTGGAAACCAGGCTGAGGTTCTGAGAGATTAGCTTTAGATTCGTGACCTGGGATAAAAATGGAAATCCTGTCCCCACTTGGAGATTGAGAAAGAGAAAGCTTTAGCCAGGCCACTTGGTCCCAACCAAGTTCTGACTTCTCCACATGGTAGCTGTGTGTTCTAGAGAAATCCTAGCCCTCTCTGAGCCTTAGTTTCTCCATTTGTAAAATGAGAGTCCTGTGGTCTTACCCCTCAGGGCCATGGGATCTACTGACAGTGGTGTATGTAGACACCCAGAAGGTCATCCAGGCATGTCTAGGTTATTTTTCTTCTTCCCACCTCCTCTTTAGTCTATAAAAATGACCCTTTATTCATTAATTGAGCAGATATTGATGGAGCACCTGCCTTTTTCTAGATTCCTTGTCTAATTTACCTTTTAAAGGGATCCTTCAGCTTCCCTACTGAGGTTTGCCATAGGCAATAATAGTAGCAGGGGAAGCAGCACAGAGCTGTACAGTTTGTGCAGCAGAGGTGAAGAGGCCTACCCAGGACGGTACACTGAAGGTGGTGAGAAGGGGTTGAACTCTGCATCTGTGTTACAGGTAGAACCTTCACAGAACCTTGGTAGGACAATCAAAAGTAGAGTTCAGGAGAGAGGGCATCATTCTGTCAATGAGATTTGAAACCTTGAGGCTGGTAATGAGTGCTTGTGGAGAAAGAAGAGAAAGGACCAAGGATGAAGCCCCCTAGCGTAGTGGAGAGAGAAGGAACAAGGGGAAGAAACTGAGAATCAGTTTCAGTGATGCAGGCAGGCCAAGAGACAAGGTGCCCTGAGGGCTGCAAGAAGAAAGATACACCCAGTCACATTTGCTGACAAGTCAAAAAAGTTACGGTTTGAGAATTGACCATTGGATGTAGTGATGTGGAGGTCACTGACAGTTTTCATTGAATGGTAGGGGAGAAAGTACGATAGGAATATGTATAAGAAATGGGAAGCAAGGAATTAGAGATACAAGTATAGAGAACTTTTTAAAAATAATTTCATTGCAAACAGAGGGAAGAAATAGGGTAATAGCTAGTGGGGATGTGGAGCCAAAAGAGAATAACAGGGGAGGAGAAAACATTATGTTTGAATTTGAATGGTGATGTGAATGCTCCAGTGGACAGCAAAATGCTGACTGTCTGGGAGCAAGAAGAAACTGCAGGAGTGATGTCCTCTGGTGGGCCGGATGTGTGAGTCCAGAGCCTAGCAGAGCTTGCTCCCTCAATGGTCATTGCTGTGCAGGCTGCTGGGTTGGGAAAATTCCCAGAGGTCTGCAGACATTCTCTTCTGATGGGTTCAGTTTTTGCAGAAAAGAGTGAGGAGGGGAAAAAGTGTAGGAAGTATAAGGAGAGAGGGAAAAGGGTGACATTTTGGCTAAATAGATAAGCAAAATTAAGGCATAATTCTGGTTCAGCACCACGTATGGAACACAGGAGTTAAGGAGATGCACTAGTGAATGTCTGAATCCCTTTTCCCGAGCAGGTCTACAGAAACTTAACATTTTGGAAGAACTGAGTTCCTGTGTCTGTTCCCTCAGTTATTTCACAGTGCAGTCATTTCATTTTTCTAAGACATGTCTTGATTACTTTTTAAAGTTGCTATTTATGTGATTTTTTTTTTCTGGCCTGTATCTTCTTTTATAATTGTTTACAGTTTCAAAATCACTATTCCACACGCATTATCCAAAGTCTAGCAACCTTGCTGTGCAATGGGCTGAGCTACATTTACAAGTAAGGATATTGAGACCCAAGGGAGATTGGCTTCCCTAATGTCTTTTGATTGTTTAGTCGCACAATTGAGACTGAAACCTAGGTTGTGTACTTTGAAAGAAAATAAATCGCGTTACCTGGGCATTGCAGGGATGGTTGTCATTAATACCAAGTAAAAGGGAATGAAAAATTCCCTGGGTGGCACAAATGGTTAAGTGTTCCACCTCTAACTGAAAAGTCGGCAATTCAAACCCACCAGAGGTGCTGTGGAAGACAGGCCTGATGATCTGCTTCTGAGAGGTCACAGCCTTCAAAATCCTGTGGAGCAGTTCTACTCTGCACACATGGGGTCACTGTGAGTTGGACTTGGCTCATCGGGAACTAATAACAAAAAAACAGAATGACATTTCAAAGATGATATTGCTCAGTCAAAACTCAGTTACAGGGAAGGAATGTGTCTAGTGGGAAAGGAGTAGGTGAAAGGATAGAAGAGCCAGGGCCCTGATGCTGCCCTTTCACTAACCATCTTCATAACCGTCCAGTCCACCTCACAGGGGCCTGGTTTCCCTAGTAGCTAACATTGCAAATTGGATAGGTCTCTCGATTCCTTTCTGCTTTGGAAAGCTGTGAGTCTTAGGTAACTTTAGTATGAAAATTGATTTCATATTTGCTTATGTAATATTTCTCTAATGGCATGTTAATCTAATTATTTCTGTTGTGTTGTTGAGTGCTGTTGAATCAGTTCCAACTCATAGTGACCCCATGAGGCAGTGGAACTGCCCCGTAGGGTTTTCTTGGCTATCGTCAGAAATAGATGATCAGGTCTTTCTCCCACAGAGCCACTGGGTGGGTTAAAACCACCAATCTTTAGGTTAGCAGCCAAGCATTTAAGTATTCTTTAATCACAGGATATCTTTATTTTGATCTAGAGTAGAAAGGTTTATAGATTCAATATGTTGATTCTAATAAACGGTAATCATAGTTTATAAAGATGCAGAGTGTAAGAGTTTTTTAAAATAGTCTAAAATTGGAAACCCAAATTTTATTTTAATATTATTTTTAAAGGCTTCTGTTGACCCAGCAGGATGGCCCATTTAATTATTTGTTGATGGATATGATTATAATTTAAGTTTTTCTTTGAGTAATGCTACTTCATGTAATATGGATATAAAGGTATTTCAGTTGTATTTTCCTCAAGCGACACCTTAGATATTGATCAATGGAATAAAGTTATTGAGCAGCTAGGAACACCATCAGCAGATTTCATGAAGAAACTTCAGCCAACTGTGAGGAATTATGTGGAAAACAGACCAAAGTATCCTGGAATAAAATTTGAGGAGCTCTTTCCAGATTGGATATTCCCATCAGAATCTGAACGAGATAAAATTAAAAGTAAGAAATTCTTTATTCTTGTATTTTTTTTCCCCACAATCCAGGGGAGGCTTTTACTTTTTCATGTTTGTACTCTAAAACCTGTGAATGTTGGAAGATAAAATAGTTTAAACTCTTAGTTATTTACTGTCTAGAAGTTTGATACATGCAGGTGTTGTAGAAAGAAAGACCTGGAAGTTTTATCCTCAAATGGTTTAACATTCTTTGGCCTTTGGCCAAAAGAAAAAGTTCAAATCAGTCGGACTCTTGTGTTAATTATAAGAATTAGGATTCTAAAAGTTTTTCAGATACAAAGAGCACTTGAATAAAGATTCTAGCCAGTTGAAGTTAGAAACGATATTATTATTATTAAGAGCTTGTTTTACATTCGACGTTACGTGTACATTTAGTTTCACTCCCCATTTACCATGTCCAACCCTAACCCAGTCTCCTCCCCATCCTACCCTTGCCCCTGTGCCCCTCATATTTATGCAATCCTGTTTGTCCTGCATTTCCCAATTTGAATTTTGGTCCTCTGGTGCCCCGTGAGCTATTGCTCTAAGGGATGTATTACCATAGAGTATGTGGGTGTGTCATCCTGGGTTGAGTGGTCTGTGTGTACATCTTGTTAAATATTGGGCTGAGACCCAGCCACTGGGGGTGAGTTTTATTCCAGGTGCAGAATATATTCCAGGACCATAGTATTGGGAGTCTTATCAGACTCCATCTGACCAGTAATTCTAGTCACTATTGAGTTTTTGGATTTTATTCCATGTTTTTCCTCCCACTCTATCCAGGATCTCCAGATTTTATCCTTTCCTGAGTGGTTGGAATTGGTAGCCGGGCACCATCTAGTTCTTCTGGTCTCGAGGGCCATCGTGGCCTATGGCTGATTGCTTTCACATGCCCTTGTTTTTCTTGCATTCTTTTTGCTTCCAACACCAGGAGACCATTAGCTGCATCTTAGACGGCTGCTTGAAAGCTTTTTTTTTTCTTTTATTGTGATTTGGGTGAAGACTTACAGAGCAAATTCACTTTCAGTTCACATATACTTTGTCTCATGTCATTGACCACAGTTTACCACAATGCAACAGCTCCCCTCCCACTTCCTCCCCATAGTTACCTCTTCCCAGTGACC
>NW_006921980.1:2078196-2121119 GCF_000298275.1 Orycteropus afer afer | reverse complement strand
GAAAAAGTTCCACGTGCACTGGAGAAGAATGTATATTGTGCTGCTGTTGGGTGAAGTGCTCTATAGATGTCTATAAGGCCAAGTTGGTGGATTGTATTATTTAGGTCTTCTGCATCTTTGTTGATGCTTGAAAGCTTTTAAGACCCCAGTCTCTACTCACCAATGTAAGATGCAGAACAAGGCTTTTATGTATTTTGTTGTGCCAATTGAGTCTGGTGTCCCCCAGTACTATGGTCCTGAGGCAGTAGATCTATTGGATCTCTGTTCCACATTGTCTGGGTGTCTGAGGGATTACTCTGTGTCTGTCTTCTATTGTTTCTGTAAGGATTGCAGGTATTTTGTATCACTGGTGTCTGTGCAAGATTAGCCTCAGCTGAATCTATCCTTGCTCTAGAGTATTTTCCTGTTCACTGACCCCCATCTGATCCTCTCAGGTGTTTATGAGTTTATCTGTAGCCTGGTGTTTGGTGTTAATGGCAGTGCAGTATTGTGGACACATTGATTGGTATTAGCATCTGTCTTCTATCTCTTACGTGCACAATTTGGTGTTCTCCCATTTCCTAATGTTATCATGGTGGTCATAGATCCTTTCCGTATATCCCTCCCCTTATCCACATCAGCGTGGGCCCCAACTAGCCCAAAATTAATTCCTCCCTTCCCTCTCCACCCCGGTAACCTACAAAGTGAGTTCCCTTTCCCAAGCAAACCCTTCTTTGTCTTTTTACAGTAATGGTCTTTCTGCGATTGACTTATTTCACTCAATATAATGTCCTCCAGGTTCATCCACATTGTGAGATGATTCATGTATCCCTCATTGTTCTTAATGTGGCATAGTATTCAATTGTGTGCATGTACCATAATTTGGTTATCCCACTCACCTATTGATGGGTATTTAGGTTGAAGAAACCATATTTTAGTAGTTGAATAAGAAGTTCATCTCTCCCAACCCTTTTTCCTATGCCCTTTACTAAAATGTGATTGCTTAGAGGAAAAAAATATATTCATATTCTGACATTAATGGAAACAGTCTTAATTAGAAAAGTCCCAATTTCTTTTTTGCTTGTACATGTTTTAAATTTCAGTTGCCAGAGTGAGCCTCATGTTTAGCTAAATGATTGAACTTGTTAGTTTTGGGTGTTTTTTTTTTTTTTTCTAACCACTTCTAGTCTCTAGATTTAAAAAAAATAATAAGTGTATGTCGTGCCAACATTGTATACAGATAGCTAAGCAGAGGCATATGTGTAATATTTTGTACTGTAAGAACATAAGATTATTGTTTAGTTTAAAAATTCTATTTTGAGTTCATTTTGATGTATCATCAAGAAAAGTACCCACCCATGCCTCATGCCTGACCTCTGGGCAGTGCCACCCAGCTTTTCCTTGCCCTTTCCCTGATTTCTCAGCAGTGGCCCTTATCCAGGCACTGGTCTGGAGCTGCCTAGGACCCTCCCTCCCACTCAGGTTATTCGTCCTCCTCTCATAGACCCAAAGGCATAAAACCCCATTGAAAAGGAGAAGAAGTAGCTGCTTGACTTTTTCTTAAAGTAGAAGGCTTTGTGTATCTTGAGCCTTTCACAAAATCAAAGTTAAAGTTAATTCAAAGTTAATTTCTACATTTTCTAATTTGAAATGTATTTCTGTTCTCATATTTATTTTTGTGTTGTGTAATTTCTGTTACATCCAAATTAAGAGCAATAGTTTATTAATGTAATATTTGTTTTCCCTCTTAGCAAGTCAAGCCAGAGATTTGTTGTCAAAAATGTTAGTGATTGATCCTGACAAGCGAATCTCTGTAGATGAAGCTTTACGTCACCCATATATCACTGTGTGGTATGACCCTGCTGAGGCAGAAGCAGTAAGTATCTATTTTGAAAAGGCTTATATGTATAGGCAGAACCTACACTTCTGGGGCCTTCTGTGTGCTCATCCAGAATGGCTACGTAAGAACAGCAAGTCCTAGATGTAAATGGGCTCCTGATTATAAAGAACCCATACCGTGGTCTATGACCTGGCCCATAACCCTTTTAAACTGAAAAGAAAAAAAAAAAAAACCTTTTAGGGGTACTTATTATTGGAGGCTGTAATTCAGAGTACCTTAGCGTGAACATGCTTATACTGTGGTAATGTAATTGTCTTCATTTATGCCAGTGCTGGTGTGTGTATGTTTTCACCACAGTAAAAGTTAAAAACAAAAACAAAAAAATGTTGGTATGTGATAATATCAACCTTTTATTAAAGCACCTGTCATGTAGTTGATGTTTTGTATCATCGTATCTAAAAACCCAATCAGATTAAGAGACTTGCTGGAAATCACAGGTTTGTTTATCTTTTCCCAAAGGCATCCAGGCCTCCGCCATTACCCATGCCAGGCAAGTTCCCCTTCTGAGTTTGGCGCTCAGGTACACTTTTCCATGGAAACACTGGTGTGACTGATCTTTAGGTATAAATGAAATAACAGTAGTGTGGCACTCTTACTTTATGCCATCAGTGGAACACATTTTTAGGTCTTGGCCTATGGATTTTATACTCTTTTAAACATTGTTTTGTATGAAAAGAATCTGATTTACAAACATCTGATTTATAAGTAAACTTTTGTCACAGTCCTTTTCTGACTTGGGATTGGGCTTGGGATAAATGTAAACCTCAGATATGCTCTAGAAGAGGACTGTGCCTCCCAAAGCCCCTGGCACAGCACCAGCTCCATGATGCTGCTCTAGGACTTGCTCTGTGATGATCTGTTCTGTGATTACATTCACATAGTTGGCTTTCAGAGTGTTTTGAAGTCACATAATTATTAAAAGAAACTTAACAGCTGTGTTTCTTAGGTTAATTTTTTCTGAATTGTTTTGGTTCTGAAACTGATACAATATCACATTTATGGAAAAAAAAATCTTTAATACACTCTGTACTGAATGAAGGTAAATCCACATCCTAAGTAGAATAGAAATCCTCCAAGTGATTATATCTTTGTTTTTGAGTGCCTCATTATTTCTTGAACTGTTCACTTTACATGTGATTTAATTTTCAGCCACCACCTCAAATTTATGATGCTCAGTTGGAAGAAAGAGAGCACGCAATAGAAGAATGGAAAGGTAAAGGCAAGATTGTTTTGATGCTTATTTATGACATTTCTTGTTATCCTGTAAAACAGAAGCTTTTTAACTTTTTGACAATGGTCCTTTCAGGGGAGGGGCAAAAGACCTTGCAGTTCACGTATCCTATCTCTTCCCCTTTTCAAGGAGAAAAAGTATTTATAACAGAATTAGAGAGGAGCATGTTTGATTGTGTATTACTTGCTTAAAAAGAGGAAATTAAGAGCTTTTATACGTGATTTTACAGTATCAGGTATTGGCAAACTGAACTCAGTAATTTTATCACGCTTACTTTGATAAATCAGTTGCCATCAAGTTGACTGGCTCATAGCAACCCCATGTGTGTCAGAGTAGGACTGTGCTCCATAGTATTTTCAGTGGCTGATTTCTTTGAAGTAGATAGTTTGGCCTTTCTTCCTAGGAGCCTCGCGGTGGCTGTAACCAGCAGCCTTTCGATCAGCTGCCAAGCTCATTAACCATTTGCACCACCCAGGGACTCCTGCCTCAATGAAACGTTGTAGCCCCAGTCCACAGGCTGCATGTTACCTGTAAAGTTCCCTGTAAGCAGATATGGGGGAGCCAGGGCTAGATGTTGAGCAAGTTTTAAAATCTAATTTGTGTGAAATTGTAGATTGAAACTATGCAACAGGTATTATTTCCCACTATAACATTAACCAGATGAACCACACCAAAGTAAACCAGTAATGAAGAGACTAATTAAAAGGCAGGATTAGTAGCAATTGAGAACCGTGACCAATATAAGTCAAGACCAAGGGTCAAAGCACCTATCCCAGAGTGTTGGAGTGCCTGTTAACCCACAGGAGCACGCACTCAGGGCACTGCCAGCAGCCACGCTTAACAGCAAGATATTTCTCCTCATCCTCAGTACATGCTTCAAGGGTCTGATGTTTAATTCATGAACATCAAAATTTGAGGAACCTCTGATAATTTACTTAGTAGCTAATTAGTTTTTCTTAAAAAATGAAAGTTGAGGAAAATAATTAGATTCACTTCTGCTCAGTCAAGAGGGGCTTAAGGAGCTCTGGTGGTGATTGATCAAAAGCATTTGGCTATTAACCAAAATGTCAGTGATTCAAACCCACTAGCCATTCCATAGGACAAAGATAAGGAGGCAATCTGCTTCCATAAAGACTTACAGCTTTGGAAACCCTATGGAGTATTTCTATTTTGTTCTAAAAAAGGGTTGCCATGAGTCAGAATCTACTCATGGCAGTGGTTTGGTTTGGTTTGGTTTAAGAAGGTCTTATAACCCACCAGAAAATGCTGGTTACATCTAGAGAACCACTAGGAATGATGAGGGAACTATGTGAGAATGGATGTGGAACACAAGGACTTTGATAGTATTTACCTCTTTTTTCAAAACCCCCTAGTGGGCTCAGACCTCTTCTACTTTTTTGGCTCTTTAATGTTTTGGCTCCGGGGAGACTGTATGACTGGATTGACTGTATCACAATTTAAAGGACAGAGCCCAGGGTCCTTAGAGTGGCTAAAATTCAATGGGAAACAGGTTTTAAAGATCCAGAGAAACTGATGGAGCATTTTAACTTGCATTTCTGTTTGAAGAGCTAATTTACAAAGAAGTCATGGATTGGGAAGAAAGAAGCAAGAATGGTGTTGTAAAAGATCAGCCTTCAGGTTAGTGATTGCTTTAATTTTTTGATGGTGCAATATTTTTCTTTCTCTATTCCAGTTTTATAAACGGTCATTCTGTGTTAAATGCCAGTTTGACCTATAACGGATTTGGAAGCCCCTTGTGTAAAGTAGTCTCCTTTTTGGCACCCTGGTGGTGGAGGTGGCAGTAGCTAACATTATATTGATGTGCCAGGCTCTAAACTAACTGAATTCATTATAACCATTGTTTATGGTTTTATCTCTACAACAACTGCTGTTAGCTCCATTTACAGATGTGTATATGACTCTACTGACCCCATCCAGTTAAAAAAGAACATTAATGTAAATCTAGGTAAAATGGAACTTGATGTTCTTTTTCAAAAATTGTTCATGTAATTCTCCTATTTTTCTACTTGACCTACCTAGTGAAAGAAGCCTGACAAAAAACTAGGTAACTTTATAATTATTACCCATTGCTGTCAAGTAAATTCTGACTTAATAGCAACCCTGTATGACAGAGTGAAACTGTCCCATAGGGTTTACAAGGCTGTAAATCTTTAGGGAAACAGATTGCCACACCTTTCTCCCATAGAGTGGCTGGTGTGTTCAAACTGCTGACCTTTCGGTTAGTAGCTGAGTGCTTAACCATCGTACCACCAGGGCTCCTTTTTATAATTATAGAGACTATAACATTAGTGATGTTTACTTACGTTGGTAGTAGTCTCTCACTCCCAGTCTTAGTGGAAAGCACACACAAGAAAGTGTAGATTACATTGCTTATTCTTGAATTTTATCTTCAATATGACTCTGTGTTAAAGGAGCTCTGGTGAAGTAGTGCCTAAGGCATCTGCCTGCTAACCAGAAGGCTGGCAGTTCAAACCCACCAGCCGCTCCACTGAAGGAAGACTGGGCAATCTACTTCCATAAAGATTTACTGCCTTGGAAACCCAATGGGGGTCACTAGGAGTCAGAATCAACTCAATGGCAGTGAGTTTGGTTTTGGTTTTCTTATGTTATATGTCTGGAAATTATACGACTTAGCAAGAATTTAGGTGCTTGTTGTTAACTAATCAAATTTCAGACTGCAGACACTGATCTTTGAGAGCCTGGATATTTTGTTTTGGCTCAGACCAGGCTAAAATATGGATAGTAGGAAATACAACTTTCTTTTCCCTTGTTGTTGTTGTTAAGTGTCATTGAGTCAGTTCCTACCGATAGCGACCCTGTGTACAACAGAACAAAACACTACATGGTCCTGCGTTATTCTCAAAATTATTGCTATACTTGAGCCCATCCATCATTGCAACCACTATGTTAATCCTAGCTTGTTGAGGGTCTTACCCTTTTTCACTGACCCTCTACTTTACCAATCCTTCAGGAACTGGTCCCTTCTGATAATGAGACCAAAGTAAGAGACAAAGTCTGGCAATTCTCACTTCTGAGGAACGTTCCTGCTGTACTTCTTCCAGATAGTGGTATTCATTCTTCTGGCAATCCATAGTATTTTCAGTATTCTTCACCAGCACCACAATTCAAATGCATCAGTTCTTCTTTGGTCTTCCTTATTCATTGTCCAGCTTTCATATGTATATGAGGCGATATTGAAAATACCATGGCTTGAGTCAGGCCCACCTTAGTTATCAAAGTGACCTCTTTGCTCTTTAACCCTTTAAAGAGGTCTTTTGCAGCAGACGTGCCCAGTGCAATACATCATCTGATTTCTTGCCCGCTGCCTCCATTGGCCTTGCCTTGAAAGACTAAAATGTCAGTTTCCTAGATTCATAAAACAAAAATAAAATAAACAAGGAGCCACTCACTTTTTCTTTCCTTTGGTATGTAGTCCTTATTTCAGGAGCTGTTTTTGTTGCATAAGATTTCTTTGAAGGTTGATGCTTTTTTCCCTTAGACTTAGAGTTTATTGTTGTATTAAAATGTCTGACAAGACTTGAATCCTTTTTGGGCTTAGCCTTTTGTTATACTGATAGTTTTAGGAGATAGTCAACAATTTTCTTTTGATTTCTCTTTGAAACCAGTAGGTATGTCTTGAGTAGTTAACGTGATTACACATGACTACACATGTGATGTTTAGCCTCTGGGAAGAAAAGGAGAATGTTGTAGAGAAAGAGACAGGGCTGTTCAGGGCTCTGGGCCTAAAGAAAGACTGAAGAAAAGTTAAAAATACATAATTTACTAACTACTTGTTTATACTAATAATTAGGACTGGGAGACTGCAGAAGGACAGAGTCGAGAAATGGCCTTAAGTCTCATTACCTGGAATTCCAGCAGTGTCATGCCTCAGATTTTATGATATTTGGTTTTCTTAGCACAGATGCAGCAGTAAGTAGCAACGCCACTCCTTCTCAGTCGTCATCTATCAACGACATTTCATCCATGTCCACTGAGCAGACACTGGCCTCAGATACCGACAGCAGCCTCGATGCCTCGACGGGACCTCTGGAAGGTTGCCGATGATAAGTTAGTAATCGCAGACTTATCATCAGTGAAGGAACTCTCACTTCCTTGGGCCTGCAGTGCTTGGGAGTTGATGGAACCAAATAAAGAAGCTCCATGTTCTGCATGTAAGAAACACAATGCCTTGCCCTTACTCAGTTCTCCTAGGATTGCCTGCTTAGATTATAAAATGAAGCAGATTATGTCTGAAGAAAAAAAGTGCAAGCTACACTTTTAGAGATTTTGTTCAAGATCATTTCAGGTGAGCAATTAGAATAGATTTTTTTTTTTTTTTTTTACAGTTATTTGGTGATAGTGACAATTTCTTATCATCAGTATCTGTTGGGACTTATGTGCATGTGACCACAAATGCTTGCTTGGTCTTGCCCATCTAGCACTTTGGAAATCGGTATTTCAATGCCAAATAATCTTTGAGGTAGTAATGCTTCTAGATTTATCTCTTAATCTTCTTAAGTAATTTGGTGTCTGTCCAGAAAAAATAGTTTTATGTGTATGAATTGGCCATCAGCATATCATATCTTACTCTATTTTATGGTGTCATCATTTACTCTTTTTTGTATTTCAGCTGAAAGGGAATATCTATTCAATAAATATATAACTTTTCTTTAATTTGTGATGTTTTGGGCTGAGAATTATCACTCTAAAACCAAGGCACTTATATGCTCTCTTTCTTTTCTCTAGATTGTCTTGAATTGGGATGATCTGTAAATTCAGCTTTACTGCATGATACAATTTTAAGTTTTGTTTTGTACTGCTGAAGACATGTATACCTTTAACCCTATCTGCCTTACCTCTTACTTCTTAGTCTTCTGAACTTATTATTAATTTAAAATATTACCTAGAACTTTAACTTCATTAGGCACACTCCAACTCAATAATATGATGGCAAGTAGATTCTTGAATCCATTACCTACTGCTAGAGTAGAATTTTGCAAAATATTCACTATAGATAATCACAGCCATTTGCTGAGTGCTTTGAGGCAATGACTGGACTGGGTCTTTTCCTTACCTTATATCATTTATGGTAGAATGCATGATTAGACAAGGCAGTGTTTCCCTTTTCTAACAGAGCATCTTTACTCAATTTTATTTCTCTTCTGAAAGAAACCATGTTAGACATAAATTTCCCTTTAGTCCATTTTAGGAAGCAAGGCTGATTTGGAATGCCTGTTTGTCCTTGTTTCCCACTTATGGAGACATTTCCTGTCCCTAAGGGGAGCTGTGAATGGTCTAGGAAAACTCTTCAGAGGGAGAGGGAGGAAGTATCTTAAAGAGTAATGATTAACTATGGCCTGTTTTATGATTTAAAACTGCTCACCTGAAATTGATACTTTCAGACTTTTTGATATGTAAATTATTCAAAAGTCATGAAGATACTGAGTATTTAAATGTTGTTGCAGAAATGGAGTTACAGTGATCACATTTCAGCTACCTGTGCTCATAATGTTTTTTCCTTTGACCTTACTTTGTTACAGATTCATATCTTGTGTTTAATTATTTTGGACATGATTTGTTCAACATTCTATAGAATGTATTCTGAGGAGGAATTTTGATAAGAAAGTTTATTATAAATACTGTCTAAAATACATGATTCTCCCTACACCAATTGTATCTTACTGGTTGGTCTTATCACTGTAAAGTAGAATCTTTGATGAACAAAATTAATATTGAAATAGGAAATAGTTTTATATTGTGTCATTAGACACATTCTAGTAAAAAATGGATATACTAACTTGGATTGAAGCAGATACACCTCTTATGTGGTTAGGGATTATTTTGGCGTTGGTGGCCTGATAGTAAAATGAAGGAAGATATCACTCACTATGCATATATAAACATCTTAAGATGGCCTTCTCTCTAATATATTTTCTTTAAAAAGACTTTACTATATCTGTCTTTGAAAGGAAAAACAAAGAAAAGGGAGATTTTTTAAATTTCACAACCTGCCCTGAAAGCTATGTAAATGCAGCACCCCAGCTATGAGGGTGCACCAAGGTCCCGTTACCAGAAGACATTTGTAATTGGAGTGAAGTGCTCACAGATTGGCTTTTTGCTCCCTTGTCCCTCTGTGCCATTCCGTGGGCCTGTTGTCAGAGATGAAGCTGTGATGCTAGGGACAAGCTTCCTGCCAAGACCATCTTCCATGAGGGAGAGGTGAGTGTATCTGGGAAAGGCCACAGGGCTGGAGACAACAAGTCTTCATAGAAATACCTCACCCTATCTCAGGATCCTCCATCCTGAGCCTAGAGTTGCCATGGTCCTGGTGCAGTGCACATGGTTTCAAACCGATCTCTGTGGATAAAAGCTGATGTTGGATAAAGAATTGACAAGTGTGCTCAACTTTTTCATCTTTTCTATTTTATTTTTGTAATTTATATTGTACACAACCCTGGAAGTAACTATTTTGGACATGTATTTTTATAAACCAGGTAATTTATTATTATCCTGGAATTGGGGCTAGGTTTATTTTGTTTATTGGCTTAGTTTTCAGTCACAAAAGAAATGACTGCCTCCTCTATGTCGGGTCCTGATTTCAAGTGCAAGTTCCAGAGAGCAGACAGAGTCCTAAGAGAATATGAGAGTAGTTTAGAAACTCTGCTTCTCAACAAGTGACTTACCTTTGGTCATGGAGGAGACAGGCAACAGGCTCTGCTTTGGAACATGAAGTTCAGAGCCCATGGCTGGAAAGAGAAAGCCCTGTGCAGAACCCCTGGCTTATACCCAGAATCTGTAGTAACGACACTGAATGGGATACTGGTTTAATCAGGATTTAATGCTGTGTAAGTCATGATAACTACGGATGAGTTCATCTGGTTGATTTTACAGTAACTCCTCCAGTATTTCATACTGGTAATAGATATAGATGTGACCTGTCAGATTGCATATCTCAAAAGTAACATTGCCTAAGTTTTTATAATAAAATATATTATGTGTGTTTTGATTGGTGAAAATAATACAGACTACATTTTAAAAGAGAAATGTATAGCATGTCCAATTTTTGTGTGTTTTTAAGTGACACTTGACTGTATATTTCTACATCAGCATCTCTGATTACACATCTAACATGAACACAAGTGGATGTTGGAGTGTTGTGATTTCAGTCAACATTAGCAAGTATCTTAGTTATCTAGTGCTGCCATAACAGAAATACCACAACTGGATGGCTTTATCACACAGCTTTATTTTCTCACTGTTCAGGAGGCTAGACATCTGAATTCAGGCTCTAGGGAAAAGTTTGCTGTCTCTATTGGCTCTGGAGGAAGGTCTTTGTCTCTTTCAGCTTCTGCTCTTGGGCAGTCTTCATGTGGTTTGGCACCTTTCTTCCCTCATCTCCGCTTCTCTTGCTTGCTTGTTTAATCTCTTTTATATCTCAAAAGAGATCGATTTGAGATACACCCTATACTAATCCTGCCTCATTAACATAACAAAGACAACCCATTCCCAAAAGGGATTATAACCATAGGCACAGAGGTTAGGATTTACAACACATATTTTGAGGGAGCACAGTTCAATCCATAACAGCAAGTGTTTTCATATTGAAATTGCTGAAAATATTCTTCAAAGTGCTGAATGTAATTTTTTATAATCCATGGCAGTAAGCTTTACTTCAAAAATGTACAAGTACAAAATTGAATAGAGGAGTATTATAATTGTTTACTCACAAGGTGTGCACAGGAGAATCTACCAGTTAACCTTAACTTGTATTACTTTAAGGATCTCTGGTGGCATAGTGCCTAAGGCATTTGACTCCTAACCAGAAGGTTGGTGGTTCAAACCCACCAGCCACTCCACTGCACAGAAGGAAGACTGGGCAGTCTACTTCTGTAAAGATTTACCACCTTGGAAACCCAAAGGGGGTCGCTATGAGTTGAAATCGACTCAGTGGTGTAGTGAGTTTGGTTTTTTGGTTTTGTATTATTTTAAATCTTCAATGGTGCTTATGGTTTTGTTCATGACTTGAACCGCTTTAATTTCCTTACTGGTTTTGAGGCACTTTAGGATGTCTGATACTTAAAATCACAGGAGTAGCTTAATTTCTCTTCTCTGCTTAAAAGAAGGACTAAAATCATTCTAGATTCACATATCCAGAGTTAATTTAATCTTATTTTAAAAGGTTTCTAGAAAAGGAAAATACTTGATGTTCTTGGTTCCATTTCTGTCTTACCTCCCTCCCCATTTCCAAAGTAGTTGTTAGTTATTGTCTAGTTGGTTCCTGCTCATAGCGACCCTATGCATGATAGAACGAAATACAGCTTGGTCCTGCACCATCCTCACAATCTTTGCCATGCTTGAGTCCATCATTGCAGCCATTGTGCCAATCCAGCTCATTGCAGTTTTTCCCCTTTCTTGCCGACCCTCTACTTTACCAAGCATGACTATCCTTTGGCAGGGACTGATCCCTTCTGACAACATGACCAAAGTACAAGAGGTGAAGCCTGACCGTTCTTGCTTCTAAGGAGCATTCAGGCTGCACTTTGTCCAAGACAGATTTGTTTGTTCTTCTGGCAGTCCATGGCATTTTCAGTATTCTTCACCAACACCACAATTCAAATGCATCAATTCTTCTTTATTCATTGTCCAGCTTTCACATGCATATGAGGTGATTGAAAATACCATGGCTTGAGTCAGATGCACCTTATCTTCAAAGTGACATTTTTGCTCTTTAACACTTTAAAGAGGTCTTTTGCAGCAGATTTACCCAAATCCAATGTAGACAGTACTAAAATACTTTTTATTTAATGACTGAAATGATACACGAGTATGTTTTTTTGGGAGGAGAAGAGGACAGTGAGGGCTAATATTTCACAGTAACTCCATATCAGCTACTTAATGTTGCCTCAGAAATTCTGTGGCTGTTCATATGAATTAAGCATGAGATTACCTTTTACACAAGAAGGCAGTCATTTGATTTTTTGTTTGTTTGTTTTTAATCAGAAAAGTTGATAACAATCAACTATCATAGTGACACAGTGGTCAGTCATATCTCCATTGAGGCTGTGTATGCCCACATCCAGGATTTAAGGGGGATACGACTGTCACAGTTATTGGGAACATGTCACAAGCTGTGTACTCAGGTTCTGAGGCTACATGCTCCTTCACAAATAAGAAAAACTTAGGCTTTGGGGACTGAGGTGTTACTGTGAGCAAGCATATGTGCTACTGATGTTTCTTTGTCATGGTATTTTAAAGTAGAAAGGGAAATTAAAAATCATCTAGTGTGATCCCCTTAGGGTGCAGCAGGAAGGAGACTGCAGTGGAAAAGAGAAGAGCAGCAGCCCTGCATCAGGAAGGGAAGCAGTAGGTTTGTTCCTCCCTGTGCACTGCCTGCCACATACTCTTTCAGATCTGTCTTCACTCCCTTTTGGTCATAAACACCTTTGAGAATCTGATGAAAATGGTGATCCTCTCCTTAGAAAAATATCATGAGCACAGAATTTGCCTAACTTTCAGAGAACTCACAGACCCCAGTGGTTACAATGTGAAGAGCCCCATTCTCAAAGTAGCTTCTAGATACTACACATTCTTAGAGGGAAGCAGAGCCTGCCCGAGTGCTCTGCTCACCTTTCCGCTTGCATTAGCTCTGACACCTTGGCACACAGGTCATGGGTGTAAATAGGAAAGTCTTTAGTCTTCACTCAGGGCCCTAGCACTAATTGGTGTTACTATTCTGTGTCAACAAGACATTGTTGCTAGATGCCATTGAGTTGGTTTCGACCTTAGCAACCCCATGTACAAAATAACGAAAAACTGCTGGGCCTTGTGCCATCCTCACGATCACTGTCATGGTTGAGCCCATTGTCACAGACACTGTGTCAGTCCACCTTGTTGAGGGTCTTCCCCCTTTTTGCTGCACCTCTACTTTACCCAGCATGATATCCTTCTCCAAGGTCTGGTCCCTTCTGACAACATGACCAAAATACATGAGATGAAACCTTGCCATTTTCACTTCTAAAGAGCATTTCAGCTGTACTTCCTCCAAGACAGATTTGTTCATTCTTCCAGCAGTCCATAGTACCTTCAACAATCTTCGCCAGCACCACAATTCAAATGAATCAATTCTGCTGTCTTCCTTTTTCGTTGTTCAGCTCTCACATGCACATGAGGCTACTGAAAATATCATGGCTTGTGTCAGGCACACCCCAGCCTTTCAAAATGACATCTTTGCTCTTTAACACTTTAAAGAGGTCTTTTGCAGCAGATATGCCCAATGTAATACGTCATTTGATTTCTTGACTGCTGCTTCTGTGGGTATTGATTGTGGACCCAAGTAAAATGAAGTCTTTGACAACTCCAATCTTTTCTCCATTTATCATGATGCTCCTTATTGGTCCAGTTGTGAGGATTTTTGTTTTCTTTATGTTGAGGTGTAACCCATACTAAAAGCTGTGTCTTTGAACTTCATCAGTAAATGCTTAAAGCTATCTTCATTTTCAGCAAGCAAGGTTGTGTAATCTGCATATCACAGGTTGTTAATGAGTCTTCCTCCAATTCTGATGCTGTATTCTTTTTCATATAGTCCATCTTCTCAGATTACTTGCTCAGCATACAGATTCAATAAGTATGGTGACAAGCTATAACCCTGATACACACCTTTCCTGATTTTTAAGCCACACAGTATCCCTTTGTTCTTTTCGAACCACTGCCTATTTGTCTATGTATAGGTTCCTAATGAGCACAATTAAGTGCTCTGGAATTCCCATTCTTTGCAATGTTATCCATAATTTGTTATGATCCACACAATTGAATGCCTTTGCATAGTCATTAAATCACAAATAAATATCTTTCTGGTATTCTTTGCTTTCAGCCAAGGTCCATCTGACATCAGCAGTGATGTCTCTCATTCCATGTCAGCTTCTGAATCTGGCTTGAATTTCTGGCAGTTCCCTGTCAATGTACTGCTGCAAGTTTTTGTAATTTTCTCATTTCCTTCCACAAAATTTTACTTGCATGTGATATTAATGATACTGTTTGATAATTTCTACATTCTGTTGGATCACCTTTCTTTGGAATAGGCACAAATATGCATCTCTTCCAGGTAGCTGTCTTCCAACTTGCTTGGCATCAATGAAGAAGCACTTCTGGCACTGCATCCATCTGTTGAAACATCTCAGGGGGTATTCCATCAATTCCTGGAGGCTTGTTTTTCGCAAGTGCCTTCAGTGCAGGTTGGACTTCTTCCTTCAGTACCATTGGTTCTTAATCATATACTACCTCCTGAAATGGTTGAATGTCAACCAGTTCTTCTGGTACAATGATTCTGTGTATTCCTTCCTTTTTTTTTTTTTTTTTTGATACTTCCTGCATCATTAAATATTTTTCCCGAAGAATCCTTCAGTAAGCAACTCAAGACTTGAAAGTTTTCTTAGTTCTTTCAGCTTGAAAGAAATGCCCAGTGTATTCTTCCACCTTGATTTTCCAACTTCAGGTCTTCGCACATGTCATTGTAATACTTCACATTGTCTTTTCAAGCTGTCCTTGAAATCTGTTCAGCTCTTCTGTATCATTTTTCTATTTGCTTTAGCTGTCTCTGTTCTTGAGAAAATTTCAAAGTCTCTTCTGACATCCATTATGGTCTTCTCTTCTTTTCCTATCTTTTTAATGACCTTTTGCATTCTTCTGTATGATATCCTTAATATAATCCCACAACTCATCTGGTCTTCAGTCACTGGTGTTCAGTGTATCAAATCTATTCTTTAGATAGTCTCTAAATTCAGGTGGAATATCCTCAAAGTCATATTTGGCTCTTGTGGACTTGTTTTAATTTTCTTCAGCTTCACCTTAAATTTGCATATGAGCAATGACAGTCTGTTCTACAATCATCTCCTGGCCTTGTTTTGGCTGAGGATATTGAGCTTCTCCATTGCCTTATTCCACAGATGTAGTTGATTTGATTTCTGTGTATTCCAGCTGGTGAGGCCCACATGTATGGTCACTGTTTGTGTTGTTGAAAAAAAGATGTATGCAATGAATAAGCCATTGGTCTTGCAAACTTCTGTTGTGTGATCTCCAGCATCATTTCTGTCACCAAGGCCATATTTTCCAACTACCGATGCTTTTTCTTTAGTTCTTTATTTCTAACTTTTCGCGCTCTAATCACCAATAATTATTTTTTGATTGCATGTTTGATCAATTTCAGACTGTAGACATGGTTAAAATCTTCAATTTCTTCATCTTTGGCTTTAGTGGTTGGTGCATAAATCTGAATAATAGTAGTGCTAACTGCTCTTTCTTGTTGGTATGTGAATATTATTTTATCGCTAACAGTATTGTACTTCACTATAGATCAGACTTTGTTCCAATAAAATGGACCATTTCTATCATTCCTTCCACATGGAACTTAGCTTCAAAACTAAAAAATATGCACTATAGCTACACATTATTGTACCAACTTAATAGAAACATACCAAAAATAAAACAAACCAACAGCCATCGGGTCAATTCTGACTTATAGCGACCATTTAGGACAGAGTAGAACTGCCCCATAAGATTTCCAACCCACCAGCTGTTCTGTGGAAGAAAGATGAGGCCGTCTGCTTCAGAAAAGAAGTCTTAACTGAAGCAGATGGCCTCATCTTTTTCCCACAGAACAGCTGGTGGGTTTGAACCCATAAAAACATAGGTGTGATTAAATGCATTTCTTAATTTTAAAAGGGTAGTTCTGTGCTGAGCTTTGGTTTACTTAAATAAATACAGTCATACACTGTGCAACATCCATAAGAGCAATGGTTGGACAGCATATACCTCCATGATCCCAGCCCCATTAAAGTCTGTTATATTAAAAATTGAATATATACAGTGATTCTAAATAACAAACAGGTGCTACTTTGCAATGCACATCAAAACATTATTATTATTACTGTATTATTATGTTAAAATTGTTTTGGTGTATCTGGAAGTGTTTCTTTAATGTTTTTATGCATAGAAAGGTCCACTGTATACTATATAATAAGACAAATTTTTGACTGACGTTAGATATGTACAGTACCTAACTGTTGTGACTCATGCACAAATTCATCTTAAAGATGAAATTAGAAACAGAACTTATTCATAATCCAGGAACTGCCTGTATATAATATGGTGTTTGCATAACATCCAAATCACGTAATGTCCTTATTCACAAAATGTATTGTGGATGTTAAGCAACACACAATTGTACTGTGTTTCATGTAAATAACTATTTTAAATTGTTGAGTCTCCAGTATTTTCTTCTCTCCTCTGTAAAATTTCCCTATGACTTTCCTACAATTTTTATAAACATGCTGCAAAAATTAATTCCACTTATGCAATTAGATTTCATATAGAGTGGGAATGGATAGAAGAGGTTCTCTGGTTCATACCCCCATTCAGGGTAGGAATCAACCTGGAAAGTTCTTTACAATTGGTCACCCCAGCCTCTGCTCAGATGGTTCAAATGAAGAGAATTCCCTCCCCAAGGAATTTTTCATAGTTTCAGTTGTTAGAAAATTCTTTCTTAGATTGAACTGAAACCTGATTCCCATAGCTTCCACCCCTCGCTCTCAGTCCTTTTCTTTGGGTGAAACAGAGCAAGTCTGACCCATCTTTATGAGTCATTCTTTAATATGTTGGAAAGGTAAGCACTGTCTTCCCTTCTCTAGGCTACATTCAAAGTTCTTCCAGCCATCACTCATTGACAGCACCTCCAGAGCCTCACTATTTCAGGTGCCCACTTGTCAGCTGCACCCTGACACTGTGGGACCAGGACTAGGCATAATGATCCAGATAAAGCCCAGAAACCCACTGCCATCAAGTTGATTCCAACTCATAGCGAGTTTGGGTTTCCAAGATTGTAAATCTTTATAGAATTAGATTTACTCATCTTCCTTTGGTGGAGCAGCTGGTGGTTTTGAACCACTGACCTTCCAGTTAGTAGCTGAATGCCTTATCCACTGTACCACCAGAGCTCCTTGTAGTGCAGATAAAGCTTTCCTTGTTTGGCCACCCCTCTAATTAATGCAGTCTTAAGTGGCCTTAACTTTAGCAGCCATGTCACATTCTGAGTTGTAGTCAACCAAAATTGCTGGATTCTGTGATGTCACAGTTAATTCTGGTTCTGTCACCCTTCATAAGAGTCATCTCCACCAGCTTGTGACATCTGTCCGTGTTTGGGGTGGGAGCAGGCCCCCAGGAAATATGCACCCAGGTTGTGATCATCTTTGAATAGGCAGAGCAGAGCCTTGAGGCAGACCCCCAGCAATCATAGTGACAGGGACCGACTGCCATCACTGTCACTCATCAGGAGGAACATTCAGCTGAACAGTATCACCATTCAGCCCACACAGGGCTCTTATCTTGCTGCAATATTGGGAAGAAAGAACTTGGCCAGGCGCAGATTACCCAGTAAGCAAGGTAAGCATGGGCTTAATTTGTTCTTATTTACATGAGTAAGTAAGCATAAGTAAGTCAGGGCTTACTTTGCTTGTTGGGTAATCTGACACTGATCTTGGCAGATACTTGCTGAGACCACGAAAGCACTTTGTCACATTCTCTGATCCACTCTAGTCATGTTTCAGGAAAGAAGTATGTTTGGCCCTAGCTGCTCCTAGTGAGCCTCTCTGGTTCTTAGTGCTGCGGCTGCTTTGATTTTTACTTGGCAGGAGTGAGCAGTGAGCATCAGCTTCCCCTTTGATAGCAACACCTTTGATTGCCTGTGGCTTTCTTACAGAATGTGACTAGTTTTTTCCTCCTGCTCCACAAGCCATGGCGTGAGTAAGGGAGTAGGGCACTTTGAGTAAAGAAGTGATGCGTTTTAAAGTCCACATAAACGAAATTCCACAAAGTGCCATATAATGCTAGGTATCATTTCAAAAAGCTTGTCACCTTCAGCATACTTTACTTTTTTGTTTGTTTTTCTTTTCGGTTAATAGAAATGATTCTACTTTGTTTACACTTGGTTTTCATCTGGACTACAGTTTCATACAAAATTTCATTTATTAAGTCTGGGAGCTCTGGTAGCATAGTGGCTAAGGCACTTGACTGCTAACCAGAAGGCTGGCGGTTCAAATCCACCAGCCACTCCTCGGAAGGAAGGTTGGGCAATCCTACTTCCGTAGTGATACTGCCTCGGAAACCCAAGGAGGGGTCGCTATGAGTCAGGGCTGACTCGACAGCACATAACAACAACAACAACAAGTTTGGGTAGCTCTCCATTTCAAAAGTTGATTTCTTAGGTATTTTTAAGCAATAAAATATCGTATTAAAGATCCTCTTAAAAATAAATATTTGGGTGGTGTGTTAAGCTGGGTTCTCTAGAGAAACAAAACCAGTAAAGCTTAGAGAGAGAGACACAGAGAGAGAGAGAAATTTATCTTGGGGAAATGGCTCACACACTTATAGAAGCTGGCAAGTCCCAAGTTCTTGGATCAAACGTCAAGATGGAGGCTTTTCCCAACTCACACAGCTGCAGAGGCTGATAAGTTCAAGGTTGGCAGGCAGTATACCGGCTGTTGATTCCAACAAATGATGAATCCAAGATCTCCAGGCCAAATGGTGGATTGTTTGCTCATGGATAGTTACAGGCAGCACAACAGGATCCTGATCCACCGAATAATGTCTCTTTTCCCAGAATGTCCATAAATATATTGGAAGCAGGCCATACCCCTAGGGAAACTCCCTTTCAATGGATTGGCTGCTCAAAACATACACATCTGATCTCATCATGGGAATAACCCACATTATGACTGCTTAAACCACTCAGAATTGTGGTCTGGCCAAGTTGACACAGAACTCCAACTAACACAAGTAGCAACATTAGCAACATTCAGCTGTGGGTGATTATTCTAAGTACTCTCAGAGATGGTTAGCTAACAGTTCTTGATAGAGAAAATAAAATGTGATTTAGGAGTTTTAACCTCTTCTGTCCCTGCCCAAGCCCCACAGCCAACTTCCTCTGCATTCCAATGCCATGGCCCGCCCCATGGCAGCCCTTCCCTTCCTCATGGGCCCAGGGGCCCATCTGCCTTATCTTTCAAGAATTCACTCCTGCAATGATCACTGTATCCCACATCTTGAATTTCTCCCTCTCTGCTCCATTTTTCTGGGCCTTTCCATCACCCTTGTTAAAACAGTAAAGGTGCTGAAACCAACATCCCCTCTATTTGCTCCCTCCACAGCAGAAAACAAGAGCAGCTCACTTTCTCTACCTCCTTGCTTCCCATCTGCTCTTGATTTAAATTTAAAAAGCAGTACATGTATATTGAAAGGCACTCTGGTGGTGCAGTGCCTAAGGCGTTTGACTGCTAACCGGAAAAGAAGGTTGGTGGTTCAAACCCACCAGCTGCTCCATGGAAGGACGATGGGGCAGTCTACTTCCATAAACATTTAGTGCCTTAGAAACCCAATCAGGGTCACTATGAGTCAGAATTGACTAAATGGTAGTGGGTTTGGTGGGTTATATATGTCTTGTAGAGAGTGAGAAACTATAATCAAGAATGAGAACCTAGGCACAACCATGTTCCCCCACCCAGAGATGAACGCTGTTAACACAGTGTGCCTCTTTCAGATATTTTTATGGACATATACACACACCCTTTTTTTTTCCTTTTGGCCAAAATGAGGTTACAATGTACATGCAGTTTGTAACCTGCTTTTTCTCAGTTAATGATCTCCAATTTTGTATACATTACACACATCACCTAGGCCTAGAGAGTTCCTCGTTGTATTCCAAGCACGTGTCAGGCTGGCTGGTGTGTCCAGGCAGGATCCAGTGCTTTTACAGCATTGGTGTTCTGGTGCTTATTGCATCCTTAAATCTCTCCTGATCCCCCACGACATCCTCTGAGGACTATTCCAGGCAGACTGTCCTGTGGAATGTGCACCTCTGGCTTTGTGGGGCTGCTTCCACAGGACCACAGGATAGCATTGACTTAGCTTCCAATTCAAGTGCTTCCTGGAATCTAAGTATCTAAAGGATTGTCAGATTCACTTAGGTGGTTTGGTTATGATACATTTATGTGATGTATCTTTTATATTAAATCACTCAGGAGACATTGAATATCTTTAATATGCTAAATGATGTTAAAATTGACCCCTGGGTCAGGATGATGACGGTCTAATTCTCCATCATCCAGTTAGGTTTTCACCCTTGTGACTAGAAAGTCTGCCATGTGGGCTTGTTTCAGGGTTGCCCCATCCACCACATACCTCATGCTGTTAACCTCAGTTGGTAAATGTTGCCATGATCACTAGTTTCATGAGGACTTAGGGGAGAAAGAATGATTTCCTTCCCCCTATCATTTCTTTGATGTCACTCGCTGGCAGTGTTGTTGGGGAGAGCTTCCTCCTCCAGGTGGGCTGCTTGGTGACCGTGAGCTGCCAATCCTGAATGAATGAGCTACTGCCTTATTCCTTCCGTCTAGCTGCCGGTGTTCAAAGGGGAAGCTGTTGGTTTAATAGCTGCCTCTAGTGATATCATGTAAGGTTTTTGATTTGTTTTTTTTGTTTGTTTGTTTGTTTGTTTTTCGGGTTTCTTTGGGTACCAATGTTAACTTGTGGATTTTTCAGTAAGGCATTGTTTCCAATCATTTTTCTTTTTGAGACTTAAACTGTTGTAACTGTGGCCAGGGGAAGCTCCTTAAAGCTGATTCCTATGTCTTTGACTGACCTCATTAATTTTTCTTTTACTTTTTATTTTCAAATAACTTCTGACAGAAGAGTCACAAAAATAGTACCTACTTACTGTAGAGAATTCCTCTACAGTAAGTCCTGGGTTATGAACATCATAGAGACAACTTGTATTTGCCCTTATTTGGAACAATTGAACCAACCCCTACTTGCAACAAATTCTTCATCACAGTCACCTTCTGCATCATGGGCAACTTTTAAAGTAAGTCTTATTTATAAGAACCATATGCACCTGTTCTGGTTTACCTACAAATTCCACTTCCAGACAAAATTAAGAACAGATCTCATTTGTAACACGGCAACTGCCTGTACAGCCTTCACCTAGATTCCCCAAGTGTTAACATTTTATCACATGTGCTTTATCCTTACTTATCTATTTACATACCGCAATGACTTTAACCAAATTCCAAACTTAATGTGTACAATCCTCCAAAGGCTACCCTCACCTTAGACGGTAGCCGCAAGTTCAAGGGTTCCCAGGGCCACCTTCAGACCAGCTGGCTTCAAATTCAGAGGGACTCCCTCAGATAGTTTGCTAGAAAGACTCACAGAACTTAGGGAAGTGCTATATTGATCATTACGGTTTTATTATAACACAAGGATACAAAGTAGAACGAGCCAAAAGAAGTGAGGCAAAGAACAATATCTGAGAGGGTTCACATGCAAGGTTTCCATTATCCTCAGGATACATTACCCTTTTGGAATCAAAATGTGACAGTCCTCATAGAGTATTGCCAAGCAAGGAACCTCACCCACACTTCCATGTCCAAAGATTTTATTGAGGATTCATTATATAAACATGATTGATTAAATCATTACCCACTTGGCTGAACTCAATCTCTACCCTCCTTTCCCTCCCCAAGGGGCTGATAACATGGGCTCAAAGCTGCAATCCTCTAATCATGGTTGTTTTTTGTTTGTTTGTTTTGGTGTGGCCAGGCCCCACCCTGAGTCATCTCCTTAGTATAAACTATCAGGTGTAGTCTAAGGTGCCACCATATATAATGAAGACATACTATCACCTGGGAAATTCCAAGAATTAGAGGTTTGCTCCCAGGAGCCAGAATAAGGGCCAAACCTCTCTTTAGGTGAAATCAAATTCCTTGCTACACACATACATTTATTTGTGATGACAGATATAGTCATTAATTTTCCCCCACTTTTTATAAGCAACCATCTTTTTAGTATCTGTAAACTCATGTATATAGGAGATATATGCATGTATCTCTTAGACAAAGATACAAGTAAACATAGACACATACATATATAAAAAATGTGAACATAGTAGTGTTTATGGGAAGCATTCCCATGGCTAAATATGTCCACATTGGCTTCAGAAAAATCTAAAGAATCAATCTGCTTTATGAGAAATCGGGAACAACTCACAGACTTTTGATGATATTTTTAGGCCCCAAGATTTCAGTCGCAAAGCTCTAGAATGATACCAACTTTGCTGATGGGGTGGGATGAAATGGGGAGAGGGAGGTGAGAGCACACCAAGGACTTGCCTGTTGGTGAGGAGAGGAGATACAGATACCAAATCTAAGAATTTTATAAAATGGATAGAGAAAAATAAAATGCATTGCTTGAGCCAGAAAAAGGAAATTCAGTCAGAAAAAAACCTGGTGACTAGAAAGCATGAAATAAGGTAGCATAAATAACTCCAAAATATCAGTAATTAAAATGAATGCAAATGGCCAAAACACTGATCAAAAAGATTTAAGGATCATAAGCAAATAGAAAGCATAGCAATATATAAAAGTGTAAATAAGCTTCCATGTAGTGTACATATTATAATACCCAAACCAAACCCACTGCCCTCCAGTCAATTCAGACTCAGCAACCCTTTTGGACAGGGTACAACTGCTCCATAGGGTTTTGAAGACTGTAAATCCTTTCAGAAGCAGACTGCCTCATCTCTCTCCCATTGAGTGGCTGGTGAGTTCAAACTGCTGACATTTTACTTAGCAGCTGAAGGATTAACCACTATGCCACCAGTGCTCCTTATGTAAAACTGTAACTGTGTGTGTGTGTGTGCATGCGTTCGTGCACACATGCCCATGTGCGTGTAATGATTGTCACTACCATGGGGAGAAATAAAAATTGTAGTTGGAAATTTGAATATATGCTTTTCAGAAACTGATCAATCAAGCAAACAAAAAATGAGCAAAAATCTAGATTAGAATACCACAGTTATTCATAGAGAATATTATACCCAATAGGCAGATAGATTCCTTTTGATCACACATGAAACTAAAGGAAAATTGACTATGCACCAGGCCACAGAGGAAGTCTCAGTAAATTTCAAAGGCAACATCATACAACTTTTCCTGTGATGATGCAATAAAATTCAAAATAAATTTTTGAAGACCTCACACATCTGAAGACTAAGCAGTATGCTATAGTCAATCCAGATGAAAGGATTTTTTTTAAATCCCTAGAAGTGCATGGCCTGAAGAAACCTACCGTATCAAAATTTAGAGGACCCAGCTAAGGCGTTAAACACTTTTATTGAAAACAAGACACATTGAAAAAAGGGAGCTCAGCATTCAATTTAAGTAGTTGACAAATGAGCAAGAAACAAGAATAATAACAATAACGGCAGGAGTCAAGGAAATAAAAAATGAGAAAAAATTAGCAAGACCAAAAGCTGGTCTATGAAAAGATTAATAAGATAGACCCCTGGCAATACTGATCAAAGGAGAATAAAAATAAATGAATATGCAAGTAACATACAAAGTGTAAAAGAGAAACAGCTGTAGATATAAAAATAAAACTTTGTAATATTAGAACAAATGTGACCATCTACATGAAGCAGATACAGTTTTATAGAAATATGGCAGTACCAAAATTGGCTCAAGAAGAGTATTAATAGCTAAGCATGTCATGGAGTCCCCGGGTGATGCAAACTATTCACGTGCTGAGCTGCTAGATGGCAGGTTGGCTGTTCAAGGCTACTCAGAGATGCCTTGGAAGAAAGACCTGGTAATCTACTTCCAAAAAACCAGCCATTGGAAATCTTATGGAGCACAGCTCTATTCTTGAGGTTACCATGAATTAGAGTAACAGCAACAGGTGTTGGTAAGCACATTATACTTACTAACATTTTTGTCAGCTGATCTATGAGGTCAGTGTTATTAGCTGCATCTTACTGTTGTGGAAGCAGAGACAGGAAGAAAGCATAAGTTCCACTGCCAAGGTGTTAAAGAGCCAGTCTGAGACTGCTCTTCCCTGCTGTGATTTCTGGACTGCCTGCCTCTAGAAAACATGAATAGACCAATGGCCTTCAAAGAAACTGACCACCACACCATCCCCAAATACTCTCCAGGACAAATCCATTTTCCAGGACAGTTTTCTCACCAAACTGTCAAGAAACGGAGAAGCCCTATCTTATCCAGGACTTTCTAAGCTACCCAGCTCAGTTTATGAAACTACTTAGAATCTTGATTCCAAAATAAAGATAGGGTAAAGATAGATCAAGAAAATTAGTTGCCCTTTTCATAGATGCTAACTGGTTCCAACATTATTCAGCTTATTCCAGAATACAGGGATGACTCAACACAACTATTTCCATAGATAAACTATCTTTGTTTTTTAAAAAACTCTCTGCAAACTCAGAATTGAAAGGAACTTTCTTTGGGGAGTAGCAGAGCACATTTGAGGAGGAGCAGGAGGAGGCAGCCAATGTCAGATGTACTGCAGGTCCTTAAGCCGCCTCCCGATGGAGCCTGGAGGAGAACAGAGATGCTCTCCCTCACCGCTCTGTGTAACATGAATCTGAAGTCCTAGTTGTCGTATAAGAAGGCAAAAATTAGAAGTAGGAAGATGACTCAAATCATGAGTCAGTGTATGTGTGTGTGTGTGTCTCCAGATATGTTTGTGTCCCTAGGTGGTGCAAACAGCTTGCACTCACCTGCTCATCTAAAGTTTGGTGGTTGGAACCACCAGCAGCGCTGTAGGAAGAAAGGCCTGGCTATCTGCTTCCATAAAGATAACAGCTAAGAAAACCCTTTGGAGCAGTTCTACTCAGTCACACCTGGGTTTGCCATGAGTCAGAATTGTCTCCATGGCAATGGATTTAGTTTTATGTGTATGTGTGTGTGTATGTATAAATATTTAAAAAAAAAAAAAAAAAACTGCCTTTGAGTTGATTCTGACTCATCGCCACCTGTAGGACTCCTAGCCACTCATAGCAACTCTATGTGTGACAGAGTAGAATTGTACACACACATATATACACATATACGTTCATACATATATGATACACATATGTATAATGTATGTGTATTAACTAATGAGGCATAAGCAAGAAAAGACAAAGGAATTGACCTTCAACTCACAGGAAGGTGAGCCCAGGTGCTTGAACAACAGACAACAAGCATCTCAAGCTGGCTCAGGCAGAGGAATGCCAGCCTCCTGCAGTGTGGAAGCCCATCTCAGCCAGCGGGATGGGGGAAATTGGAAAAGGCCCACACAGAACATCGGAGCTGACTTGGAGGCCCATGTGAGCTGCGGGGTGCAGTATTTGGGGGGAGGGGCTTCGGGACACAGCTGGCGGCACAGCTGGAGGTAGGACACAGGTGCAACCCTTGGCAGGCAAGTCCCCATCTTGTGAGCACATTTCCAAGAGCAATTCTTGCCCGGGCCCACAGAGGATCATGCACTTGGAGCTTGGTCACAGAAGTGGCTTGGGGGGGGGGGGGTCCCTCAGGGGGTGTAAAAAAAACAGGAAGAGAGAAGCCTGCTGGGACCACAGGGCCTCAGTTACCAATAACCAACTCGACACACCAATAGAGCTTAAGATCCTCACCCTGACCATTTGTGTAAATGTAAAGCACTCCCACAGAACAGTGTGTCTATTGAAGGCAGTGTAAAACCCAGTAGAGCGGTTATCTATGGCACAGGAGGTTCTAGGTGGGAATGGTGAAAGGAGAAGATCTAATAAAACAAGAAGGTACTTCCATGAACCTAGGATGAAAGTGTGATGGACTCAACTCTGTTTGCCTGAATGGCTCCAGTGACCAAGAATTCTCCCATCCTCCCTCTACCTTGTTTGACTTAGATGACTAGGAAACCCAAATCTGCCTTTCTGTGGCTCCCCAGGACCACTGAGCAAATGTATTGCCCCTGAGTCTCATGCTGGCCAAGCCACTCAGAGCCATACATTGAGGGAGCCAGCATTCCCTTGGCAGCTTATTCTAGGAACTCCACTCACAGAGAATGCCCCAAAAGGTGAAATGACTGCCTCTGCAAAGCTGGCCATCTGAGAGGCACTCATGGATGGGTGGTGCTACCTGTGGGATGGGGCCTTACTTATGGCCAGAGCTTACAGCCCCCACCCCAACTGGGCTGCCCATCTACTCCCACCTGCCTCCCCTGGGGCCAGGTTCTCGTTAGCCACATCCTTCAGGTTCTCCAATATGTGTAAGCTGCCCCCAGTTTCTTATGTCAGGTTGTACTTACCCCTCATTCACCTGGCCGGATTCCCCCCTGTGTACCCTGAGGGATGCCTGGAGGAGGAGGGGTTTAGGGACACACCTGGCGGCACAGCTGCGCAGAGGGGTGCGGAGTCAGGAGCTGAGCTCTGGCTGTCACTCACCATCATCAAATGCTTGTCAGCAGGAGCAGTGACCGATTTACAGCTAAAGAAACCAAGGCTCAGAGAACTGTGTCTGACCAGAGCTGAGCTTACTGTGGGGCCTTGGGAGAGTCCCTCCCTCTAGTGACTTCAGGTCCCCTCCCCTAGTGGGTTTTGTTTCCTAAGTACTGTGAGACTACAGATTTCACTCAGTCTTTTAGAATGTTTGAGTAGCTTATCCCCATTTTTCTGACCGCCACCCTCACGCCCAGCCTCAGAGTTCAGCAGATGCCTAAGAGGAAGTTGGCCTCAAATTTCCAATCTTGTACACATGCTAAAAGCTGTCCTGGTTTTCTTTCCCCCACCAGCAGCCCTTGACCTCCTCTCAGCCCACGTCCACAGCCCATGTCCATTCAGCAAACGCCGCAGGAAAAACAGTCTCCTCCATTGATTGACCTCGGAATGGTTCTCCCCTCTCTGAAATTTCAGTCCATCCAGTCTTTGCATTTCCACAGCTCTGTGATGCCTTTAAAAATGTGATTTTAACTTTATCCAGCTTTTGCTAGTTGTCAGAAGGAACATTGGTCTGCCACAACCTACTATCCAGAAGCAAAAGGCTTTTGGACTTCTTACTATGAAAATGTTCTCTTAAAGATGGAAAACAACCTAGGTGTCCATCAACTGAGGAATGGATAACCAAACTATGGACATACACACAATGGAATACTATGCAATGCTAAAGAATAATGTAGAATCTGCAAAACACTGCATAACATGGATGAACTCGGAGGACATTAATGCTGAGTGGAATAAGTCAATCACAAAAGGACAAATATTGTATTAGTCCATTATTGTAAAACTTAAGGAAAGGTTTATCTGTTGAAGGAAATTTTCTTTGTTGGTTACCAGGGATGGGAGGGGAGGGGAGGGAATGCTGTTAGATAGATAGAGATAAGTATTGATTTGGGTGAAGAGAAGGGCAATGTACCAAATGTGAGTGACCTATATGGCAGCATTGAGGATGCGAAAGACATAGAGAGGTACATGGGAGGTACAGACAACAAATATGAACCCTTTTGCACATACAGTACTGTGTTGTCAGTGAAGGCAAACATGGGTATATGGATGGATAGATAGGTGGACAGGCTAAACGATTAGGTATGTCTGTGAAATGGGGAGTGTATCCAAGAACATATATAGGGTTGGCAGACAATGGTCTTACAAGTTTATGTGAATGATCAGAATTCCCAGGTGTATAGTAGAGCTGACAAGGGGCAAGGTTGTGGTCACTGCTTGGTCACAGCCAGCTACCCAGTGGGACCGAGTAGTTGAACCTGTGGGCTTGGGACCATAGTCACAGGGGACATCAAGCTCAATTGGCATAACATACTATACAAAACATTGTTCCACCTCCTACTTTGGCGAGTAGCAACTGGGATCTTAAAAGCTAGCAAGCTGCCACCTAGATGCATCGATGGGTCTCTCATCAAGAGCAAAGACGAATGAAGAAAACCAAAATTCATGGAAACAATTAGTCCTAGCAACTGGTACACCATCCGATCTGCAGTGTATACAACTATGAGACCAGAAGAACTAGATGGTGCCCAGCTACCACTGTCATCCACTTGGAAAGGGATCTATGTAGGAGATCCTGGATAGAGAGGGAGAACAATGTGGAACAAAACTCAAAATCATTTGGAGGAAAAAAAAAAAAAAAAGGAGGGGACCAGGTTTGCTGGTCTGATAGAGCCTGATGGAACCACTGAGACTATGGCCCCTAGCTGCCCTTCAGGTCTGGAATTGAACCCACACCCATGGTTTCCAGCCAAACAAAGTACAGGCATGTGAGTTAAACATTTACCTCAAGTAGATACATGCCTTGGAGAGAACAATCATGGGAGAAAGAAGGGCTGCTTATGTACAGGGAGACAGCTCAGGGGGCAGGAGTGTATGGAGGGATAGACACTGGGAAGAGGTAACTATGGGAGGGAGCTGTTGCATTGTGGTAAACTGTGGTCAATGACATGAGACAAAGTATATGTGAACTGCTGTATGGAAAGTGAATCTGCTCTGTAAATCTTCACCCAAATCACAATTAAAAAAAAAAAATGTTCTCTTATACAGAAAAGGTAGGATATAACAATAAACTCTTATACTCATCACCTTGATTTAACAGACAAGACCTTTTTTTACATTTCCTTTATCCATTAAGAAACGTTAACATCATGAAATCTGACTCCTAAGTTCTTTAGTACATATTTTTGAAAACTGAAGGTAAATTCCAAATCCATATTCAAATTTGTTAAATAACAGAATCATTTTGAAAGAAAAACAGCTGCATTGAATCTCAGGTACTCCCTTGAATTCCTTACACTTATTTGTATTGTAATGTTACTTGACATGATCCAACGTCAAACCAGAAGAAACCAGCATGCTGAATGAGCAGGGCTCATGTGACATGCACACCTTTATTTCTGATCCCTACCCCTTGACAGCAGGAGTCCTGGTGGTGCAGTAGTTAAAGTGAACAGCTGCTAACTTGAAGGCCCACAGTTCGAACCCACCACCTATTCTCTGGGAGAAAAGATGTGGCAGTCTGCCTCTCTCTGTATTACAGCTTTGGAAACCTCATGCAACTGCCACATACTATTCTGTCCTATAGGGTCAATATGAGTTGGAATCAGCAATGGGTTTGTTTTAGTTTGGCCCCTTGACAGTTAATTCAGTGGGGAAGGTGCTTCCCCTGCCACTGATTGAAAACTTTGATAGAGCTCATGATTTTTCTGTTCACTTATAGGAAACAAAAAGCTTTATGATCAATCCAAGTCAAAATAACTCTTAATTCAGTAATTAAAATGCCCACTGCCATGTTGTATTCCAAGTTCTCAAATTCATCTGGAGTTAAATCTTCTACCCTCTCTGGCTGCAGGGAGTGTACCTCTCCCAGTACTTCTCGCTTTCCCCATATTTTGCTTCCATCCTTTCTCTCCTGCTTACTAACTTTTGTTTTGTTTTATTTTGTTTTTTATCTCACTAGGGGCAAAGTAAAGCCCTTGGGCAGCACAAAGGGTTTGTACTCAACTACTAACCTAAAGATTGGCAGTTCTAGCCCATCCAGTGGAACCCTGAAGCAAAGCCCGGTGATCTGCTTCTGTTAAGGTTACAGCCGAGAAAACTTTATGGAGCAGTTCTACCTTGTAATACACGGGTCACCACGAGTCAGAATTGACTAAACAGCAATGAGTTTGGGGTTGGGTTTTTTCAATTATTATTACTATTTTTATTTTTAGGATCAAAGTAGGGAAAGGAAAATAAAGAGGCAAGAAAGCTAAACTTGACTCATCCATCATAAGATAGGTTTGTGCTCGCCCATCTTTGAGATCTCTTTCCTGCTTCTGGAACCACCTTGGGGCACCAGGCAGAGTCATGTCAGGGAAACAAGAGCCATACTAGGTATTTCAACAAAACATTTACTATAGCAAATTATATAGCATTATGTATATATACACAATTATAATTAATGCTATATTAATATATAATTAATATGTAATTAATACATAATATATATTATATGCATGTGTGTATAAATATATATAAATTCCAAACCAAACTCACTGCCATCAAGTCCATTCTGACTCATAGAGACCCCCATTGGGTCTCCAAGTCTGTAAATCTTTACAGAAGCAGACTGCCTCAACTTCCTTCTACAGAACAGCTGAAGGGTTTGAACCAGTGACCTTTTGGTTAGCAACCAAATGCCTTAACTACTACACCACCAGAGCTCCTTCATATATACAACGCAGTGCACTGCTGTCAAGTTGGACCTGACTCATAGCAACTCCTCCTTGGGTTTCCGAGGCAGTATCACACTACGGAAGTAGATTGCCCAACCTTCCTTCTGAGGAGTGGCTGGTGGGTTTGAACCACCAGTCTTCTGGTTAGTAGTCAGATGCCTTAGGCACTACGCCACTAGAGCTCCTTCATATATACACGCATTGTAATATGTTATATAACTGTGTTATATAATATAGGTGTTGAGAGACTTTAAGAGAAAAAAAAAAAGTAGCAAAGGAGTAATAACTTTAAGAAGCAGCTACCATCCTCTAGGGGTTAAGGAATAAAGGGAAGAGTCTGGGGTTATCAAAGATGAGGAGCCCTCATGAGGAGAGGCACAGCCTGGCTGGAGGCCACTCCTGTGGGAGAGGTAAAGAAGCTGGTTCTTGGAATGTGGAATGGGACTGAGCCTGAAACCAGTTGCCACTGTCAGGTGAAAGAGCACTATCTTCTCATTCCTCCTGCCTTCTAGTCTCCATCTAGTGCCTCCAATGGGCAAAGGCAGAAAGGAGCCTGCTGGGCAAAGAGAGATGTGCAGCATCTCAGCCCCAGCTTGGTGTCCAGGATCAGATTTGGTGTCGAGAGAAATCAGCTTAATAACCGACTCATTTTGCTTCCATTCTACTTCCTCCTCTTCAGTTTCTGATCCTACTGGTTTCAGAGCCTGGAGGGGGAGAAAAGGACAAGAAAGATCTCCACTCAATGGCACTATCATAAAATGGTGACCTCCTCTCTGGCCTGGTACATGTTTAAAGATGGCTTTTTATCTCATGGAGCCCCTGGATAGCAGATGGTTAATGTGATTGGCTACTAACTGAAAGAATGAAAGGCTGGCAATGCAAGTCTACATGGAGGTGCCTCAGAAGAAAGGCCTGGCCATCTACGTCCAAACAATCAGCCATTGAAAACCCTATGGAGCCCAGTTCTACTCGGACACATGTGGGGTCTCCATGAGTTGAGGTCAATTCAACTGCAATGTTTTTTGTTATCTATGGAATCCAGTTATGGGTGCTTCAGAGAGATCTCCTCAAAGCCCATTTCCATGGGCTCTTCATGAAGTTTTCTCAACCCAAGTTAATGAATTTCCCGCCACTGGCAGCTTCTCCCCTCCTGAGCCCAGGGCTGTCTACATAATTTGTGGGGCCCAGTGCATATTGAAAGGAGCTCTGGTGACGCAGTGCCTAAGGCATCTGACCACTAACAGAAGGCTGGCGGTTCAAACCCACCAGCCACTCTGCAGAAGGAAGACTGGGCAATCTACTTCTGAAAAGATTTACTGCCTCGGAAACCCAAAGGGGGTTGCTATGAGTCAGAATTGACTCAATGGCAGTGAATTTGTTCGTTTGTTTGTTTGTTTTAATGCATATTGAAAATGTGGGATCCCTTGTTTAAAATAATGGGGGAAAAGTGCTGTCGAAGATACTAAAATAAAAATTTTTTTCCTTTCTCCCACCATCTCTCTCTCTCAACTTGTCATGATTTTTTACTTGCTATTTAACGTCACGCTGAAAGCTCTGGTGGCGTAGTACCTAAGGCATTTGACTGCTAACCAGAAGACTGGCGGCTCAAACCCACCAGCCATTCCTCGGAAGGAAGGTTAGGTGTGGTGGTTAAGTTTGTGTATCAACTTGGCTGGGCCTGGTTGAGTGGCTGGGCAGCTGGTGGTAGTTATTCTATTCTCCATGGTGAGACTGGTAATCAACTCCATGATGGGAACTACCACAAGCAGCTGAGTAGCTGCTTTAGGGATATGGTCCACTTCCGGTATATAAGAAACAGCTTTAGGCCTGGTCTCTAGCCTATGGCATGCTTGAACCCTGCATGTCGCCATGTCATTGTTCAGCAGCCTGCCATGCTCTGCTGACCTTGGGACTTTCAAGAGACTTGAATTACTGGCCTGCCGTGTGGTTTGGTAACATCGGGACTGTGCCATTTTGTTTGTTGACCTTGGATTTCTTAGCCTCAGAAGCCAGTAGCTGTCTGAGTGAAGAGATGCCTCTAGCTTCAGTGGGCCAGGAGCAGGAGGCAGAGCTGCAACCCAAGGTTGACGGGCTTTCATCCAGCCCCTAGAGCCTGGCACTTTAAACTTGGACTTAAAGCCTCCACATTGTAAGAATAAACTCCTGTTTGTTAAAGCTATCCCATTTGTGGTATATTCCTGTCAGAGTGGCACTAGGTAACCAGAACATTGGGCAATCTACTTCCATGATGATACCCCTTTGGAAACCCAAGGAGGGGTCACTATGAGTCCAGTCCAATTTTTTTCCTTTCTCCCACCATCTCTCTCTCACACCTTGTCATGATTTTTTACTTGCTATTTAATGTCATTCTAAATAAAGAAAAAGTGTTATTAGCATGAATTTTACTGTTCATCTTTATATTATACATCATCAGCTTTAACTCCAAATATAAGGTCATTTAACTCATATACAAAATCACTGAAATTAATACAATTTAAATTTTGTAACTTGTACATGCATTATATTTTATTCTTAACAGGACAGTAGAAACAAGCTCAAAACTAACTCTAATATTTTTATTTCACTTCTTGATATGCACACATTCTACCCACACTCTCTACTTCCAGCTTATTGGTAAGTAAAAAAGGACTGAAGGAAAAGGTTTTCTCTTTCCATCTTTGTTACTGTTTCTAGTGTAAGTGGTTGACTAATACAGGGACATAACACAAGTAAGGATATAATAGGGAGCCTTGGTCATTCATATTTCTTAGGATGCCATTGTCTTCTCTCTGCCTTGAAGCCTGTTCTGGTTAGAATAGAAAGCATGACCTCTTGAGGCTGTCAGTGCCCCCACTTAGTTTTAGACATAATATGCTTTGAATCTCTGAACTGCCACCCATCGTGTCCACTCATAGTCCACACTTATGGGGTATCACAAACCCTATATGTAAATGATACAAGGAATGGTGGTGGACACACGTACTGCAGAGATAGTCATTAGCTCATACACAGATGCCATCATCCTATCAGACTTCACTTACAATGCATAAGTTCAAAGAGAAAACCAGTAAGAAGTTCAAGATGATGATAGCAGAGTGGTAAACAAAGTACAGGGCCCTCGCATAACCTTGAAGCCAGCCCTACCTCGGCCTCAGCCCATTCACAGCTTCTCCTCCCCAAGTCCCTGCCCCCTCTAGTTCTTTTGTACATGTTCCATGCATGGCCTATCAAAAGCATTTGCCATTTTTGCCCCATTAAACTCTGCAAGTATATCCATGCTGATGGTCTTTGCAGCTTCTCTCTCTTGCTCAGAAGTTTTCTGTATAGCTTGTATCTAAAAACATCCCCATCATGGACACACACGCCCAGGGGCCCTGCTTGCTGATCACCATCACAGGGCCCACTTATCACTCACCAAGCTCATCCAAGAGAGACCTGTCCAACCTTCTTCCAGGTCCCTCTCTATCCTGCCACATTTACTGCTTTCAAGGCACATTTTCTTCTCTAGAATGTTCTCTTTTTCATTTGTTTCTTCATCACTGTTGTCTACCTTTAAAACATAAAGCCCATAAGTCCTCATTGTCTGAATATCCCCCAAAAAATATGTTGACATGCTGTCCCCTGGTACCTGCGAACAGGAGCTTGTCTAGAAATAAGAGTCTTTGAAGCTGTTGCCAGGTAACATGAGGTCATACTGGAGTAAAATCAAAACCCACTGTAGGATGGATCTTAGTCCAATATGAGTGGTGACTATAAAAACAAAGACAGAGATTCAAAGAGACGAAGACCATGTGAAGATGAGGCAGAGGTTGCATTATCAACAAGCCAAGGAAACGCTAAGGATCTCCAGAACCTGGGTTAGAAGCATGGAACAGATCCTTCCTCAGAGCCTCAGAAGGAATCACCACAACCAACACCCTGATCTTGGACTTCTAGCCTCCAGATCTGTGAAACAATAAATTTCAGTTCTTATAAGCCACTCAGTTTGTGGTACTTTCTTATGGCAGCCCGAGGAAACAAATACAGTTTAGGATTTAAGGCCTGATTCATGTGTGTTGAATGAGTGAATGTGAGGTGGGCACACCTCATCTTTTTCCATGAAAGTGTAGGTGATGTCACTCCCACATTGGCCCACAGCACATTTCAGTTGTCTTCCTGCTCTCTGGGGGGAAAACACAAAGCCCAGGCATGTTGTTGTTGTTATGTGCTGTCAAGTTGGACCCGACTCACAGTGACCCCTCCTTGGGTTTCCGAAGCAGTATCTATATATATGGGTCTGACTCGATGGCACATAACAACAACAACAATCACTATGGAAATAGATTGCCCCATCTTCCTTCCGAGGAGTGGCTGTTGGATTTGAACCGCCAGCCTTCTGGTTAGCAGTCAAGTGCCTTAGGCACTATGCTACCAGAGCTCCTGAAAGAGATGATTGATGCAAATCGATCTCAAACTTGGCTGAGGCTCAAAACCACTGGACAGTCTTCCAAAAAATGCAGATTCCTAGTGCCTAAGGCACTTGGCTGCTAACTGGAAGGCTGGCGGTTCAAATCCACCAGAAGGAAAGTTGGGCAATCTACTTCCGTAGTGATACTGCCTCGGCAACCCAAGGAGGGGTCACTATGAGTCGGGGCCGACTTGACAGCATATAACAACAACAACAACAGGCCTCACTCAGCCACTCTGGGTCTGATGTCTTGGGCATCTGTGCTGTAAGCTGCCAGAGAAGGAAAAGGATTACTATACACCTACTCGGCCCAGCCAGGCCACTGGGTCTCAGGAGGGAAGCTGCGCAATCTCAGTCTCCCTGCCTGACCACAGGGCAGCCCATAGGAAACATGTATGTTTTGGGCATGGCAAGCCAGCCCATGGGCCCTGGCTCTACTGTGCCAGACTGGACAAGTCTCCTGCCCTCTCTGGGCTTCTATTGCAGTATTGTTGTTGTTATATGCCATCGAGTCAGACCCAAATCATAGTGACCCCTCCTTGGGTTTCTGAGGCAGTATCACTACGGAAGTAGATTGCCCAACCTTCCTTCCGAGGAATGGCTGGCGGGTTTGAACCGCCAGCCTTCTGGTTAGCAGTCAAGTGCCTCGGGCACTACACTACCAGAGCTCCTATGGTGTCTTCATTTTCTATTGCCCTTCTAGCCAGTTACCACAGATTTAGTGACTTAAAACACAAGTTTATCTTACAGGTTGGAAATCTGACAGGTCTCACTAGGCTAAAATCAAGGTGTTGGCAGGGCTACATTGCTTTGCGGATGTTCCGGTGAAGAATCCATTTCCTTGCCTTTTCTAGCTTCTAGAGGCCACCTACATGCCTATGACCCCTTCCTCCATCTTTAAAGCCAGCAGCATAGCATCTCTCTGACTCTATCCTTTCCATTGACACTTGTCCTTCTCTCTCTTCTTCTGCCCACATCTTCCACCTTTAAGGACTCAAGTGATTTGTTTAGGTTCACCTGGACAATTCAAGAGCATTTTCCCAACTCAAAGTCCTTAACTTAATCACATCTGCATAGTCCTCTTTGCAATGTAAAGAGGTTCTAGTGATTAGGTCATAGACATTTGGGGACCATTACTCTGCCTAAAGCAAGTGAGGATTGCAACCCTTTCTATATCCCTTTAAATCAGCATTTCTCCAAGAGTGCCTAGTCATGCCTGCATCAGCATCACCTGAGCCTTTGTTACAAATAATGGATCTTGATGATGGGTATTGTGGTGCTGCCTTTTCCTTAAGTGTTCCAGGTGATCCTTATGCATAGTTACATTTGACAACACTGTAGATCTCGAGTGTGGCAGGTGTTTGGTGGGTACTCAGGATGGAAGAGGACATTTACATTATCAGCCCCCACCTGGATATGTAGATCATGTTGTAACTTTTCCCAAAACTCTTGGGGATGAGAGCCCTCAGGAGGTGCCTCCTCGCCCTGCAGATTTAGGCTGAACTGGACACATACCCCAGGGGACTCCATAAAGCCTTCTCTGAACCTAAAGCTATGCTTCCAGGCCACATTGGGCTCCTTATGCCAATGAGCATATGCCAATGAGGGGAGCTCTGGTAGTATAGTGGCTAAGACACTTGCCTGCTAACCAGACGGCTGGCAGTTCAGACGCCACTCCTTGGAAGGAAGGTTGGGCAATCCTACTTCCGTAGTGATACTGCCTCGGAAACCCAAGGAGGGGTCACTATGAGTCGGGTTTGACTCGACGGCACATAACAACAACAACAACAACATGCCAATGAGCCAGCAGACAAACAAAAGAGTCATTCTGCCAGCAAGGGAATAGTCCCTGATCATCATATGCAGGCAGGGTTACTGCCACATAATGAGGAGAGAGGACTGTGTCTAGAACAAAGAGCCCCTGGCACCTCTTGTGTTTCCACATCCAGTTACAACCATAAATGGGTAAGTGTGGTAGCCATGGCCTGATAAGGGCATGGTAACTATGTGCTGTGACCCAGCAGGTCATGCCCGGGTTTACAACCTAGACTGGCAGAAGAGCTGGCTGGAGTGAAGGGACTCTAGAAGGGGTGGTAGAGGAGGGAGATGACTGAGTGAATGTAATGTGGGACTAGAGGAAATCTGAGTATTCCAAGGGGTGGACGGTGGCAGAGAAGTATTGCATCACAGTCTTGTACCCATCTGGATTCAGGACAGTTGGGTGGAGGGCTCCATGCACATGCCAGTATCCCCCTCAAGCTTATCCCTTCCTGCTTTGGAAATTTAAGTAGTAGAAGTTGGCTCAGCCTCATGCCAGTGCAACCTCAGAATATGGGAGCATTGGTGGATAAATGCTCTGCCTGTCAGGAGAATTCTGAGACAATTTCACCACAGTTCCCTCAGGGGTCCCCAGTGAGCTGGCCTTTAGTTGAGCCATGGTGGTGGCAACCTTCCTAAAAATGCTCCCTTGATGGGCTGTCCCTCTTTCCCTATTTCAGTCTCCCTGCTTTCTCCAGAAGGTTGGTGGTTCAAACCCACCAACCGCTCAGAAGAAGGAAGATGAGGCAATCTACTTCCATAAAGATTTATCACTTTGGAAACCCAGTGGGAGTCGCCGTGAGTCAGAATCCACTCTATGGCAGTGGACTTTATTTATTTATTATTTATTTATTTAGGCTCTCTCCTCAAGGAGCCTTGGTGGCATAGTGGTTAAGCTCTCCACTGGTAGCCAAAAGATTTGGAACTCGTCAGCGGCTCTGCAGGAGAAAGATGAGGCAATCTGCTTCTATAAAAATTACAGCTTTGAAAAGCCCATGGGCAATTTGCCTCTGCCCTATGGGGTCACTGTGAGTTAGAACTGACTTTATGGCAATGAGTTTGTTGGTTTTCCTGTTTTGTTTTGGCTTCCTCCTCAGCTTCCATGAATCTCCACCCACATAAACCATCCCCACCTTCATCTTAGGTTTGGCTTTCAGGGCATCCTATCTGTAATATCTTCCTTCATCTGCATGTCAATGACATTTGGAGCCTTGTGATAGGCACGGGAGACCCGGATTAGGATCAAACTCATATTCATACCACATACATGCTCACTATACATACATACTGACCTCTGGTAGCATAGTACCTAAGGCACTTGACTGCTAACCAGGAGGCTGGCAGTTCAAACCCACCAGTCACTCCTTAGAAGGAAGGTTGGGCAATCTACTTCCATAGTGATATCTCCTCAGAAACCCAAGGAGGGGTCACTATGAGTCAGGTCCGACTTGATGGAACATAACAACACAACAGCAACATACATACACACTATAGACACTTCATATGACACCACACATGCACCACAGACACACCTGCATGAAACACTACACATGCACACACCACAAAAACACAAACACAATATCACACATGCAGTGCTCAGGTCACACATAAATAAATACACACTGTACATGTACACCTATACCACACACATTTAACATAATACCACACACACATGTATGGTATGCTACACACACACTACAACACACACATATGAACATAACATCACACATGTACTGCTAGGCCACACACTCACATACCATACATACACATGCACCATACACACTCACACTCCCCACACACTTATGCATATTCATATGTGCAGATACTCACTTCCTTGCTTTTTCCTACCCCTGCCCAGATGCCTAGTCACAGTGGGAGGACTCAGTGGTTGAGCAAGTCCCAGACCCATAAACTGTGGTTACATGACTTCTCCCAGGGCTTTTCCTATATAGTAACTTCGAACCGTCTTCATACCCAATTCATACTCAGCCAATTATGGGCTGAGTTAATGAAATGCATTGGCCAGAGCCCACAGTCCTGTCCTCGTTGTTCTCTGACTTTATTAATGATACTGTACAGCAGCCTCAGGTGGTGTCTGACTCCTTCTTGAGTCCCCTGCTTTGAAGGGAGCCTGTGGCTGTGCCCAGAGTTAGGCAGAGGTGCAGTGCTGCTGAGGCCTGGCAGACTCCTGGCATTGTCTGGATGCCTGCAGCTGCTAGAGCCCAAGGGTACCTTTCTTCTACCACAAGGACCCCAGTCAGGCTCTGTACCCACAAATTCAGTCTCCTCCAATCCCCACCCCCAAGCATCTTCCTGGTCCCCAGTCTCAGCAGATGCCCCTGTGTGCAGTGAAAGGTCTTCTTGCCCCCATCACTTTGGCCAGACCCCTGCCCCCTCTGTCCCTTCTCTTTACTACATATCCTCCTGATCTCTTCATCCCCCAGTCCTAGACCTTCCCCTTGAAACAACTTTTGGGTTGGTCCCCCTCTCCCTGCCCCACATCTGTGCTCATCAACTCTCCCCTGGGCTGTCATACCCACCCCTCCTTGTGGGCTCCCTGCCAGAAGTCTCTCCTCCAAAAGCACTTGCAATGCAGCACCAGGGTGGGCCTCCTCGGTGCTGGGCTAGTGGGGCAAATTCAAGGGTCCCAGGGTCATTTGTGTACCCATCTAGGCCATGGGCAACCAAGGCAGGGGGTTGAGGAAATGGTGGGAAGGGCTTCATGGGTGCCATGATGGATTTGTGTCCCCCATCCTACATGGCTGGTGTCCTTATAAAAGAGAAGAGACACAGAGGTATAGACAAGGGCAGGACAGCCATGTGAAAATGCATCTACATGCCAAGGAACACCTGGGGGTGGCTGGAAACTGAAAAAGACAAGGGTCTTCCCCTAAGCCAACAGAAAGCAAGAAGAGAGCGCGGGAGCATGACTTGGCCAACACACAGATTTGGACCAGTGAGACAATAGATTTCTGTTGTTTTAAGCCACCCAGTTTGTGCTGCTTTGTTTTAGCAGCCCTAGAAAACTAGTACAGGGCCAAGACCTGTACAAATTCAATGTCCTAACCACCTCCTGCTGGGGGTGCTGCTGACAGAGTTGGGGCCAAGCCTGCCACACTAAGAGGACAGAATCCCAGCTCCTACCGCCTGACCTTAGGATCTCTGGTAGCGTAGTGCCTAAGGAACTTGACTGCTAACCAGAAGCCTGGTGATTCAAATCCACCAGCCACTCCTTGGAAGGAAGGTTGGGCAATCTACTTCCGTAGTAATACTGCCTCAGAAACCCAAGGAGAGGTCGCTATGAGTCAGGTCCGACTCGATGGCAAATAACAACAAAAACAACACCGCCTGACCTTGTCCTGACTCCCTTCCCCCGTTATCTCCTACCACTCATGCCTACCCTCCTGCACCTCTCCAGGCAAGCCAGGCTCCTTTCATTGCCACATGATGCTAAATTGATGCCTGCCAAAGGGCCTTTGCTCTTGCTATATTCCCTGTGCCCAGGATACTCTTCCACAGGACATTTGCACATCTCACTCCTAGTTGTCCAGCTCTTGCCCAGACACCACTTCCCCAGAGAGGCCTTTCCGAAACCCCTCCTGACTCAGGTATCCCTGGCCACTCTCAAGCATGTGACCCTGTATCAGTAATGTATGGCACTTATCTCTCCGTGAAATAATCTCTTGTATTCTTTGTGTGGTTAGTTTTCAGTCTTCCTCTCTGGACTGTGTGCTCCAAGAGGGTAGGAGCCCTGTATTCTGCTCACTGCTGTATTCCCAGCACTTGAAATGGTGCCCAGCACTCATAGGCCTCTAGTAAATAACCACGTGATGAATGTCACGGAGTAGAAAGGGGTCTGATCAGGGCAGGCTGAGTTGACAGCTCTGGGGACAGCTCACCCCAGGGATTAGCGCGTGGGCATGTTCTGGAGTGGGAAGTAGGCTGGGGGTGGGGGTGATGGGGTGGGGTGGGGTGGTCACCCTGAGCAGTGTGCTCTTGGGGTAGGGGTGGAATGAGAGGGAGTAGGAAATGCCGTGCTACTGCTGAGCCAGACACCACCAGGGCTCAGCTGGAGCCTTCACAGCCAGTGTCCTCAAAAGTGGAGGAGGAGCCCCCAGAGGACATACCTTCCCCCGTGTCCTGGGCCACAACCCTGCCTCCCCTGCCCAGATGGGACATCAAGTTATGGCCACAAGTACCACTCTGACTCTAGATATCCCCCACTTTGCACCCACTAGGCAATTTTACCATTTGCTGAATCTGGCCACTTGCTGGGTACTCCATCAGGGCCTACCGAGCTGTGCCCACAAAGAGGGGTGAGGCTGGCTCCTGAAGCTCTGAGCTGTACTCTGCTGCCTCCACCCCCACAACCCTCAGTGCTGCTCAGACCCCAGCATGCCACAGCAGGCTTCCAAGAGCCTCACCGGGACTGAACCAAGGTAGTGGCCCTCCATTCCCACATCCTGATCCTTCCTACAGTGTCCAGCTTTAAATCTGTACATCCCCCCTTGAGTGAGTTCTTGTTTAGAAAATGGACCTAGGCCATCAGGCCCAGCTCTGGCTGAACTCTTGCAGTGTGTACAAGAAAGCTGCTGAGCTACAGCACAGGACAGCCCAACCTCAGAGACAGCCAACAGCAAAAGTGCAAGTCCATGCTAAGTGACAGCCATTGTGACAGGGACAGTGAGTGAGGCTACCTTCTCTGTGTCCTAGCACACTGTACACCCAAGGCTTCAGCACCCCCAGGATGGCACTGGCCTGCTTGTATGGCTATGCTGGGTTCCTCTGGGCTCTGCTGTCTCCTGAGCAGGCCACTGTGGGTGGCTGCAGCCTGGACACAGTCTTCTTCAGCTCCAGCAGTACCAGCTCTGCCAGTGGCTTGGGTCAAGTCTCCTCTTTCGGGGTGAGAATAGCACACTTCTCCCCATCCCGATATCCTGAAGGATATGGGTAAGAATTGGAGAAGATGATCCAGCACCTGTCCCCATGGCTTATCTGTCTGCCTCTGTTCTCTAGCTCCACCCCCCAACACACACACTGCCTAGCCCTTGGCATTGATCTCAGGCATCTCCCTTTCCTGGCTTGGCCTCTGACCCTGGCCATATCCCAAGACCCCTCTGCCTCCCTGTCCAGCCCATCCAGCCCACATCGGGCCTAATGCATCCATGTACCCCAAGCTGTTGTCTCTAGACCTCAGTTTCCCCACTGTGGGAGAAATAGACAGGATTCTTATTTCCCCCCACAAACACACACCACCAGGCTTCTGGAGATAGCCCTCAGGGCATGCTTAGAGTAGAGCTCCTCCTCTCCTCTCTTTCTTCAGGTTGACACAGGGCTGTTTCTATTCCCAGCTGTGCAGAAATGGCTTGGCTAGGCTCCTTGGAGCCTGGTGTGGCAGCCCTGAGCTCTCCCAGGAACTGCCAGGCAGGTGCACTCTTTCCCAGGTTGTCAACCAGGAGCTTCTGGGGCTATCCTGCCACAGAAGGACTGGGACGGACAAGGGGGAGAAGGATTCCTATTCACACAATTTAAGGCTCTGGATCTTTCTATTCCTGAAAGTAGCAAATTTTGGCTTTTTATGCTTCATGAGCCAATAAATTCTTTTGCTTAAGCTAGTTGGGTTTGGTTTCTGCTGTCTCCTCAGGTATGTCCTGATGAAGCAGAGGACAGATGTCATGACCTCTAGCGGGACAACCCAGGAAATTTTAACAGCCAGGCGAGGCTAGTTCAAGAGGGTCATGGAGACCCCTTTCGGGCCCCTCCCCCATGGTAAAGGTGAAAAACCCCACATCATTACCCTCTTCCCGCAGCGTCTTCAGAGTGGTGAGCACCCTCCTGTGAGCAGATTCCCTGGCTTTTTTTATCCCACAGCGGCCTGCTAGGGGGATTTTGTACACAATCTTTTGTACACCCTTGATGCTACCCTGTGTGCACCCAATTCAGGGATAAGGACAAAGCACAGTTCACTGACCAGCACAAGACAGGAGAGTTGTGTGGTGTGGCTAGAGCCCTACCTTGGGGAAAGGGATGAACTGTGTCTTAGGATGCCAAGAGTTTGTCACGTGAGGGAGCCAGGTGGGGGGCAGTTCAGGTGCAGAGTCTACCAGGAACCACGATCAAGGGAGCATCGTTTGATGTTTGTAGGTGGACAGTGCAGGCCTGTGGGAGGCAATGCTGAGGGAAGCTGGACGCTTGGTTTTCACCTTGAGGCCCGCGAGCAGAAAAGAGGCAGAACCAGGTCCTGGTGCGCAGGACCACCGGGCCTAGGGAGGTTGTGGGAATGCGAGCGGAAGAAGACCGCTTGGCAAGGAGGGAGTGCTCCCTTCAGCTCCACCCGCTCCCCTCCGTCTCCGCGCTTCCCCGTGCGGCCGCGAGGGGGCGCCGCGCCGCGTTGCGCTGCTTCCAGGCCAGCCGCCAGGCGCACAGGCAGGCTGCGCCGGGAAGCGGCG
>NW_006921980.1:2072081-2078051 GCF_000298275.1 Orycteropus afer afer | reverse complement strand
GTGGGGACAGCGGATCGGGCGGGCACCTGGCGCTGCGGACAGGGCGCGCGGTGCGCGAGCGCCGAAGAGGGGCTGCGGGCGCGCGGCGGAGCGCGGTGCAACTGCGAGGTCCGGGCCGTTTGTGCGGGGCAGCTAGCGCGGCTCGGGGACGCGCGGGCTTGACCCAGGGCACAGGTGCGCGCGCGGGTGACAGTGAGCGTGACCGGCCGGCCGGTAGGGCTGGGCCGCGGCCGTGTGAGTGTGCGGCCCAAGGCAGGAGGACCAGCGGGGAGGGCTGAGGGCGAGAGGTGCTGAGAAGAGTGGGAGCGGCACCGGGTCAGGAAGGGCCGACTCTGCGCAGCGGCCGGGACGGGGGAGCCTGGGGCGGCAGAGCAGGGCACCGGCAAAGGGCACACCTTTGCGGGAGAGCCAGCTCTGCAGCGCTTCTATCGCTCCCCTCCACACCGATTGACAAGCAAGCTTCATCGGCCACTCTGGCAGGGTTGCGGGGGAAGCCCGCCTGGACCGGAGGCCTCTACCTCGCACGGGGCAAGCCACTCCCCTCTCCTGACCTCAGTTTCTCCGTTTATGAAATGGGGACAGCTTGAGAAGGGTGCTTGAGAAGAAGGGAAAGGACATGGGCGAAGAGGATGTTGTCATCGCTGCCGCTGGGATCAGATTTGAAAGAAGGACAAATCGAAGAGATTGTAGGGAAGGTTGAAGGTCTAGTAGGGGTTCTGGGTGTGTCCCTCAGCAGTGACAATGAGCAGGACCACCTACACCACTTCTTGTGTGTTCAGATGGGGAAAGGAAGGTCTTGGGGTGGGGAATGGCGGCGGGGAGTTGGGTGGAACACTCCAGACCCTGCCCCATGCTCGGCGTGGGTGGGGCCGTGTGGGACAGAAGAGACATGGCAACTAGGGGTGGTGGAAGGGCTCACCACACGCCCCTAATTTCTGCCTCTGAGGCAGCAGATCTGTGACACTCAAGGGCAGAGAAATGTATTGGGAAGATTATTTGCTAGACAGACGCTGTGTACCCATTTTACAATTGAAGTAGCTGAGGCTTAGAGGTGAAAGGACCATGAAGTGGAAAAGCTGGGATTTCAACCCAGGTAGAACTGGCTCCCAAAGTCATACTCCAACCACTGTGCCAGGCGACCAGGGAGGCCTGAGGTTGCCCACTGACTCACCCAGAACATTCATTGAAAGGCTGTTGGTGCTGGCTGTTCCCTGCCCAAGTCTTGCTTACAAGCTGAGGTGGAAGAGGGGAGCGGAACGAGTTATCAAAGGCAAAACCGAGGTCATGTCAGACGGTGATAAAAGTTAGACAAAAAATGAAACAGGGCACGTGGGGCGGAGAGACTGCGGTGGGAACAGGTGTAGCATGATAGGGAGCATAGCAGTGACCTCTGACTGATGTAAATGAAATGGGGGAGCCCACGTAAAAAGGTCTGCGGGAACAGCAGATGCAAGATCCCTGAGGCAAACACATGGTGGGCGTGAAAAGCTGGAACAGAGTCAGTGAGGCCACCTGACAGGGTGACAGCTCACACTGTGGGCCTAGTGAGAAGTTTGAATTTTCATCTAGGTGCCTTGGGCAGTCGGGGGTGTGGAGTGTTAGAATTTGTATTGAAAGGGTGTCCCTGGCGGTGGCCCGGGAGGACTGCAGGAAGAGAAGTGAGGCGGGGGTGGGGAGAGGCTGCTAGAGTTGTCTAGGCAGGGTTGAAAGGACTTGCTTGCGTGGGTGGCGTGGAGGAGAGATTTGTGCCTAGGCCCTTACAGGATGCGGGGTTGGGGCGGCCCCCGGAGCCAGGACCCGGCCGCGCGAAGAGGGCGGGGTCTTCAGTGAGCCTCAGCCTTCACGCCAAAGTGAACCAAGAGCGAGTTTGAGCTTGATGGCTGCCCCACTTGCTGCCTCCGCCTGGGTCCGCACAGTGTTCCCTGCGGCTCTCCGAGCCTGCCTGTGCCCAGTGGGAGGGAAGGCTGCTTTCTGCCCAGAGTTTGCAGTGATCAAAGATGTTGGGTTTGGGCCCTAGAGTCTGTGAGCTTTCCATTTGGCCTCTGTGGTTATTTATTTATTTAAAAGTGAAGCCACATGCTTTTGTTTTTGTTTTTCTATAAACGGCCTTGTGCATTTTTCTATTGAGTAGTTTGTTGGGTTTTTTTTAATTGTGTGTGTGTATGTATATGTATCCAAAAATTTGCCATCTCAACATTTTTACGTGTACACTTCAGTGACACTAATTACATTGATCATGATGTACAGTCATCACCACTATCCATTTCCAATTTTTCCATCACCCCAAACAGAATTTTGAGTCCTTTTGACATGACCCTGTCTTTGAGTACACTTGGAGCTCTCACTTGTACTTTTCTTAAGCCAGACCTAGAGTCAGCCATTTCACCAGGAAGCCTCATTTACTTTTAGTGGACAATGGGGTTTAGAAGCCAGTATCTGGATATTAGATGGGCTCATTGTTCTTGCAGGGTCATTGCCTGCAGGCCTTACCACTGGATCCAGTCAATAATTTTTTTTTAACTAAAAATATTTTTGATCTCCTTTCTCCCACAGTGAGGACCAGCTTCCCCAAAGCATCAATATATTTACTTGTCTACTTAATCCTAGAGTACACCCAAAATTGCTTTAGAATTACTACCTCAAAGTACTCCCAACTCAAACCTCCTCAATTAAGTAAAAAGATTTCTTTCAGTGTGCAGAGTACTATGTGATTGTGTTATCAATCTGATACAATTAGTTAGCTTCATTTGTTTCTGTTTTCATTCAATATGAGTGGTTTTTCTTTTAATCTTGTTTGTATATTTTTTTTTTTGAATATGTAGAACATTTATTTGGTTCATAGGTCTATACGCTGAGAAATTGTAATGCATCTCTTTCTCTTCCATCTTATGCTGACTTTGTAGGTAACCATATTTTAAAAAAATGGTGTGTCCTCCCTGTGTTTTTTTGCAAAATAAGCCATTTCTGTATTATCACAAAAGTTAGTTTATACATCCTCCTTTGCAACTTGCTTTTATTCACTTAAAAGTATGTCCTGAAGATGCCTTTTTATCAGTTCATAGAGAAACTACTTTCATTCATTTTTTTTCAAACAGCTGGTAGTACTCTATTTTGTGTATGTACCGTGGTTTTTCAACTTGCATCCTCTGGGTGGGCATTTGTTTTTGTTCTTCCAGTTTGTTTTATTAAAAATAAGATAGCAAAGGATAACCTTGTTGTTTAAACTTACAGAAGTAATCTTTAGAATGAACTAGAAGTAGAAGTAAGTGTAAGGAGCCCTGGTGATACAATGGTTTTACACTTGGCTGCTAACCAGGTCACTGGTTTGAACCCATGAGCAGTTCCACAGGAGAAAAAACCTGGCTACCTACTCCCAGAAAGATCACAAGCTGGGAAACCCTATGGGGCAGCTCTGCTCTGTCCTGTAGGATTGCTATCAGTCTGAACTGACTCAGTGACATACAACAAGAGTAAATCTTTATTTATTTTATTTATTATTTTGTTGGATATTCCCAAATCCTCCTCTTGAGAGGTTGCACCATTTTGTACTCTCACCAGCAATGTATGAGAGCATCTGTTTCCTTGACCATCTGAGAGCTGAGGAAAAGTATCTCAGTGTATTTAAACTTACATTTCTATTATTATGAGTGAAGTTGGACTTTTTCATATATTTAATATTATCTGTTATGGATTGAATCGTGTCTCCCCAAAATATGTGTCAACTTGGTTAGGCCATGATTCTCAGTATTAGGTAATTTTCCACCATTCTGTGATCTGACGCAATTATCTAATGTGTTGTAAATCCTAACTTCTCTGATGTTAATAAAATGCCTAAGGCACTTGACTGCTAACCAGAAGACTGGTTGTTCAAACCCACCAGCCACTCCTCAGAAGAAAGGTTGGGCAATCTACTTCCGTAGTGATACTGCCTGGGAAACCCAAGGAGGGGTCCCTATGAGTCAGGTCTATCAGCACATAACAACAACAACAACATGATGTTAGTAAGGCAGGATTAGTGGCAGTTATGTTAATGAGGCAGAATACAATCTACAGGATTATATCTTGAGTCAATTTCTTTTGAGATATAAAAGAGATTAAACAAGCAAGCATCCATCAGAGAGACCTCAGTACCACCAAAAAGGAAGAGCTAGGAGCAGACCACATCTGGTCTGGGCCAGCCTCACAATCCTTGCTATACCTGACTGAGCCCATTGTTGCAGACACTGTGTCAATCCACCACAGTATACCAAACTGACAGATGAGGTGAACCTCCTAGACCCAGGGAAAGATTGATGCCAAGACACATGGAGATCTCCAAAGGACTCCAAGCCCATGGATGTTGAAAGGAAACAAGGACCTTCCCTCAGAATCAACAGAGAAAGATTTCACCTAGAGGGGGTGCCCTGGATTTGCACTTCTAGCCTCTTAACCTGTGAGGGAATAAATTTCTGTTTGTTAAAGCCATCACTTATGGTACTTCTTATGTACACTTGTGGCAGCACTAGAGAACTAAGGTAATCTCTTTTGTGAAATTGTCTATCCATTTTCCTATTGGATGTTTGGTCTTTTTCTCTTAGATTAAAAAAAGTACTTAAAATCTATATTAGAGAGATTAGCTCTTTATCTTTGTTATATTGCACACATCTCTCCCAGCTTTGTTTTAATATGTTTATGGTGAGTTTTGCCATTAAAAGCTTTTTTATTTTTATAAAAGTGAATTAATCAGACTTTTATTATATCTAAATTTTGAATCAAAGTTAGAAAGGCTTTTCCCATAATCATGAAGGAATTCACTCAAGTTTTCTTCTAATATTTGTTTGGTTTTGTACTTAGTTTATGGATCCAATTGACTCTTTTCCAAATGTCTGTCCATCTCTTCCAGCACTATTTATTAAAAAGTCCTTCTTTTCTCTAATAATATGAGATGTACCTGTATCTTATACTAAATATCCAAATGTACTTGGGCCTATTACCGGACTTTCTAGTCTCTTTCACCAGTCAGTGCTAGTACCACAGTTGTCATTACAGAAGCTCTAAAGTATGTTTAAAATCTAGTAGGGTTAGTCTGCTTTCATTACTTTGTGTGTGTGTGGTAAAAATATACACACCAAAACATTTGCCAATTCAACAATTTTTACATGTAAAATTCAGTGACATTGATTATAGTCTTTATATTATGCAACCATTATCACTGTCCTTTTCTGAATTATTCCACCACCATTAATAAAACTCACTTCCCCTAAGCAAAACCTCTCCCCTTACCCCTTCTTCTCATCCCTGGTAAATACTAATATTCTTTGTATTCCATATATTTGCTTATCTCATATACATGGGATCATAGAATAGTTGTCCTTTTGTGACTGACTTATTTCACTTAGCATAATGTTTTCAAGGTTCATCCATGTTTTGGTATATAGAAGGACTTCATTTCTCTTTCTGGCTGAGTAATATTCCATTGTATGTATATGCCACATTTTATCAATTCCTCTGTTGATGGACATTTAGGTTGTTCCCAGCTTTTGGCTATTATGAAAAGTGCTGCAACAAATGTTTTGGTGTACAGGTTTCTGTTTGCGTTCCTGCTTTCATTTTGGAGGAGTATATACCTAGGATTGGGATTGCTGGGTTATGCATCTAGTAGTTCTTTGTTTAATTTTTTGATGAGTCATCAAATGGTTTTTCACAGTGGTTATACCATTTCCATTCCTACTAGCAGTGGATAAAGGTTCCAATTTTCCCATATCCTTGCCGACACCTATTGTCATCATTTTGTTTGTTTGTTTGTTTGTTTTGTTTTGTTTTTATCATTGCCATTCTAATGGGGTAAGGTGATATCTCACTGTGGTTTTGGTTTGTATTTCCCTAAAAGCTAATGATGTTGAACATGTTTTCAGTTCAACATTCTTCTTGGCCATTTGAATATTCTCTTTGGTGAAATGTCTGTTCAAGTCCTTTGCTCATTTTTTTTTT
>NW_006921980.1:1976323-2070906 GCF_000298275.1 Orycteropus afer afer | reverse complement strand
CTCCAAGTTCATCCACATTATGCGGTGTTTTGCAGATTCTACATTATTCTTTAGCATTGTATAGTATTCCATTGTGTGTATGTACCATAGTTTGGTTATGCATTCCTCAGCTGATGGATACCTAGGTTGTTTCCATCTTTTGGCTATTGTAAATAGTGCTGCAATGAACATGGGTGTGCATATATCTGTTCTTGCCATGGCTCTCACTCTTTAGGGTATATACCCTTTGCTCATTTTTTGATTGTCTTTTGGTTGTTAAGTAGTTGTAGGTGTCTTTTATATATTTTTGATCTCAGACCTTTATCAGATGCTTTTTATTTTAAGGGTTTCCTAGTTAGTCTATAGGAACTATGGTAGCATAGCAGTTAAAGCATTCATCTGCTAACCAAAGTGTCAACAGTTCAAACCCACCAGCCACTCCATGGGAGAAGGATGAGGCAGTCTGCTTCTGTAAAGATTTACAGCCTTGGAAACCCTATGGGGCAGTTCTACTCTGTCTTAAAGGGTCACTATGAGTTGGAAGCAACTTGATGCCAGTGGGTTTGGTTTTGTGGCTATACTAACATGTTGCTTGTATATTTTATTGGAGTCATATATTAGTTTATATTTTAACTTCAGGAAAACAGACATTTTTATGAAGTTGAGTCCTCCTATCCAAAAACAAAGGGTGTCTTTCTAATTGTTCAGCACTAAACCAAAAAAACCAAACCCATTGCCATTGAATGGATTCTGACTCCTGGTGACCCCCATTGGGTTTCCAAGGCTGTAAATCTTTATGAAAGTAGATTGCCTCATCTCCCCCTTGCAGAGCAGCTTGTGGGTTTGAACCACTGACCTTCTGGTTAGCAGCCAAATGCCTTACCCGTTACTTAGTATTTTTCACAGGAATGTTCTGAAATTTTCCTCATTTCTTGTTATGTTTTTTCATAAGGATTTTACTTTGTTTTTTGCTATTATAAATGTTTCTTTCTTGTATTTTATCTTAAAACTGGTTTCTGTCTGTGTACATTGTATCTTTCTACCTTGCTAAATTTATCTTGTTTTATCATCAATTCTGTTAGATATTTCAAGTATTCTATCATCAGCAAATATAGTTTTACCTTTTCTTTACTGATTTTTATTAGGAGTTCTGGTAGCATAGTGTCTAAGACACTTGCCTGCTAGCCAGACGGCTGGTGGTTCAAACCCACCAGCCACTCCTCAGAAGGAAGGTTGGGCAATCCTACTTCCGTAGTGATACTGCCTCGGAAACCCAAGGAGGGGTCGCTATGAGTTGGGTTTGACTCGACGGCACATAGCAATAACAACAACAACAAAATGTTTCTGATTACTTTCTGTTATTTAATTAAATGGGCTAACTACCTCTAATTCAATATTAAATATCGAGTATAAAGAACATCCTTACTTGTTCCTGATGTCAAAGAAAGGGCTCTAGAACTTCTCCCATTAAAAAAGATGCTGGCTTTAGGTCTGGAAATATATATGTTGTTGTTAGGTTCTGTAGAGTCAACTCTGACTATAGAGACCCTATGTATAACAGAATGAAACACTGCCTGGTCGTGCGTGTGCCATCCTCACAATCTTTGCTATACTTGAGCCCATCATTGCAGCTACTGTGTTAATCCATCTTGTTGAGGGTCTTCCCCTTTTTCATTGACCCTCTATCAAGCCTGATCTCTTTCTCCATGTAATGGTCTCCTCTGACCACATGACCAAAATATGTGAGATGAAGTCTGGCCATTCTCGCTTCCATATATACAGTTTATATATATATTCCTTTAACTCTTATTTTATTGAGTGCTTTTTTTTAAATAATAAATAATTGTTAATTTTTGCTAAGGCCATATATGGAGATTATTGTGTGATATTTTTCTTGATCCCATTTATATGGGATAAACAAACAGACACAAAACAAAGAGTGTTAGTGGTTACCAGGGTGAGAGGGAAAGAGAAAAGGGAAGTTTTTGCTTAGGATCATTGAGTTATGTTAAAGGTGATGGAATCATTTGGAAAAGGATAATGAACATGATGAATCATATTAATGGATTTCCTAGTATCAGGTCTATGATTAGGATGAAGTAAACAAGGTTCTTAGAGCACAAAATTTAAGGAAGCACCTACTTTGAAGTTCATAAAAATTCAGTATTTATATGATCCTGAGAATGAGTGCCTCTGTAAATTTTGTACCCTAGGTGCCTCACTTGTCACACCCTTGTTCCAGCCCTGCTTCATATTAAGCCATCCTAGTATTCTTGCAATAAGTCCCACTTGGCATGATGTATTAAGATGGTTGTATTAGTTATCAATTGTTGCACAACCAGTTACCATAAATTTAGCAGCTTAAAACAACACATGTTTATTATCTCATAGTTTCTGTGGATCAGGAATCTGGGCATGGCTTAGCTTAAGTTCTCATATGGAAGTTTGACTGGGGAAGGATTCATTTCTCCACTTGCATGATGTCTTAATTATATAGTGCTGTTATAACAAAAATAGCACGTGAGTGGCTTTAAGAAACAGAAATTTATTGTCTCACAGTTGAGGAGGCTATAAGTCTGAATTTAGGGTGCCAGTTCTAGGGGAGCCTTTCTCTCTCTTTTGGGTCTGAAAGAAGGTCCTTGTTTCTTCTGAGCTTCTACTCCTGGGTGGTCTTCATGTGCTTGGCAAATGTCTTCCACCATATCTGCTTCTCTTACTTGTTTAATCTCATATATCTCGAAAAAGATTGACTCAGGTATACCCTACACTAATCCTTCCTCCCCACTTGTCTGTCAGTTTGCTGTACTGTGGTGGCTTGTGTGTTGCTGTGAGGCTACTGGCTATTCCACCATATTTCAAATACCAGTAGGGTCACCCGTGATGGACAGGTTTCAGTAGAACTTCCAGGCTAAGCCAGACTTAAAAGAAGGAAGGAGCCATCCACTTCTCAAAGAATTAACCAGTGAAAAACTTATGAATAGCAGTGAAAAACTGTCTGATATGTTACTGGTAACTTTATGAATAGCCCTGAAACATCGTCTGATACAGTGCCAGAAGATGAGGCCCTCAGGTCAGAACTAAACCAAAACCAAACTCACTGCCGTCGAGTCAGGTCTGACTCATAGTGACCTCTCCGTGGGTTTCTGAGGCAGTATCACTATGGAAGTAGATTGCTAAACCTTCCTTCTATGGAATGGCTGGTGGATTTGAACCACCAGCCTTCTGGTTAGCAGAAAGTTCTCAAAATACAACTGGGAAAGAGCTGCCTCCTCAAAGTACAGTTGACCTTAATGACACGGATGGAGTAAAGCTTTCAGGACCTCCATTTGCTGATAAGGCATGACTCAAAATTGGAAGAAACAGCTGCAAACGTCCATTAATAATCAGAACACAGAATGTATGAAGTATGAATCTAGGAAAGTTGGAAGTTGTCAAAAATGAAATGGAACACATAAAAATCAATATCCTAGGCATTAGTGAGCTGAAATGGACTGATTTTGGCCATTTTTAATCAGACAGTCATATAATCTACTGTGCTAGGTATGACAAATTGAAGAGGAATTGTGTCACATTCATCATGACAAAGAATGTTTCAAGATATATCCTGCAGTACAATACTATCAGTGATAGGATAATATCCATATGCCTATAAGGAAGACCAGTTAATACTACTATTATTCAAAGTTCGCACCAATCACTAAAGCCAAGGATGAGAATATTGAAGATTTTCACCAACTTCTGGAGTCTGAAATTGATTGAACATGCAATCAAGATATATTGATTGTTACTAGTGATTGGAATGCAAAAGTTGGAAACAAAGAAGAATGACAATAATTGGAAAATATGGCCTTGGTGATAAAAGTGACACCAGAGACCACATGTCAGAATTTTGTAAGACCAATGGCTTATTCATTGCAAATACCTTTTTCAACAACATAAACAGTGGCTATACATGTGAACCTCACCACATGGAATACACAGGAATTAGATTAACTACATCTGTGGAAAGAGGTAATGGAGAAGCTCAATATCTTCCCCCAAAACAAGACCAGGAGGAGACTGTGGAACAGACCATCAATTGCTCATATATAAGCTCAAGCTGAAGCTTCATCAAGCTTTTACTTCATCAAGCCAGCAAAGAGAATCTCTAGAGCAAATCTGGAGTTTTCTATAACATATCTGTGGTAGTTAAGTTTGTGTGTCAACTTGGCTGGGCCTGATTGAGTGGCTGGGCAGCTGGATGTAGTGTTTCCCATGATGAGACTGGTAATCAACTCCATGGTGGAATCTACTATGAGCAGCTGAGTAGCTGCCTTAGAGATATGGTCTGCTTCCTGTATATAAGGAGAAGCCTTGGGGAACGGTCTGTAGCTTATGGCACACTTGATTCCTGCATGTAGCTGTGTCATTGTTCAGCAGCCTGCCATGCTCTGCCAACTTTGGGACTTTCAATGGACTTGAATTAATACCCTGCCATGTGGTTTGGTAACGTTGGGACTGTGCCTTTTTACTTGTCAACCTTGGGCTTGTCAGCCTCAGCAGCCAGCAACTAAGTGAAGAAAAGCCTCTAGCTTCAGTGAGCCAGGAGCAGGAGGCAGAGCTGAAGTCCAAGGTTGAGGGGCTTTCACCTAGCCCCTAGAGCCTGGCACTTTGAACTTGGACTTAGAGCCTCCAAACTGTTAGAGAATAAACTCCTATTTGTTCGAGCCATCCTGTTTGTAGTATATTCCTGTCAGAGTGGCAGTGGGTAACCAGAACAATATCTTAATCACAGAAGTGATATTGCATCACCTTTGCCATATTCAGTTAGTTAGAAGCAAATCACAGGTGCCCCCCAAACTCAAACCAAACCAAACCCACTGCCACTGAGTCGATTTCAACTCATAGCGACCCCCATTGGGTTCCTGAGGCAGTAAATCTTTACAGAAGTAGATTGCCCAGTCTCCCTTCCATGGAATGACTCGTGGGTTTGAGCCACCAACCTTCTGGTTAGCAGCCAGATGCCTTAGGCACTGTGCTATGAGAGCTCCTTAGCCAAACTCAAGAGAAGGGGATTATACAAGGGCATGAATACCAGGAGGCAGGGATCATGGAGGGGGGCCAGGGTGTTGGTAGATGCCCTGGCTTCTATCTGACACAATGGTATTGGTACTGTTTGCTAATATTTTTTGCTAAAGTTTCCCCAGTTATCCCTTGGTTGAACAAAGCTTTGCTTCTGATGGATTCCTCAAAAAGGGCTCTTGTGTACAGTATTCCTTGATTTCTTGAATGTTGAAACTGGTTTCTGTACTCTTGATACTTGAAGGATAATTTGCTGGTTATAAAACCCTTGGCTCTTATTTTCTTTCCTTGAATTTGGGGGAAATGTTGCTGTGGATTGATTTCTTGCTTACATGTTGTTATCAAGCAGTCTGATGTAAACATGCTTTTCTTTCCTGAATGAGTGTCTTGATCATTTTTCCTCGAGCCCCAAAGGATTATTTTTTTCTTTATCTTTAAAATCTGATTATTTTACTAGGAAATGTTTTGGAGTTGATCATTTGGGATCAATTTTCCCAAGTACATGGGCCCTTTGAATGTTCACATTCAAGTCTTCTTTTATTTCCAGAAAGTTTTTTTTTTTTTGGATTATATTTTAAGTATTAGCCATGTCCCATTATCTTGTTTTTCACATCCAGTAATTCTAATAATATGTATGTTGTTATTGTTGTTATGTACCATCGAGTCAGACCCGACTCATAGTGACCCCTCCTTGGGTTTCCAAGGCAGTATCACTACGGAAGTAGATTGCCCCATCTTCCTTCCGAGGAGTGACTGGTGGGTTTGAACCGCCAGCCTTCTGGTTAGAGTCAAATGCCTTAGGCACTATGCCACCAGAACTCCCAATAAGATCCCAAAAAGATCTAGTATACATATTATACATATTATACAATAATATGTATACTAGATCTTTTTTCCCTTCCTGTTGCTGTATATATCGTTTTCTCTATGGAATTTTTGTTTTTTGGTCATTTTCATTCATTTCCTCAATGAACTTTATTAAACTTCTAGTCAAACAGTTTCTCCCTGAGACATCTTCTGTTTTAGTGCTTATTTCTGAGGTGATTCTGTTTTTCTTCATGTTTCCTCCTGAATTTGGGCAGCTCTGTATAACATAACTTAATCATAGAAATGATATTCCATTACCTTTGCCGCTTGCCCTCACCATGCTCCCTCTTTCAGCAGACATACTCAGCATGCCCATTTCCCACAGGGTCCCCTAAATAGGTATTTACCTATTTTTTGTCCTTGTCTGTTCTGAGTTTCTTTACTTTATGATTCAAGATTTTTTTTCATGACTCTGACTATTTTCTCAAGGTAATTCAAGTTAGAATGCTGTGTGAAATTTTTCCTCCATAAATTGGTTTGTGGGGAGATTTTTTTTTTATCAGCTCCTTATAGAGGATATTTTCTGTTATTGTCTATTAATTAAGAAATATCTTTATGTTTTCCTGGACTGGCAGTAATAGATGAATGTAGGCTGGAATTGGAGATTTGGGTAACATTAGGTTTCCTAGTTCAGGACTATTCTTTTGGTGTGGTAAAATGAGTTATATTTAACTGATAATTTTTGAGGAGAGTAGGAGTGTTCTGGGTTTATAATTCATTTTTTTTTTTTTTATGGTAGGTCCTTGAATTTCCATGCTTGTTTTTTCCTAATCCCTTTGCCACCAAGCCTCCAAGAGCAGTCTTCACTTCCAAGTCACTTCCCTCTTCCCTAGAAACAGAGTCTCCCAGAGATAGCCACCTCTGCCCTCATATATTTTCTGTGCCTTTTCTTTCAATTGGTGAGTAGCCAATGCTCCGACCCATCTGATCTCAGACCTGATCTGGGTATTTCCCCATACTGGGAGGGACTTTCTCCTTCTGGGAATTAGTTCTTGCCTACAGCAACAAAAACAAGTTCTTGCCCAGGCTCCATTCTCTTTCCCACAGTCTCTCCTGACTTTTCATACCAGCAGGGCCTCTGGATCAGGCTCTACAGGTTGAGTTTTCTTTCCTTGCTCACACCAGTTTGTTTCCTAGGTAAACCATAGGTGTGAGTGTGAGTAATTTTATTTACTCCTCTAGTTGATCCATCGGAAGAAAGGTTGGGCAATCTACTTCCGTAGTGATACCACCTCGGAGACCCAAGGAGGGGTTTGCTATGGCAATCCAAATAGATGGCAGTGAGTTTGGTTTTGGTGTTTAGTTGATCCATATGGTTTTTCAAATGGAGATATTTGGGTTTAGGTAGTTGCCATTAACTTATGGGAAGCTGGAAATGTTTTAATTTGGGAAGCTTTTGTAAAGAATGGTATACTGTCTTTGCATCTAAATCCATCAAATTAACATTTTGCAACATTTGCTTTATATCAATGCTCATTACTTTGCTGAAGCATTTAAGAGTAGGTTGAGGGAATCATGACTCTCACCCTAAAGATTTCAGCATGCATCTCCTTAGAACAAGGACATTCCCTGACAAAACCACACTGCAGTTATTTCATTGAATTTCATAAGAATTTGGTACTAACACATTTGTATTTTCTAATATATGGTCCATATTAAACTTTCCTCAGTAATGCCCTTTATGGACCTTTTTAAAAAATCCGTGATCCAGTCAGTAATCATGCACTACATTTTGTTTAGACATTTTGAATCTAAAGCAATCCCTCTATAGTTTTTCATCTTCCCTGACATTGACTATTTTGGAGACTGCACACCAATTGACTTAAAGAGTGTCCCACAATCTGAATTTGCCAGACTGTTTCCTCAAGATTCTCTTTAGGCTCTTTTGAGTCAAAGCTCTTTTTAAATTACAGAATGCAATACTTGTCTAGGAAGAGAGTGCTCTTCCCATCTTGGGCCAGAGGTCTACCAGCAGGGGTGTATGAGGAGGGATTGGGGGCGGGGAGAAGAGGCATGGACCCTTTGGATGAGTATCTACCTGGGGGCAGGGGACAGGATGAGCATGGAGCTGAAGGCTTTTCGATGGGGAGGGTTCTCCGTGGTACTGTTGAGTCCTGCCTCAGTCTCCTTACCCTCCAGGCAACCTTCTAGTCTCCTGTTGCTGTGTCCTCCCCAGGGCACTGGCTCCCACTCCTCCAGCTTCTGGGCCTTACCAGTTTCTCTCTTTCAGCACATGTGCCCACCATGTCCATTTCTAGCAGGGCCCCCCAAAGGATCCAACAGAAAATGGGATGTAGCTGAAGAAGCCCAGGTCAGTGAGGTCAGATGTGAACCCACCTCCACACCTCCTCACTGGGTGACTTCTTAACACCCTCATGGTCACTCTGAACCAGTGGCATCACTAGGTGGGTGCATTGGATGACACTGTCAGAGAAGGTGACACCAAAATGACTGTCTATAAAATTTTTTGCAGTGTTTCAGAAGAAATTTATTATTTTTATTAAAATATTCCTATAGTTAGTTATAGTAACAAAAACATTTTTCATAAGCTCAGCTTACATATATCAATATACTTATGAGGCTAAAACTCTTCGCTAATTTACTCTTTGAACCTTCTAATGCACTTGAATCAGAGCTATCATTATTACCCAATTGCAATGATGCTTCAAATCACATGGTTTCATCTGCTTTGTCTGCAAGTGCTATTGTTTTTATTGCTACTGGTGTATTTATAGTCCCTCATTTTGTCAAATTTTCTGGTATTTTAGTTACAATATTGTGGTAATTAGTATTTGTGAACTTGTATCAATAACTTTTGAGAATGGAGTGGTAATTAAGGATAAAGAGAAAAATCTGAAAGTACTTCTGCTCAGTTACTAAAAATATTTTAACTAATAATGTAATTCAATGTGTAAAGCTTTTACAAAGCAATTTTATCATTAGTATTCATATAATCTAAGAAATAACTACATTTAAGCAATTTATAAGTATATTTATCACACATTACTCTATGATTACAATTGATAATAAACATTGCTAAGGGTTCTATATGGTCCAGTGCAAGGGAAGGTCTATGGGGGGTCTTTGAGTTGCCATGCTGGGTAGCACCAACCCTAGTGATGTGACTGCTCTGGGCCTCAGACTCCCCGTCCCCAAAAATGGGACTAATGATGCTGGTGTCTGGCACAGAACAGGCATCCACTGCGTGTTTATTTCCTCCCTTTCCAGACCCTGTGTGTCATAGTTCACCTTCAGAAATGGCAGCGAGGAAACTTGATGCTCCCCTGCACTGCACAGTGCCCTGGGTGGGACTGCAGAGGGGTCTTATGCTCCATAAAAGGGTGCCACCTAGGATCAGACCTCCCAGTGCGTGTTACTGAGAGTCCCACAAGGACTCTGCCATGAGGGGCCTTTGGACTAGTCTGTGAAAGGCCCATCTGCATTGTGGGTATGTCAGTTCCCAGTGGCCAGTATCGCCAGTTAAAGCCCTTTTTGTCCTGTCCAAAGATTGTCTCTGTTGGAGAATTCCTGTTTTACATGCAATGGAATCTATTAGATGTTGACCCTCCAGAGTAAATGTTTACATGGTTCATTTGGTCAGTAAATTAGTCGTTTGTTTATTTGTTTTCAAACCCAGACAGTATTCAAAAGTGCCTGGATCTGATTAAATAGTAATAAAATTACCATTACTCTCTTTTATGGCTTAAGTACCTGCACAGTGCCAGCAACTGTGTCAATCTCACTGAATTCTCATAAAAACTTTCATCTATTTTACAGAGGAGAAAATGGAGGCTAGAGGAGAGGGTCACCCAGCCAATGTGGGCCTTGAAGGTCTTGAAGGTCTGTGCTGGTACCAGTTCCTGTTGTTTACAGTCTGTGCTATTTCTAAGCCATGTGACCTGCACTCTTCTCACCTTTGCAGAGCTGAGCTAATCTGTCCATCCATGTGATCATCCAACAGACATATCCTGAGCATCTTGCCTTGTTTCAAGCCTGATCTGTGCTCAGCCAAGGAGTGCCTCTCTATTAATACTCAGGTGTTTTTCTGTCCAGTATGAGCCCTCTGTCTAATGCCACTATTGCCTGGACTAACATCCTGGATTCTACCACTGCTTCCCTTCTGCTCCCAGGCTCCACCATCTACTCTAACAGTTGTCAAGTAACTCATAAAGGTGTGTGGGTGTGGTAAGGGACACAGGAGTGTGTATTCTCAATTGCATAATGTGCCTTACTACTTCTGGTACCGTTAGGATGGGACTTTTTGGAAAATGTGATGTGCTCCAGGGAGACCTAGGAAGGAAAGAAAGACATTAAATATCGGGCAAATCACAGGTGCATTGTCAGTAATGGTCACCCCTTCCCACCAGGGTAGGCTTGAGGAGGGCCTAGCAGACCCCAGTCTCAAGGTCAGCACACCTGGCTCTGTGTTTTGGTTTGAAGTTGGGTCTTGGGACACCTCAAACAAATCAGTGTATTACTATCCTTGTGTTACTCAGAAATGTTTGTTGTTGAATTGTGCTTCCTAATACAGTGTATTTATTGAGTGCTTACTATCTATCAGGCATAGTGTACCAAGTTATTTATGAACATTATCTCAAGAATGAAAATAAATGAAATAGAAAACAGAGGGAAAAATCTTTTGAAAAAATTAATAAAAAGATTATAAACTCCTAACAAGACTGACACAGACAAAAAGAGAGAAAACGCAAGTTACCAATGTCTGGAAAGAAAGAAGGGACATTACTACAAATTTTACAGACATTGAAAGAAGTCATCCGAATAGAACAAGGGAATACGGCATGCTTTAAAATCAGGAAGGGTGTGTGTCAGGGTTGTATCCTTTCACTATACTTATTCAAACTGTATGCTGAGAAATAATCTGAGAAGCTGGACTATATGAAGAAGAATGCAGCATCAGGATTGGAGGAAGACTCATTAACAACCTGCATTATGCAGATGACACAACCTTGCTTGCTGAAGGCAAAGAGGACTTGAAGCATTTACTGGTGAAGATCAAAGACTATAGTCTTAAGTATGGATGAGACGTCAACATAAAAAAGCAAAAATCTTCACAACTGGGCCAATAAGCAACATCATGGTTGTTGTTGTGGTTTGCCATCGAGTCGGCCCCGACTCATAGCGACCCCTCCTTGGGTTTCCAAGGCAGTATCACTACAGAAGTAGGATTGCCCAACCTTCCTTCCGAGGAGTGGCTGGTGGGTTTGAACCGCCAGCCTTCTGGTGAGCAGTCAAGTGCCTTAGGCACTATGCTACCGGAGCTCCTAACATCATGGTAAGTGGAGAAAATTTGGAAGTTGTCAAAGGTTTCATTTTACTTGGATCCACAATCAGCACCCATGAAAGCAGTATTCAAGAGATCAAACAATATATTACACTGGGCAAATCTATGTGAACACACCTCTTTAAGGTATTAAAAAAAAAAAAAAAATATGTCCCTTTTAGGACTAAGAGGTACCTGACACAGCTATGGTATTTTCAATGGCCTCATATACATGGGAAAGCTGGACAATGAGTAAAGAAGACTGAAGAATTAATGCATTTGAATTATGGTATTAGCAAAGAGTATTGAATATACTGTGGATTGCCAGAAGAACAAACAACTCTGTCTTGGAAGAAGTACAGCCAGAATGCTTCTTGGAAGTGAAAATGGTGAGACTTTGTCTCACATACTTTGAACATGTTACCAGGAGGGACAAGTCCTTGGAGAAAGACACCATGCTTGGTGAAGTTAGAGGATCAGCAAAATAGAAGAAACACTCTCAACAAGATGGATTGACACAGTAGCTGCAACAATGGGTTTAAACCTAGAAATGACTGTGAGGATTGTGCAGGACCAGGCAGTGTTGTGTTCTGTTGTACTCAATGGCACGAAACAACAAGAAGAACAAAAGCTTTTTACAAAGAACTTAGTTTCAATGAATTTAATACTCTAAATAAAATGGACAAAATCTTGAAAGATGCAATAAAATTGGCACTAGAATAAATAGAAAATTTGAATAGTACTATTTCTATTAAAGAAGTTGAACCTGTAAATTAAAACCTTCCCAGAGAGAAAATTCCAGGCCAGAATGCCTTCTCTGATGAATTCTATCAAACATCTAAGGAGGAAATACCATTACACACTCATTTAATTTCCAAAATTAATACTTCTGATAATACCAAATGCTGAAGACCATGTGGATCCACAGAAACCTTTACAATGTCTGTGGAATTATAAACTGGTACAACTAGCACCAGTTTTCAAACAACTAGTTTGTAAAACAATTTGGAATTTATAATAAAGTTGAGCATTTGAGGCATACCCTGCAAAAGAGCAGTTCTATTCCTAGGTGTATTCCCCTAGAGAATTTTGTATACATATATATGCTCCAGGAATGCCCTGTTCTTGATATCAACAACTGGAATCCGTAGGCAGTAAAATGAAAAGAAACTGTGGCACACTCACACTATGGACTATTAAATGGCAGAATTTTGGAAATATGTGGGTAAAGTCTTAGAAACATCAAGTTAAGTGATAAAAAGCTACAGAGACTGTATTCAGGATGATGCTATTTTCATAAAACCTAATCACAAACAGTATATTGTTTAGGGATACATATTTGTGAGGTAAAATATTTTTAAATGAATTTTCTTTTTTAATTCAGTCAGAGGGAATGAGTAGGGAAGGGTACACAGGTTGTCTACATGGATTGATTGGAGGGAAGGTCTTCAGACATCTAATTTAATATCAAGCTTCAGCATTAGATATATGTTACATGTAATCTTTGTATGTAGTAAATATACATAACAAAATAATTTTAAGTGAATGATGAGATATTAAATACCAAGACAAACAAACTCACTGCCATTGAGTCAGATCCGACTCATAGCGACCCTTCTTGGGTTTCTGAGGCATTATCACTATGGAAGTAGATTTCCCAATCTTCCTTCTGAGGAGTGGCTGGTGGGTTTGAATCACCAGCCTTCTGGTTAACAGTCAAATGCCTTAGGCACTAAGCCACCATAGGTTGGAGTTTCTATATTTCCTTCTACAATGGATTAAATTGTCTCTTCACAAAATATGTATTGAAATCTTAACCAATGTACTTGTAAATAAGGAGCTCTGGTGGTGCAATGTCTAAGGCATTTGACTGCTAACCAGAAAGTTGGCAGTTCAAACCCACCAGCCATTCCATGGAAGGAAGACCGAGCAATCTATTTCTGTAAAAAGGTACTGCCTCAGAAACACAAAGGGGGTCAGTCACTATGGGTTGGAATCAACTTGATAGCAGTGGGTTGGGTTTGGTTTTGTACCTATAAATATGTTTGAAAATAGGGTTTTCTTTATTATGTTAATAAGGTCATACTAGAATAGGGTAAGAAGCTCTGGTGGTGTACTTGATAAGACATTTCACTGATAACTGGAAGGTCAGCAGTTCAAACCTACCAGCCACTCCTTGGAAGGAAGATGGGGCAATCTACTTCCATAAAGATTTATAGCCTCAGAAAATCAATGTTGGTAGCTGCGAGTTGAAATCAACTTGATGGCAGTGAGTGAGTGAGAGTAGGGTGAGTAAACCTGATCACTTCTGAGTTATAAAAAGAGCAGACTAGACATAGGACACACATCAGGGAAGACAGGTGCCAACAAGGAAGGCCCTCCCCCAGAGCCACGCCCTCATTGGAACTTTCAGCCTCTGAACTGTGAGAAAATAAATTTCTCTTTTTTAAGGCCACCCACTTGTGGTACTTTTTCTTACAGCAGCACTGGGTAATAAGACAATTACCCACATTCCACATAGTCTGTACTCTTCGGGACACACATGCCACTTTGGAGACCACTAAAAAACTCATTGCCATCAAGTTAGTTCTGACTCATAGTGACACTAAAGAATGGCCCCATAGGGTTTCCAAGGCTATGATCTTTATGGAAGCAGACCACCACATCTTTTTCCCAGAGTGGCCATTGGGTTCAAACTGCCAACCTTTTGTTTAGCAGCCAAATACTCAACCACTGTGCCACCAGGGCTTCTGGAAACCAATAAATTTATCAAACCACACAGTCATCACAGCACCTCTGCAGCAGGCCCTGGGTCCAGTCCCAGTGTGTCCTTGAGCTCACACTGCAATCACCTGTGCAGACCCACCAATAGGTAGTACAAGAGAGAGTGATGTGAGAGTGATGTGGGCTACAGCTGGAGACATTTGTCAGGGATACTTCCAAGAGGAGGCCATGCCCCAGCTACTCTTAAAGGTCAATTAGGAATTAGGCAAAACATATGAGGTTAGGGAAGGAGGGGAGGGAGATTTCCAGGCAGAGGCAAGAACAGGATAAAAGCCCCCAGCAAGAGAGACCTGGCAAGCTCAATACCTGGTTTTGTGTATTGGCTTCAAGATGATTGAGAGCATGCACTGGGCCACTTCGTGGTCGCCACCTATGCAGCACTGAGTGTGCAGGAATATTGGACCCTCTCTGGTAGCATAGTGGCTAAGACACTTGCCTGCTAACCAGACGGCTGGCGGTTCAAACCCACCAGCCACTCCTCGGAAGGAAGGTTGGGCAATCCTACTTCCGTAGTGATACTGCCTCGGAAACCCAAGGAGGGGTCGCTATGAGTCGGGGCCGACTCGACGGCACATAACAACAACAACAACAACAAACCAACCCAGTCCCCATTTCCCTGTTTGGCCTTCCAGGCAGACCAAACCCATTGCCATCAAGTTGATTCCAACTCATAGCAATCCTGTAGGACAGAGTAGAACTGCTCCATAGGTTATCCATGGCTGTAAGGCTATAATCTTTATGGAAGCAGACTGCCACATCTTTCTTCCATGCAACAGCTGGTAGGTATCAGCTAAGTACTTAACCACTGCACCAGCATGGCTCCTTCTCCAGCTCCTGTAAGGAAATATAATTTACTGTGATATATTCCCATCAAACTAGTTTAACTTTTTAGCACTTTAACGTGGAAGCCAAAAAAAAAAAAAAAACCAAACTCACTGCCGTCGAGTTGGATCCAACTCATAGCGACCTGTCCTTGGGTTTCCAAGGCAGTATCATTACGGAAGTAGATTGCAGCAGTCAAGAAATCAGACAATATATTGCACTGGGCACATCTGCTGCAAAAAACCTCTTTAAAGTGTTAAAGAGTAAAGATGTCACTTTGAAGACTAAGGTGTGCCTAATCCAAGCCATGGTATTTTCAGTAGCATCAGACAGCAGAAAAAAATTGATGCATTTGAATTGTGGTATTAGCAAAGAATATTGAAAATAAGGTGGACTGCCAGAAGAACTAACAAATCTATCTTGAAAGAAGTACAGCCAGAATGCTCCTTAGAAGTGAGAATGGCCAGACGTTGTTTCTTGTACTTTGGTCATGTTGTCAGGAGGGACTAGTCCCTGGAGAGGGATATCATGCTTGGTAAAGTGGAGGGTCAATGAAAAAGGGGAAGACTTTCAACAAGATAGATTGATGCAGTGGCTGTAACAATAGGCTCTATCATACCAAAGATAGTGAGCATGGTGCAGGCCTGGGCAGTGTTTTGTTCTGTTGCACATCGGTGGCTATGAGTGGGGACCTACTCAATGGCACCTAACATCAGTTAATGTTAAACAATAATTAATACCGTGGAAGTACCCATATCCTGACCACACCAAGGGCTGTCCCTGGCTTAGTTTTGACAACCAGGCTGTTCTGACAAACTTGTTAAGAATAATAAATTGCACACTCAGTGGTTTTTCTAAACGTGTGCAAGGCAGAGTGTGGAAATTGTTGAAAGAGGCTGAGATGATAGAGTGTATGACAGCTGCTCCCGGGATGTGAATTGTGGGCCTCCAGTGGCCTGCGGTTTGAAAACAGATGTTTCTGCATGAACGCAGCCAAATTGTATTAGCACTTGGGATGATGAAAAGGACGTTAAGTGTCTGCATGTTGCAGATCTGAAATGTTTGCTGCAGGAAATGTACTTATATTTTGCAAACAACTAGTGTAAGAAGGAGGAACAAATTAGGTTATTGTGCTGGAACCAATTCCGTGAGCAGAGTCGTTGACAGATGCACATTTCACGTAATAAATTTGGTCAGTGGTATTGCAGCTCATTTTAATGAGGAGAGAGAGAGGTACGAAGCCCAGTATCCCGTCCTGCTGCCATCTTCGTCCCCAGCTCAGATCTCGGCAGGAAGAATGGCCCAGTAGTACCACCTCTGAAAGGAGGGAGGGCGGTTCGTGGTTACATGGGGTCAAGGCCAGACGGGACTTTCAGGAAGAAAGTCACAGACTTTCCTCTTTTTTTTTTTAACCTCTTCTTATATAAAAATTTTAAAATGTAAACCTGAAATGTAGAATGAACATGAACTACCATGGACCCATCTCCCTACTCCCACGCTTATCAACTCATAGCTAGTCCTCCTTTATTTCTGTGTCACACCCTGTTATAATCTAAGACATACTATCATTTCCTCTGTCATTATTTTGATACACATCTCTGAGTTGATAGTGGTTTTATTTGCATAACCACCATTCTTCTATTAACACACTATGAAGTTAATACTAATTACTTAATATCATCCAATAAAATCAAAACCAGCTGTCTTTAAATTTATTCCAACTCATAGAGACCCAATATGTCTCAGTATAGAACTGTGCTCGGCAAGGTTTTCACTGCTGTGTCTTCTCAGGAGCCAATCACCAGGTCTTTCTTCTGAGGTGCCTCTGGGTGGGTTCAAACCATCAGCCATTTAGCTACCAAACGAGTCAGATCCGACTCATAGTGACCCCTCCTTGGGTTTCCGAGGTGGTATCACTACAGAAGTAGATTGCCCAAACTTCCTTCCAAGGAGTGGCTGGTGGGTTTGAATCACCAGCCTTCTGGTTAGCAGTCAAATGCCTTAGGCACTATGCCACCAGAGCTCTTACCATTTAGTTAATAGACAAGAATTGAACCAATTGCATTACTGAGGGGCTCTGATAGCCAAACTATAATCAAATATCCCACTTACTTCAAAATATCTTTTTACAATTGATTTGTTCAGATCAGGGTCTAAGCAAGTCCACATGTTGCATTTGATTTTTATCTCTCTTAAGGACAATAACAGTCCTTCTTGCCTTCTTTTTTCCCCCTCTTCATTCCATTGACTTGTTAGAGAAACTGGGACATTTGTCCTGTAGAGTGTCCCATGTTCTGCATTTGACCATTTGTCCCCTTTAAAACAATTTTTTTTTATTTTTTTCATTTATTTTTTATTTTTGGTGAAAATATACTCAAGAAAACATACACCTCTTCAACAATTTTTACATGTACAGTTCATTGACAATGATTACATGCAGCAGATATTATTGTATCTCTGTCCCTTAACATTAACATATATTTTCTGCCCCATAAAATTGCCATCCACTCTTTATTTAGAAATACTGTTGTCATTTCAATCTCATATAGGTAATTCTTCAATAGGGTGCAATGCTCAAGACATTATTCATTTAATGAGCTAATGCTGTTCAATTTAAAGATGACTTCATGGGATAGTTTCTACTCAACCTTCAAAAGTTGTTTCTAGGCAATAGATTTGGGGGTGGTCCCTCCAGTCCAGTAAATCTGATTTCCAATAAGATTTTGAAGTTGTTTCTCAATTTTCCTCCTTTGATCAAGATCCATCTACTGCATCCCTGATCAAAATATTCAGTAATGCTAGCTAAAAAACAAACAAACAAACAAACAAACAACAAAAACTCACTGCCATCAAGTCAATTCCAACTCATAGTGACCCCTATTGGGTATCCGAGGTGGTAAATCTTTATGGAAGTACATTGCCCAGTCTCCCTTCCGTGGAGTGGTTGGTGGGTTTGAACTGCCAGACTTCTGGTTAGTCAAATGCCTTAGGCACTACGCCACCAGAGCTCCATGATAGCTAGGCATTATCTGTTTCTTCTGGTATTGTGGCAAGGGAGGTAGAAGAAGTTCATGGAGGCAATTAGACCTGCACATCATTTCCATCTCCAACTTCTGCATCTCCTTCTTCCTCTATTGTTCCAGGCCATTAGGGACCAATGGTTGTATCTCATTACCCACTGAAGTAGGAGGAAGAACAGAAACATTTAAAATAATATTAGGTCAATTGACTGGTTGGGCCCACAAGACATTTGTCTCCTTTTGATGACATTTAACTTGTTGGTCTACCCCTCATACTTCCTCTAAATGGGTGGTTAGATCTAGAGCAGGACTGTCCAATAGAAATATCAAGTGAGTCACATGAATAATTTAAACTTTTCTACTAGCCACATTTTTAAAAAATTAAATTAATAATATATCTTATTTAACCCAATGTATCTAAAATATTCCAACAAATAATCAATATAAAAATTACTAATTTATCTAGTGACATAGTGCCTAAGGCATTTGACTGCTAACTAGAAGTCTGGCAGTTCAAACCCACCAACCACTCCTTGGAAGGAAGGTTGGGCAATCTACTTCCATAGTGATACTGCCTCGGAAACGCAAGGAAGGGTTGCTATGACTCAATGGCAAATAACAATAACAACAACAAGTCTTCAAAATCAGGTTTATATTTTATGCTTACAGCACATCTCAGTCCAGCTGCTAATTTTTTATCAGGAATACTTGATCTGTATTTAAATTACTTAAAAAATACAATAGTAAAAAACAGATTCACATACCCAAGTTGTACCAAACATATTTAGATCCTATGCATCTCCCTTGGGACCTCTAGCATCTATGTAATGGCTGCATCTTACTCCATTGAACAGAGGCATTGGCATTTGTTTAACCAGCACCCTGTTCTGGATGTTTCTTGTTCACAGCCTCACTGCAGTGTAGTAAGCCTCTTTGCCCTTGGCAGGTGATATATCCATCTTTGCATTCTTTCTGGATTAGATCCCTAGGAGGAATTCTTAGAAACAGAATTGCTGGGACAAATTCACTGTGATGATCCAGGCTGGCTTCTGTCTCCCTATCATCCACCGTAGTTGCCCTGAGGAGGGTCCTGGCAACCTCAGGGTCACTATGCCCATGGGCTCCCTGCACCCTCACATGCCTCCTCTCCTCTCTGCAGCCACTGACCAGCCTTCCTTCCTGAGTTGCCTACTGTGTGTTCCTAAGACCCCCTCTTCTTTGCCCTCCCCTGCTCTCTCTTGCTGCTCTGGCCTCCCCGGAGCCTTTGATCTTCCTCTCCCCCAGTCTTCCCAGGTAAGTCAAGCTCAGACTCTTAAAGTTGCATGCTCCTATTCCATCAGGAATTCTCCACCCTCATCCAAACATCAGGATGGACTACAGTGTTCACCTTCTCAGTCTATCCAGAATCCAGACATTTCTCTTCCCGTCTCTGGTTCCAGCTGCATATTGCAGGCTGTTAATGAGTCTTCCTCTAGTGCTCATGCCCCATTCTTCTTCATATAGTCCAGCTTATCAGATTATGTGTTGTTCAGCATACAGTTTGAATAAGTATTGTGAAAGGATACAACCCTTATGCACACCTGCTGAAAGTGAAGAGGACTTGAAGCACTTTTCTGATGAATATGAAAGACTATAGCCTTCAGTATGGATTACAACTCAGCATAAAGGAAACAAAAGTCCTCACAACAATTAGCAACATTATGATAAATGGAGAAAAGATTGAAGTTGTCAAAGATTTCATTTCATTTGGATTCGTAATCAACACCCATGAAAACAGCAGTCAAGAAATCAAATGATGTATTGCATTGAGCAAATCTGCTCCAAAAGACCTCTTTAAAGTGTTAAAGAGCAAAGATGTCACTTTGAAGACAAAGATGTGCCTGACCCAAGCCATGGTATTTTCTTTTGCCTCATATGCATATGGAAGCTAGACAATAAATAAGAAAGACCAAAGAAGAACTGATGCCTTTAAATTATGGTGTCAACAAAGAATAATGAATATACCAGGGACTGCCAGAAGAAAGAACAAATCTGTCTTGGAAGAAGTACATCCAGAATCCTCCTTAGAAGTGAGACTTCACCTCTCACACTTTGGTCATACTATCAGGAGGTCATTGTCTGGAGAAGGGCTTGGTAAGTAAAGGGTCAGTGAAAAAGAGGAAGACTCTCAGTGAGACAGACTGGGGGCAACAACAGGCTCAAACATAGCACCAATTGTGAAGATGGCATAGGACTGGGCAGTATTTCATTCTGTTGTGCATAGTGTCACTTTGAGTCAGAACCAACTCAGTGGCACCTAACAAAAACTCTGGTTTCAGGCTCCTTCCAGGCCATGGCTCTCTCTATGCCAAAGCCCATTCTTTGCTCAGCATTCTTCACCATTCTTCAGATGCTGCTGCTCAGACCTATGTCCCAGCCCTCCAGGGCTGTCATGTTGCTTGGCCTAATCCTCTGCAAAAATGGCGAGGAGGCCACATGTTCTGACCTCCTCTAATCTCATAGGAGGAAGACAGCATTACCAGCAGTAACCCAAGGCCTATTACTGCAAGGCCAAACATGCTGCCTCCCTCCAGCCCTTTCACCAACCGTTCCTCCCAAAGCACCCACCACCTCTCTCCTGGGTTTGATAATTCGCTGCAGTGGCCACACAGAACTCACAGATTACAGGGTTTATTAGGGAAGCACCAGTCTACAACTCAAGTTCAGGAAGAACGCTCAGTCTCTCTCCCAGCCCACCGTCCCTCAGCCAAGAGTCTCTCACAGTCTCTTTCCCAGCAGTGCTGGTCCCTCGGTGTCTCACTCAGCAATGCGTTGTCTCAGGAGCCCATGTCTCTTTCAGCAGCAAGTCTTCCTCCACCAGCAGTCCGAGCGAGTTCTGTCTCCAGGAGGTCTCCTTAAGAGCCCACAGGGTGGTCAAACTAGCCAATTATAGTATCAGAACTCTAAGCACCTGAGAGAGTGGGCACCTCCCAGAACATTGTTTTGTGCCACTCCCAACAGAAATACTCCAGGTGGACACCTTCTGCAATCAGGAGCTCCTCAGTTGCTCATAGCAAATCCCACCTTGGAGTTTACAAAGACTTATGGGTAGAAAAGCCACACAAAATAATTTACTACACTGCATCCTCCCTCCTCTGGGTCTTAGTAATTGCTATTCATCACCTAGGATGTTCTCCTCATGGCTCATCCTTCCTGTCATTCAGTCTCAGGTCAGATGTCACCTCCACATGTCAACCTGTCAGGTACAGGTCATTGTGCTTATTTTACATATGAGGTTGTCAGAGGAAAAGTGACTTCCTCAGGGTCTCACAGCCAGCAAGGGCCAAGCCCACATCTGCCCTCTGGTATGCCTGAGTCTGAAGCCAGTGCCCTTTCCATAGTCCACAGCAGACTTACTGAAGCCCCAGCTTACTGGTGATGGTGCACTCCAAACGTGGATTTATGGAGCCTTGAGTATTAGGAGTCTTTCTATTGCAAGTGGAGAAACTCAACTTAGACATAAGCACAAAAGGAGACTGTATTTGCTTAAGTAAATTAAAAGCCCAAAGGTGGACTTCAAACATGACTTGATCTCAGTTTCTCTGGCTCAGCTCTATTTTCTCCATATGAGCTCTTTTCACAAAAAGATTCTCAGCAGCTTCACATACATTCTGTTTTTCCCTTGGCCTGAGCAGAAAGATGGAAGCTTTGTTCCAACAGTTCAAATAAATATCCCAAGAACTGAGTCTGGTGGATCCAGGATGACATGCCTGTCCATGAGTCTATCCCTCAGACTAGGGGGATGGGATGCACTAAGTGACCAGGCCTGAATCACATCACAGGCCAAGGCAATCTCTGCCTGGAGTGAGATGAGGGTCATGTGTCCCCTACCACAGGTGAGAGGGAGGACAAAATGGGTTCTGTTGTCAGAAGGAGGATGAACAGATGCTGGGCAGGCAGAAGCCTGTGACCGTGAGCAGCTGCAGCAGGGCTGAGCCTTGGCATGGGACTGGGAGGCAAGCCCGAGGTCCCTCCCAATGTGTGGTTTCTGCATACCAGCCCCACTCTGCCAATGTGCTGTGGTGGCCTGGAAAGTGGTTCCCAGGAAGACGCTCATCTGAGGACCTGTTCCTAGGGCTGCTGCAGCTAAGAGGAGGACAAAAATGGAGCCAATTAACAACCTGTTTCTTTGGGAAAGATGCTGGGTAAGCAAAGCAGAGCCCTTGGTGAATTCAGCTTGACTAATAAAGGAGAAAAGCAGGCCAGACCCTTTGCAGGGTGGGGAGGTAGGGGCAATACAAGGAAGGTCAGAGGCTGAGCCAGGCTTCTGGTGGACAGATGGCCCGAATGATCCTTCCGCATGTTCCTGGGAGTGCCCCAGTTGCTCTGCTAGCCCTCTGCCAGCCTGTACCTTACTGCCCCTCCCCCATTCCCTCCTTCTCACTCCCAGAGTCTCGTCCCCTACTCCCATGCCAGCCAAGTTGTGGTCTCTCAGAAGTCCCTCTTGTTGTACAGGTTCTCCTCCAGGAGGCCAGATTGGCCAAGATGGGGTGGAAGTCAGCAGCCAGGCCCAGGAGGAGACCCTAGGCAGGAATGGCTCCTGCAGGACCCTAAAACCCACTCCCATCCAGTCAATTCTGACTCAGCTACTGCCATAGGGTTTCCAAGGCTATAAATCTTTATGGAAGCCAACTGCCTCATCTTTCTCCCATGGAGTGACTGGGACCCTAACAGCTGTAAATCCCAGGGGAAGGGGAAGGGGGAGAAGTTGCTCTGAGTTGTGTTCTGACTCATGTATGTCAGAGTAGAACTGGGGGGAGCAAGCTCCAAAGTCCCCATGTGGAAGCCTAAAATCTCACTTCATGGGGGTCTGGGCCAGCAAGGAAAGCTACCTTCTTGGCCTTGCACCCAAGACTAGGGCTCCTCCCATCTCTGAAGGAGGAAGGGCTATCAAGTGGAGCATAAGGCAATGAATGGCAGAATAGCGCAGAGAGAAAGCCATTTCCTCTCCAAACCACCTTCATTTCCTCCAATTACTGAGTACCCATACACTGTGAGCATACCCAGGGCTTACTGCCAGTAACCAGTGGCCATCCGGTCGACTCCCACTCATGGTGACCCCCTATGTGTCAGAGAACTGTGCTCCAGAGGGTTTTCAAACATGGCTGATTTTTTGGAAGTAGATTACCAGGCTTTCTTCTGAGATGTCTCTGGTGGACTCAAACCTTAAACCTTTTGCTTATTAACTGGGCATGGAACTGTTTGCCCTACCCAGGGACTCCTGGCAGTCCCAGAGCAACGATTTTTTCATATCTTCAGTGTGGCTGAATCATTTTTGGAGGAAAAAAAATTACCTCCAAAGCATTGCTTCCCTGGGGTGGGGGCTTGTTGTGGTGGGCCCCAGGTAGTGCCCAGGACCATCACTCTCCAGAAGCCCCTTATCCCGAGGACAGGATTGATGGACACAGAAGACTGAGTTTTTGCCAGATGAAAATGGTCCCTTAGCTGTGGCTGGAGCATCAAGTGCCTTCCCAGTGGCTCTGTCAGCCAGGAGCTTGAAGGAACTGCGGGAAGGGCAGACTCCAGATGCTGCTGCTTCTGCCTAGAGGGCCATCTGCTGCTGAGGAGTGTGGCTTCCCCCAGGTCAAGGAGGCTGCTAGTTTGGTGAATGGGATCCCAAAAGCCCAGAGGTCTAGAATTCCACCCCACCAACAGCTGGGTGGGAGTTCTGGTGGCATAGTGCCTAAGGCATTTGATTGCTAACCAGAAGGCTGGCAGTTCAAACCCACCAGCCACTCCTCGGAAGGAAGATTGGGCAATCTACTTCCATAGAGATATGCCTCAAAAACCCAAAGAGGAGTCGCTACGAGTTGGATTCGACTCTTCGGCAGTGTGTTTGGTTTTGTTTTTGTACCAGCTGGGTGTCCTCAGGCCGGCGTCTCCTTGAGTGCCAATGCTGCTGCCTCACCAGGCTGGGCTGAAGATAAAGTGCAGTAATGCAGAGTTGGTCACAGTCTTGTCATTAGGTGCTTATTAGACTGCGTAGTGGCTAAGGCACTTGACTGCTGACCAGAAGGCTGGCGGTTCAAACCCACCAGCCACTCCTCAGAAGGAAGATGGGGCAATCAACTTCCGTAATGATACTGCCTTGGAAACCCAAGGAGGGGTCGTTATGAGTCGGGTCCAACTCGACGGCACATAACAACAACACAACAATTTAAAAACATACAAGCAGGTTCAATCCATGAGCTCAGAGATATTATTCTGAAGGACAAACACTAATTTTTTGAAAATTTTTATTGCGATTTTGGTGAAAGTTTACAGAGCAAACTCATTTTCCATACAGCAGTTCACACATAGTTTGTCTCGTGACATTGACTGCAATTTCCCACAATGCAACAGCTCTCTTCCCATTTCCTTCCCATAGTTACCTCTTCCCTATGTCCTTCCCTTCCATGCACTCCTGCCCCCTGAGCTGTCTCTCTGTGCATACACAGCCTTTCCATTTTCCCATGATTGATCTCTCCAAGGAGTGTATCTATGTACCTAATGTAAGTGTTCAGCTCATATGCCTGTCTTTTGTTTGGCTGGAAACCACAGGAGTGGGTTCAGTTCCAGACCTGAAAGGCAGCTAGAGGCTATAGTCTCAGGGGTTCCACTAGGCTCTATGAGACCATCAAACCTGGTCCTTTTTTTTTTTTTTTTTTTTTAATTATTTTGAGTTTTGTTCCACATTGTTCTCCCACTCTATCCAAAATCTCCTACATAGAGCCCCCTCCAAGTGGTTGATAGTGATAGCCAGGCACCATCTAGTTCTTCTGGTCTAATAGTCATATAGGCTAAGGATCACATGTTGTACCCGTTAAGGACAAACACTAAATTTAAAATGTGAATGGTTATGAGGAATGATATAAATGAAGAACTCAGGGAGAACACAGGCCTGGGAGACATTTAAAAGCAGCTTGTTTCTTCTTTCTCTGAAAGTGACCCTAGAGTGGCTCATTCAGCATATGCTGAAAGGAAAGGTTTTCTGGCCTGGAGGTCCTCAACCCCAGGGCTGGTCAGGTAGATAGCAGGGTGTGCCCTTGCAGCCTGGCCCTGCCCACCTCACCCTGTTGGACCTGTTGTACAAGTGTCCCCAGCCCTGTGAAGTTTCTCCTCCTGGTGGGCATCCTCATCCAACCCTGCCCCTTTAGGGATTCCATGTGCTGACAAGTGTGGAGAACCCCCAGGTCAGAATCAGAGTCCCTGCTGCAAGGCTGCACTGAACCCATATTCTCAAGATGATGAAGCACCAATATCAGTTCAAGTCCCAGAAGGAGGTGGCAGTCTTGCCCCACCACATTTCAATGACCTCTTTGAGCCTTAGTTTCCCACTCTACGAAAAGCAGATAACAATAAAACTGCTTTGCAGCAAGTTACAAGGGAACCACATCCACACTCATGTGTTGTATGCATGCTGTCCGAGCGTCAGCCACAGGTACTGTCACCATTGTCCCAGAGGCTACCGCCAGAAAAGGGCTGAACCCAGACTCCATGTGGAGCTGCCAGGCTGGAGTTTCAGACACACACGCACATGCGCGCACGCACACACTCACACATCCTCCCAGCTTTTCTGACAAGGGCCTTTTCTCTGCCTGCTCCGCATTTCTGAGAGAAGCTAGAGAAAACAGTATGTTTCTTTGTCTTATTATAACACTAATGACTTCATCTTCGCTTGCTCTTCCCAGAAAAGAAGATGACGAATTTGTTAAAGTTCAGCTATGAGAGCCTCCTCTTATAACAAGAATGAGACATATCTAAAAGCAGCTTCTTGCTTCTCTGGGTTACCATAGAGAAATGGTCCTGCTTGGTGTCATTCAGCACTTGTCAGGCCCCATTCTGGGCATTCTCATCTCCATGGAGGAGAGGCAGCTTGGGTACCACTCACCTGCATGCAATCTGTGTCTGCCCACACTTGGGACCAACCATGTGTCTAGGCTCCCTACACCTGTGCATCCAAGTCATGGATCACCATCACCAAAATACACACATTTCAAAATTGGAAGAAAATGAAAATCTTCTTTCTCTGTCATTTAAGATTTTTCAGACCCATGACAGACACTTCTAATTAGAAGAAAATGATCCAGGAAGTGATAGTCCACATGGTCTCATCTGCCTTAAACTACTTTGGTCAGTGTGAGGGTCTGGTCTCCATAGTGTGTTACCAGATTCCAAGACCCATGACCCAAGGGTCCTCCTCTTGGTGCCACAAGCCCCAGACAACCCCAGAGGATTTGATCAAGAATTAGCACCAGTGGGCAAGGCAGGGTAGGCACATGATAGGGACCATGAGAGGGTGACTGGGGGCTGTGTTTCTCTAGGGAAGACACCCTGGGATTGAGTGATGTCACTTGGCTCTACCTGTGGACATGAACACAGATCAGTGTGGCCAGCTCTCTCTGAGCTTCCAAGAGAAGGCAGAAACCCTATTCTGGTGAAATTCTCCCAGTGTATAAACAAGGTCTGCAAATTCAGTTTCAAAGGGTATTTGAGGTCTTCAGTCCAGTAATTCATTCCTGGTGTGGCAGTAGCCACATTCTAGACAGAGTGACAACAAAGATCAAGGGCCATAAGTTGATGGAATTTGCTGCTGAAAATGAAGGGAATATTGAGAGGAAATTGCATGAGTAGAGCTGAGTAGACCCAAGTCATGTGAGGAGGGAGTCAGGGGCTTAGTAGGGATGTGGAGACCTGCAGTTGAAAGGAGGGGGATGGACTGATAGGAATAGAGCAAACAGAGGATAGAGGAGAAGGAAGTGGACAAAAGGCAGAAGACATGCAAGTGGACCTAATGGTTGTGAAGCAAGGAATTATATATAGACTGGTGAAATAGAAGAATGCAAGTTGGATGCACAGTAGGTGAAGCAAGAGGTGGAAGATGGGCCTGAGGTTAAGGATGAGAAAGCAGGCATATTAGAGGTGAAAACAAGAGGTGGATGCTAGTTTGATGATAAAAGAAGAGAATGGATGAGCCAGAGCTAAAGGAAGAGAAAATGAAGTTAAAGGAAGAGGTTGTTGACAGGCTAGAAGGGAAGGAAGAGAAGGAGGTTAAATTTGAGATAAAAAGGGAGGAGAAACATAGGTAGACAGGCTGAATGATCAGGTAGGTCTAGGCAAAAGGGAATATACCCATGACTAAATGTAAGTTAGGCAGATGATATTTCTACAAACATATTTGTATATGCTGTAAAAATGTCCATAAAATTTGAACTAAGAGAGACAGAGTTATGATAATTTCTTAACCACAGCCAACCACCCTTAGGGAGCAAGTTGTTGGGTCTATGGGCTTGGGAACATGGTCATGGGGAACATCAAGTTCAATTGGCATTACATACTACACAAAAACATTGTTCTGCATCCTACTTTTGTGAGTAGCGACTGGGGTCTTACAAGCTTGTGAGTGGCTGTCTAGATGCAACAATGGGTCTCTCCTTGTCTGGAGCAAAGAAGAATGAAGAAAAGCAAAGATGCATGGAAACAGTTAGTACAAGGGACTAGCAGACCATGCAGACCTTGGCCTACATGACCCTGAGACCAGAAGAACTAGATGGTGCTTGGCTACCACTGTCAACCACTTGGAAAGGAATCAGTGCAGGAGATCTTGGATAGAGTAGGAGAAAAATTTGGAACAAAACTCAAAATCGTCAGAAAGACCAGGTGCACTGGTCTGATAGAGACTGGTGAAACCCCAAAGAATATGGCCCTAGTCACCTTTCAAGCCTGGAGTTGAACTCACTCCAGTGGCTTCCAGCCAAATAGGCACATAAGGAGAACATTTTTATCAGGTCAGTACACTCCTTAAAACAATCAATCATGGGAGATCAGAAGGGCAGTATTTGCACAGGAAGATAGGTTAGAGGGCAGGAATGCATAGGAAGGAAGGACACAGGGAAAAAGTAACCACAGGGAAGAAGGGAAGAGAGCTGTTACATTATGGGGATTGCAATCAATGTCATGAAACAAAATGTATACGATCTGCTGTATGGAAAATGAATTTGCTCTGTAAACTTTCACCCAGATCACAATTAAAAAAAAAAAGAAGGAGGAGATGTTGGCTGATCAGAACATAAAAGAAGATGAATGGAGTTTATATAAGAGAAGGATGTCCTTAAAATAGAAGTGATGGATGATACAAAGGTGAAAGAAGAGTCTGAGGTCAATCCCCCAGTGAGCTACAAGCAGACACTGGCCATATCAAAGTGTAACACTTGTGGTACAGAAGAAGCAAAGTGCAGATGTCCACACAGAATGCAATATTCCTAAGTTTGCCCTCTGTAAAGAAACACAAAGTAGAACTGAGATGTAATGGAGTTCAAGATAAAACTGCATTTATTTCAATACAACAGTTTACTGAAATGAACCTTCTAAATGATTATTGATTTTTGGAAGACATAGCAAGAACAGCAGACTATATTTCTAGAGACACTTAAAAAAAAAAAAAAAAAAGGCCAATAGGAAATAAGCGTATGTACTATCTGAAAATCCATGCCTGGAGGTAAGGTATTTATTTAGAACTTGTATCTGATGAATTCTCAAAGAGAAAAGAGAATTCAACATTTTTTTTATAAGAAAAGTCAACAATTTTGTTGACATGTGAAGCTCCTGTTTCCTCAAAGTTAAACTGTGTACATAGGAAAAAAGGTACCAGATAAGGAAACTATTGATGAAATCCTAAGAACTTACATTGATCCTGAAAAGTCTGATCCTGTAATTTGTCAAAGGTTGAAAGCCTACATTTGCTCTCAGGCTGGTGTCCAAATTTTGAACGAAGGTCAAATGTGTGCAATAAAAATTGAGTTAGTTATTATGAACTGAATCCCTGTAAAAGTCTCCTAGATAATATAAAGAACAAAGATTATGGCGTACCCAATATTGCCTATGGTATTGGAAGGATCCTATAATGATATGAACGTTCTTCACCAAGTAAAAAGTGAGTCTACCAAAAACTTTGGCGGTGAAAATTAATCATGTCTTCTGGAAGAAGGTGAAAATTCCCAGATAATTGCAGAGGAGTATGCATTGGCTGGCTATTGGAAGACTAGGGTTTATCAGTGTGTGGTTGGAATTTTTTGTTTGTCAGGAAAATCTTTTTTTGAAAAAGGAAAAAAATAGGGGAGGGGGAAATGGGGTATTATGATGGGACACTGGGCTTCTTTTAAGAGTGATGGAAAAGTTTGGAAAGTTTAAGGGTAATGGTGAGGGTTAAACAGCATGATGAACGTAATGAATGTCCCTGATTGTACATGTAAAAATGTTGCATTAGCAAATAGTTCATTCCCTATATATTTACCGGGAGCTCTGGTAGAGTAATGCCTAAGGCACTTGACTACTAACCAGAAGGCTGGTGGTTCAAAGCACCAGCCACTCCTCGGAAGGAAGATGGAGCAATCTACTTCCATAGTGATACTGCCTCGGAAACCCAAGGAGGGGTCACTATGAGTCGGGTCTGACTCAACGGCGCATAACAACAACAATAACACATGTTTACCACACACCAAAAGAAGGGTGTTCTGCAGAGAGGGACATCGAGTCATTGATTGGGGGCCTTGGTGCTGGGACAAAGGGGTACACTGGACACACCCTGCCCACCGGTGAGTGAGCAGGTAGGAAAGACAGAGAGCAGCAGGCCCTGCCAGGAAGATGAGCCAAGAAGGCAGTCCAGAAAAAGGGGTCTGCAGCCAGGGAGGGGTTGAGGGTCAGCTTCCGCAAGGAAAGGATAACAAAGGCCTTAGGCAGCCAGAATGGTAGGGAAAGGACAATCCAAGAGGAGTTTCAGCATATGCAAAGGCATGGAGACAGGAAGAGTGCCAGGAGTCAGGTAGGACAAGTGGGAGGGCTAGGTGGCAAGGCTATCACACCTGGGCTGGGGTGAGGGGGAGGCGTCCAGAGGAAGGAAGGGTTTGGGCCTTGTGGCTTGCAGGCTGGGTTCTGTGGGAGAGTCTGAGAGGAATCAGCAGGGGTTAGGTAATGTGGACAGTGCCTGGGGATTGTATGTGCACCAAGGGTCATAGCCTCTGTGTCCTGACTACTGGGAGCTCACACTCAGCCAGGCCCAAGGTTCTGGGCTCAAGAGAAGCAGGGAAAACACACACTGCGATGGAGAGACACACAGCCCAGAGGAGGTACTGAAGGAGCAGGGCAGCAAGCTGGGTGACTGCCCAGCCATCTGGGCATGGCAGGAGCCTAGGTGCCCAGGGAGGCAGGGACATCCAGCGGCCATCTTTCCCACTGTGTCTCTCATCACAGAGAAGGCAACTCCCTCTGGTTCTCCATAGTCTACTTTCAGGTGCAGTGGGCAGAGTGGGGGTAGGGATGGGCCACACTGAAGGAACGTTCCTAATCTCAATAGGAACGGCTCTTGTGAGTTCACATCACAGATGTGAAAACAGGCTGAGAAAGGTGAGGGGCTGTCTGTGGGCAAGACCCGCTCTTCCCACCCTCACCTCTCCCTGCCTCCCTCCAACCAGCCAGCCCAGCCCACAGAGTAGGCTTCTGAGCCGACCAAATTTGTCCTCTTGAGACCACTCTCTTTGAAATGACCTCCCAGAAGCTGCAGCTAGAAAACAAAGTGTTTATTTGCCAGCTCTTTCCCGTTCTTGAAAACGCCTGAGAGGTGTTTGTCAGGAGGTGTGGGTGACTCATGCAGACACTTGGAGAAGGAATTGGCTATTTTTGCCCCAGACTCCTGCTGGTTGTGGTGGGGGCAGTGTCACTGCAGCTCAGGAGACAGCTCAGGCTGAGCCTGGGGGAGGGGGACAGGGGTCGGAGGCCCAGGCAATGTCTGCCAAGCACAGCGGTAGCTTTCAGATGAAATATTAATACATTCCAAGAATTTTGAGTTTTGTTGCAAACAAATCCCCAGGCCCAGAAAACATCTCCTAAATTTGCTGCAATCTTTGTCATCCTCAGTATCTCTCCATCATCTTGCAGGATTGTATCTGGGGGCCCAGAGCCATGAGGAGGGTGACCAGAGTTCTTGTGGATGTCCACTTCCCCCTAGTCTCCAGTGTCTGAATGTGAAGGCCACGGCTAAGGCCTCCTCTGTTCTTACCGCTGCCATCACCACCACCACCACCATCCCCTGCCAGCCTCCAAGTCCCAGCCCAGACTGAACGTATGTCCACAAACTAATTACATTTCATTCTGCCTGAGGCTTCTTTGAAGGCTCAGCTTTGGGCAGCTAAGAATCGCAAGCTCTTGCAGCCCAGAGGCCACAAAATCTTAACCAAGAATGGCCTTCCCTCCTCATGCTCAGTGTTTCCTCCCTCCCTGGAATTTGGCGCTCAAACACTCTGGGACTCAAGGGCAGTTCTGCAGTGCGTACAAGGACCCCTTCTCTGTAGGCCCTAACTGGCAGAAGAAGGCCATTGAGCAGTCCTTCTGATGCCATCCACAGGAGGGAGACCACAGACTCCAGTGCCTTGTAGGCTCAGTCACCCAACAATGCCTGTGGTGGTGGAATGAGAGGCTGGGAAAGGCCCCCAGGCACAGAGGTGGGCTACTAGTTCTGTTGGCCACCTCACAGGAAGGCATGGAGCCTGTGGGCCTTCAAGAATTGAGGAGACGGAGACTGGCATGGGAAGAGATCCCATAGGGGTTACTAGGTTCCACATTTGACCCTGAGGACAAGGGGAGCAGGAGAGGGTGAGACCTGCTGTGCCTGGTGTGTGGCTCATTTTGGCTACTGCACAGAGAAGGGGTCAGAACCAGCAGGTGGCAGGCAGCCTGCCAGGCATGGAGCAATCCAGGAGGCCTAGTGTAGGTGGGGCATTGAGGGCATGGCAGAGGCCCCAACTTCATCCTGGGACCCCAGAGCCATGCAAGGGTTTGACAGGAGAGGAGGCTGTAAGGGCTGACTTTGTAAGGACCTTTTGGCAGAGGAGTCGAAAGAGGGATGGTGGGCCTGGCCAAAGGGCATCGACTGTGACCTCAGTGGGGTGGGCAAGGGTGGGTGAGCTGTGCCATTTAGTTGGGAAGAGAGTTTTAAAAAACATCTCAGCCAAGGAACAGTTAGAACTTTCTTCCTGAATCCTTCTGGCTTCACACATCCCAGTGCCAAATGTGTTTTTCACAGAGCCTGATATTCATCCTCTCTGGTAAATAACCCCTTGTTCCCCCTCAGGACACAGGACACACTCCACCCTGCACAGCTGACACCCAGCTGACTAGTGCCTCAGAGACAGTGGGTCCCCACTTTCACCCTCACTTCAGGCCAGACCCAGAAGGGCACGTTGTGTGCCCGCCCTGCCACTCACCCTCACTGCCTCCTATGTCCACTTATCTCCCAGCAACTGCCATTTATTCATTCACTGTCACTCATGCATTCATCCAGCAAGTGTTTCCTGAGCACCTACTATGTGCTACACCCTGTTCTAGATACTAGGGTTGTGGCCGGGGCTGTGCTCTAGAGGACCTCTTGCCCATCCCACCTCCCCACCCCATAAGGAAGACGCGTGTCAAACAAGCAAATAACTTCAGACTGAGATCAATGCCACAAGGAGCGTGGAAGGGGGGGGGTGGTGTAGAGTGAAGGGGGAAGTCCCACAGGGACCTGCATGGGGTCAGAGTGGGGGCATCTTCAAGGGAGGAGGCAGAGGAGATGCCAGGCCAAGAACTGGGAAGGGCAGTGGAGAAGAGTAATCACAGAGCCCCAGGTAGGAATAAGCTAGCATGTTCAGGAGGTCATGCAAAAAGAAGGGGAGAGTTAGGGGATGAGGTCAGAGAGGTGGGTGTGGAGTATGATCGAGTGGGACTTCATGGACCACGTGAAGGAGTTTGAGTTGGGGAAGATGAAGGCAGGTCTATGATTTAGCCAATGACAGTGCTGACCACACAGATCACAGAGTAGTGCTGGGGTGGGTGTACACAGCCTCTCCATGCTACCCAGGCTTAGTATCTCCAGTGTGTGTGGGGGAAACTGAGGCTCAGGGAGGCACCCTGATGATTTCTCACACACCCTCAATGTTCATATCCACCCACCACCCATCCCCCTCTCCCAGTCAACCAGCCCTGCCAGTTCTCCTTCTCTAACCCCTGCTGCTCAGGGAACATTTTCTTCCCTCACTCTTTCTAAGGCTGTCTTCAAAATGCATTGCCTATCTACTGTCCTCTCCACATAGTTCTCACTCCCTCCCTCCCAGGCAGGAGACTGGCCACACTATGGCCACTCTGTCCTGCACAGCTGCCACCCAGCTGGCTGGCGCCTTGGAGGCAGTGGGTCCCCACTGTCACCCTCACTTCCGGCCAGGCTCAGAAGAGCACATTGTGTCCCCTTCCTGCCACCCACCCTCCTCATTGCCTGCTGCTATGTCCACTCACCTCCCACTATGTCTTCTCAGCCCACTCCACAGCCCAACCTCCTGGTATGGGTCCAGCCCTCCACCCTGCTTCCCATAGTCAGGTGCTCAGTGGCTAAAGACACTGCCACAGGCCACCTACCTCCTCTGAATTCATGACCACCAACCTGAGTGGACTCATGTGGTTGGGGGCTGGTGAGTTTACTCTGATCCCTTGACAGCCATGCCTTGGTGTCTCCTCCTCACAGTGCTCCCTTCCTGCTTCCCTCCCAATCCTGGAGGTGAACATCCTCCCTGCCCCCTCTTCCAGCATTAGACCCACGCTCCTTTACTGTCTGCTTCTGTGAGGTTCAGGACCCACTGACGGCACCATTACTTGTTCACTCATTTACTGTCAATCTCTCCATTTATAGGACATAAGGAATCCCTGGGTTTGTCAGTCCCTTTTATGGCTATGGCAGAGAGGTGTGTAACACCTGGCCCATTTGGGGAATGTGGAATGGCACAACTTGCCCACAGTCAATTGGCTGGCAAGTGGACTGACAGCAGTCATCTGTCCCCAGGTGCATGCTTTACCATAAGGATCTGCATCCTTCTGTGGCTGTGGAAACTGTGGGTAAGCTGGACTTTTCACAGGGAAGTCCAAGCAAGTCCTATACTTTCTGCTTCTGCCATTTTGTTTCATGCTTAATATAAAGAAAAACTCAGTTTGCCCACCCTTTCACATGACCTGGATGCTGATATCCTATGCCCTGTTGGCAATTTTGGTGGCCAAGGAGATGAGGGGCCAGCTGCTAGGGCAGGCTGGGTAGGCTGAGTAGGTACCTTAAGCTGAGCAGGTGCCTTAGCTTGCCACTGGGCTTTTGCCATTCCCAGCAGCCTCTGCTGGCCTTTCCCTCTCTCTCCCCAGCCTTGGCCCTCTGCAGCCTGAGGCCCACCTTCTGTTTCTGTCCATCCCAGCCTCCCTTCTCAGAGACCTAGCCTAGACCACCTCCCCCACAGGCCACCCATCTCAGGGAAAATCACCTTCTCTCCAAGTCCTCGTAGGATGTCCCTAGAGCAGGAAGAGGGGAACAAGAAGAGTGTCTTCATAGGACTGATACACTTGTGCCTGTGATTAGGTACCCAGCACTGCCTGCTCAGTATCCTGAGCAGCCTGTGGGACCCTTGAGGGCAGAGGCCACACTTCTCCTCCTATGTGCCCAAAAGTCCCAACACAGTGGTGCTCAGGAGTACACAATCTGTGGGACAGAGCAAAGCCATTCAATAGTTGCCATCAAATTGATTCCAACTCATGGCAGTCCCACTTGTGTTCGAGTAAAATTGTTCCATGGAGTTTCCATGGCCAGTTTTCCAGAACTAGATCACCAGGCTTTTCTTCTAACCTCCCAGTTGTCAAGTGAGTTTGTTAACTGTTTGCATCACCCAGGGACACCACTGAAGCCAAGGGATGAAGAAACTAAATTGGAATTCCATCAAAAACCTAAACTGTCTGGATTTTATAGCCAATGTCAATGTGAGGGTAGAATGTGCTTCCCAGCCCACCTGCAGGAAACTGGTCAACTTTCCATAGTTGAGGGCTGTGGGAACCTTGAGCCCCTTGGGTCTGAGCAGAAGATGAAAGAAAGCGAGAATGTCCAGGACCTGGACTAGGGAAATTGCAGTTATCATGGGCCCCTGAGGAGGTGGCCAACAACCACAGTCCAATCCTATGGGGCTTGGAAAGTCACTCTCCCTTTGTTACCTCTGTTCCTATTCATTCATCCATCCCTCCATCCATCAATCCACCAATTCAGCAAGTACTGGCTAAGCAGAGTTCATGTGCCAAGTGTAGCTCTGGAAGGCTACAGAGGGGACAGAAGACCAGCCTCTCCCTCAGCAGAGTCTCATTTCATGGGAGAGTACAGCCACAGACAAGTGGATAAATTAGTAATTATGTAATGCTCAATAAAATAAGGCAGAGTAAGAGGCTGAAGACCTATGGATGGTGGGGGGACTATCCTATGGGATGGTCAGAGAAGGCCTCCTTGAGGAGGTGGCATGTGAATTGAGACCTGAGTCATGAGCAGGAAACAGCCTTCAAAGACCAAGGCATGGGATGCCAGGGACATGCGTATACCCAAGCCTTGAATGGAAATAAGCTTGGAGAGTCAGTGGAAGGATGAGGCCAAGCCAGAGTAGCTGGAGGGAGCAGGTGAGGGGAGAGAAGTAGAGATGAGCATGGGAGAGCTAGTTCTGGGAGGGCCTTGTGGGCTGTGATAGGTGTTACTTATACAGGTATAGCAGGGGTATACTGTGGGCAACAGCAGGGGGAGAGGTTTCTAGACAAAGTCAGGCCCCTGAGGGACCTTGGAGAACTAATATAGAGAGGGTCCAGCCAGGAGGCTAGGCCACCACAAGTTTCCTAGCCAGGAGAAAATAGGACCAAAAGGGGGAAATGAGGGAATGGCAGAGGGTTGAGAGGCTGCAGCTCAGCAGGAATCCAGATGGCTTGGGGCAGCAGAGAATGAGCTCAGTGGTCAGGTGTGGGTGGGCAGTTTGAGAAGGATGGGAACACCTCTCCTTCTTTGGGTCTCCTTCACACACACACACACACACACACACACACACATACACATCCCACCCCTCTCTTGCCCCACCTCCTGCCTGGTGAGTCCTGCTGGCTGCTGTGTCCTGCCTGTGTCCCAGGGAACTGCCCTCTTCCCCAGGGCTGGAACAATCCTAGGCTCTACCGTCAGGCATAGCTCTACCCCTGTGGATCCACAGCCCAGCCCCCATGAAGTGTGCCAAGCACTGGGGACATCAGAGAGCAGAAAAGAAGGGTGCCTGCCCTCACAAACCTTTAGTTTGAGTGCCACTCAGGGGTGGAGGCTGGACAACTGTCTGGGCAGAATGGAAAAGGATGCCTTATTCCAGGAGGCGATGCAAGAGCTGGGCCTCCCAGGGGTACAGGGTGAAGAGTTCTAAAGCAGAGAAAACAGTGAAAAGCCTGACTCAAAAGTGGGAGTATGGATGGCACATTTTGGGCAGAATAAGCCAATAGGTAGGTCTGGTGTAGCAAAAAAACAAACTCACTGCCGTCAAGTCAGATCCGACTCATAGCGACCTCTCCTTGGGTTTCCGAGGCAATATCACTACAGAAGTAGATTGCCCAATCTTTCTTCTGAAGCGTGGCTGGTGGGTTTGAACTGCCAGCCTTCTGATTAGCAGTCAAATGCCTTAGGCACTATGCCACCAGAGCTCCTAGGTCTGGTGTAGTACCTTAATATTGTTTGTAAAATTAACTCATGTTTCTTATTTTAAAAACATATATTTTGTAATGAAAATTTACATTGCCATCCTAAATCTCTACATCATTTTCCATGAATAGAAAGTAACCATAAACATTAATGTAATGAAACAAGCACTATTAAAAATTTTTTAAGAATAAGATTACAAAATAAATTATAAATAGCAGAGTTCTGGTTTTGAATGGCATTAGTAATTCCACTCTATCTCTCCCACTGAATGAAACTTAAACTCTAGCAGAAAGTCTGGAGCAGCTATTTGGGGACTCTGAAAACTAAATAGTAGCAGGCAGATTGGTGGGAAAAGAACAGAATTTGAAGTACAATGAACTGAAGTACCATGAGTTTCCCATTTTGTGTCCTCTGGAATTCCCCAGTGTCAACTCAGGGCACCCTGAAACCAACGCCAACAAACAGAGCTCTAGGTCTCTGGTTCTGGTTCAAGGAGCAGGAATGGGTCTCTTAACATTCAGAAAGAGTGGGAAAAATCCTTTCATTCATTTATTCTTTTATTATTTATTTATTGTCTTTCCTCTGCTCTCTTGTACCCCAACCCACAAGCAATCCCATGGAAGCAAAGCATGGGACCTGGAAGAACTTTAAACTCTAAGAGACAGGAAAACTTCCTCTCAGAATGGAAGAGTTGTTTCCCAAAAGACAGTGGATAAACTTGTTGCTTTTCTTCTTCTCTCTGTCCTCCTATCAGTTAGCATAGTCATGGGAAGTGCACAGCAGAATGGGGGTAAGTAAAGCCCTAGGTTCTGGATGGAGGACTGAAAAGGAGAGTCCCAGAAAACCAGAAAATAACAGATGGCAAAGAGGGTAGAGCTCAGGAAAGCTGCCCATAAATTTGTTCATAAACTCCTGGACTTATCCCTGAGCTGCACAAACATGGATGTGACCCTAAACAGCATACCACAGACTTTGATAACTAAAGTATAAAATAGACTACTTCTCAGGTTTCAGACTGGCCCATGAGTGGTATATATTAAAGACAAATATGAGTAACAATTCAAAGACTTTGGAAACAGAATTGATATTGAAACCACAATTCATAGAAAGTTAGTCAAACTTTTGATCTGAGCCCAGTTGGGTCAATTGCCTGCTAACTTTAAAAATAGCAATATTGTCCATAAGATTTAAATAAGACCCAGAATTCCATAACATGGTATTCAAAATGTCCAAGATACCATCCAAAATTGCTTGACATGTGAAAACAAAATGATGCAGATATGAGAATTAGCTGACAAACACTTCAAAGCAGTGATTTTAAGAGTACTTTGTAAGGGCAACTGCTCTTGAAACAAATGGGTAGCTAGAAAGTCTTAGCAAAGAAATATAAAGAAGAACTACATGAAATTTGAGAACTGAAAAATTAAATGTCAGGCAAATAAACAAAAATTCACTGGATAGCCTCAATAGTAGAATGAAGATGACAGGAAAGGATCAGTGGCCTTGAAGATAGTTCAATAGATATTACCTGATCTGAACAACAGAGAATAGCTGAAAGAAAAATGAATAGCATCTCAAGAGACCTGTAGGACAGTAGCAAAAAGTCTAATATTTGTGTCATTAGAACCCCAAAAAGAGAAGAGAAAGAGTGTAGTACAGAAAAAGTATTTAAAGAAATAATGACTGAAAACTTTACAATTTAGTGAAAGACATAAACTTACATATTCAAGAACCCCAAAACAAGATAACTCCCAAGGAGGATAAAACAATTTATGCTCAGACACATCATGATCAAACTGAAGAAAGGTAAAGACAAAGGAAAATCTTGAAATCAGCCAGAGAAAAACAATGCTTTACTTATAAGGAAAGAATAGTACAAATGGCTGTGAATCTCTTATTTAAAACCATGGAAGTCAGAGGGAAATGGGACAACATTTTTAATATGGTAAAAGAAAAGAACTGTCCACCCATAATTCTATATCCATTGAAAATATCCTTCAGGAATGAAAGTGATATAAAAACATACCTCTTGTTATTGTTAGTGCCGTCAAGTCTTACCCGACTCATAGCCACCCCTCCTTGGCTTGGCAGTATCACTATGGAAGTAGATTGGCCAACCTTCTTTCCGAGGAGTGGCTGGTGGGTTTGAACCACCAGCCTTCTGGTTAGCAGTCAAATGCTTTAGGCACTATACTACCAGGTTAAGGAAAATTTATTGCCAGCAAGTCTGCCCTAAAAGCATTGTTAAAAGTTCTTTTGGCAGAGGGAAATGACACCATAAGGAAATTCATAACATTAGAAATGAAAGAAAAGCAACATAAATGATAAATATATGTGTAAATATTCTCCCTTTCAGTTTTAAAAAGATGTTTGATAAGTTGAAAATAAAGATGGTAACATGGCCAGATAGGGTTTTCAATGTATGTGAATGTAACACATGAGATACCCATAGCATAACTGGGGAAGGATAAAGCTATCTATATGATGGTAAATTTTCTATATTCTATTTGAAGTGATGAAATATTAATTCTAAGTAGACTATGAAAGTATGTATATTGTAATTGCTAGAGTGGCCATGAAAAAAATATGTATATATAAAGAGATACAATAAAAAAACAGAGAAAATAAAATACTTTAAAATGTTCAAGTAATTCAAAAGAAGCAGAAAAAGGGGAAACAAAAGAATTTATAACAGCTGCAACAAAAATAAAAAGAAAATAACAGACCTCTATCCAAACATATAGGCACTCTGGTAGCATAGTGCCTAAGGCACTTGACTGATAACCAGAAGGTTGGCAGTTCAAACCCACCAGCCACTCCTCAGAAGGAAGGTTGGGCAATCTACTTCCATAGTGATACCACCTCGGAAACCCAAGGAGTCGGGTCTGACTCGAGGACACATAACAACAACAACATCCAAACACATCAATAATTATATTAATTACAAATAATCTAAACACACCAATTAAAAGACAGAAATTATCAGAATGAATTTGAAAATGATCCAATTTTATATTGTCTAAAAGAAACTCATTTGAAATATAATAATATAAATAGGTTAAAAGAAAAAGAATTGGAAAAGAACACACCATGAAAAAACTAATCAAATAACCAGAAGTGACTATATTAATATCAGACAGAGTAGACTTCAGAGCAGAGAAAATTACCAAGGATAGAGACATTACATAATGGCAAAAGAGTCATTTACGAAGGAGCTATAACAATCCTAAAGGTATATGAACCTAATAATAGAGCTTCAAAATGTATGAAGCAAAACTGGTAGAACTGAAAGGAGAAATAGGCTAATCCATAGATACAGTGTACACTTCAACACTCCTCTCTCATTAATCATTAGAATTAGTAGCCAGAAATCAGCAAGGATATAGGAGAACCTTATCTAATTGACATTTATAGAACATGCTGCCCAACAACAATGGAATACAAATTGTTTTCAAGTGCGTGTGAAATATCACCAAGTTAGATCATATCTTGGATCCTAAGACACACCTTAACAAATGTAAAAGAATTGAAATCATACAAAGTGTAATTGTGTATTACACAAAGGCTAATTTCCACGATAATGGAATTATATTAGAAATCAAATAAAGAACAAAATATTCCCAAACACATGGAAATTAACCAGCACATTTCTAAATAATCAATAGGCTATGAGAAAATGAGCCAGTGATTTAATGTCAGTTGTCCACTGGAGGCAGATCTGTGATCTGAGAAGTCCTTTTGGAAGAGACAACATCCCAGCTGACCTCTGATGATAAGCAGGAGTCATGTGAAGAGTGAAGGGACGGATTCTCCTGGCTGAGAGAGCTGCAGATACAAAGATACCATTTCATGAAAAAGAGGTCAAGGAAGAGAGAAAAGGTTGAGATTGTGTTTAGTTCACAGTTTTTGTTTGGGTGGCCTCTCAGTGCCTCACGCTGCCTACCTCTTCAGAAACCCAAGCCCATGGAATCCTGCATAGTAGGGTTGCAACTAAGTCCATAGAGCTTCCATGGTGCCTGTTCTGGTTACCTAGTGCTGCTCTGACAAAAATATACCACAAATGGGATGGCCTTAACAACAGGAGTTTATTCTTACAATTTGGAGGCTTTAAGTCCAAGTTCAAAGTGCCAGGCTCCAAGGGCTGGGTGAAAGCCCCTCAACCTTGGGGTCCAGCTCTGCCTCCTGCTCCCAGCCCACTGGAACTAGAGGCTTTTCTTCACTCAGACAGCTGCTGGCTGCTGAGGCTGAGAAGCCCCAAGGTTGACAAGTAAAAAGTCACAGTCCTGTTGTTACCAAACCACACAGCAGGTTATTAACGTAAGTCTCAAGGTCGGCAGAGCATAGCAGGCTGCTGAGCAACTGACACGGCTACATGCAGGGTCCAAGCATGCCATAAGCTAGAGACCATTCCCAAAGCTGTTTCTTATATATGGGAAGCAGACCACATCCTAAAGGCAGCTACTCAGCTGCTCCCAGTAGATTCCACCATGGAGTTGATTACCAGTCTCATCATGGGGAATAACTACCACCAGGTGCCAGCCACTCACCCAGGCACAGCCAAGTTGACACACAACATAACCACCACAGTGCCCAAGCATGGGGAGTTCAGATCAGGCCCTTAATGTCATTAGCCCTCAAGACCACCATCTGATCTTTGCACTGGTCCCCAAAGGTTAGCCACATTCCTGACCCTGTGGTGCCATCGAACCCAGCAGTTCTCGGGATCAATTCCCACCAGGCTTCCCTTGCTCTTCACACTGCTGGACCTCTGCAAGGCTGTTGTATTAGTTTCCTAGGGCTGCTGTAACAAAGTACCACAAATTGGGAGCCTTAAAACAGCAGAAATTTATTGCCTTATAGTTCTGAAGGCTGTTGTTGTTGTTCTGAAGGCTAGAGGACTGAAATCAAGATATTGGCAAGGCCATGCTAACTGGATAACTTGGTAAATAAAGATCAACATAAAGCTGGTTCATATGAGGTGGAGGTCAAGTATATCCCCACTTTCCAACTTCTCCTTTATCTTTGATTCCAGCTGCTCCCCAACAGCACTCCTTTTCTCTGCTGAATTTGATAATTCACTGGAATGACTCACAGAGTTCACAGAGTATAGTTACTGTTATATGGTTTAGTAGGATACCCAAACTAAAAGCAAACCCATTGCCATCAAGTTGATCCCAACTTATAGCCCCTCTAAGGACAGAATAGTGCCACATAGGGTTTCCAAGGCTGTAAATCTTTACAGAGGCAGACTACCATATCTTTCTCCTGGAAAGCAGCTAGTGGGTTTGAACAGCTGCCGACACTTCAGATAGTAGGCAAGCACTTTAATCACTGTGCCACTAGGGCTCCTAGTAGAATAAAAAAAAATACAAACCAGAAGTAACAGGCAACAGCCAGAAGTGACAGGATACAACTCAGGTTTAGTGTCAGGAATTGGTGCACAGACAAGGTCTGGATGGGTATCTGAAGCAGAAAGAACATCCCTCCCTTAATCAACCAGGGCACTTCTTGGACAGGACAACTGTCAGACACCTCTTGGGACAGAAAAGGACCAAATTAAAATCTTGATCAGGACAGCAGCAGCTCTTCAACCAGGAAATGCTTCATGAGGTCTCCCCACCGACACCACTCTCTGCCCACCACGTTCAGCCAGCACCACTGCTGCTTCTGTGCCAACACTGTGCTTAGCCAGCACTGCTTCTCCTGACCAGAGCTGCCACTCTCAGCCAGCACTGCTTTCCTCCACTGGCACCACTTCTCAGCCAGCCCCTGTTACCGCTTCTCAGCTGTCATCTTTCACCTGGAACAGCTCTCAAATGGGTCTGGGAGGGTTTTCCGTGTGGTTCTTCCATGTCCTCAGGGACGTTTTATCCCTCCCAACTTTCATCAGCCATGAAACCCCCAAACTTCTGGAATGACTTATTAGCCAGTCCACATGCTCCTCATGAGTTACTGGATGGGCTTCCCAGATAGACCTGCAAAAGATAACAAATCTTGAGAAGCTGTCAATTACTTAGGAAATCCCCTAAGTTGTTTTTCAAAAGAACCAAGAACAAAGGCCACATAAGGTGATTCCAAACTTTGTACATGCCCTCTCTTCAAGTGTCTAGGGGAAGATCATTCCTTACATCTTTCTAGATTCTGGTGGTTCCCAGAGATTCTTGGTGTTCCTTGGCTTGCAGCTATGTCAGTCAAATTTCTGCCTCAGTAGTCACAGGGCCACCTTCCTCTGTCTCTGTGTCTGCATCGCTTCTCCTCTTTTATTAGAATAATATTCATACTGGAGGAGCTCTGGTAGCATAGTGCCTAAGGCATGTGACTGCTAACCAGAAGGCAGGCGGTTCAAACCCACCAGCCACTCCTCGGAAGGAAGGTTGGGCAAACTACTTCTGTAGAGATACTGCCTCAGAAACCCAAGGAGAGGTCACTACCAACTCGACGGCACACAACAACAACACTCATACTGGATCAGGACTCACCCAACTCCAATGTGACCTCTTTATAATATCTTCAAAGATTCTATTTCTAAACCAAGATCACATTTACAGGTACTGAGGACTAGGACTTCAACATGTCTTTTGAGGAACACAAATCAGTCCATAACAGCTGTTCTGAGTGCAGATCATCCCCATGGCTGTATCTTGCCACCTCCATTGGATACCTTCCTTGGAAATTGGCTTGGGTTCCTCTGCCTTCAGCTCCCACTCACCTCTCTGGCCAGGTTTTCACTTTGCCAGGGATGTGACTGGGAGCAAAGCAAGGAGGGAGCTCTCTCTCATTGAATCCCAATCCGTATGTTCCCCAGGGCCTCCCTGCCAACTCCTTCCTCTGTCCCAAGCCTGGGAAACATTGCTTCAGTCTGGGACTGTGGGGGAGCCTTGCCTTTATCCATGATGCTTACAACCAGCTTTTAAAACACAAAGGCCCAGAAGAGAGTCCTGTTTTCTCTGCCTTCTACTGCCATTTCCCCCCCTGCTGCTCTGAGCACAGGCTCCCTGGCTTTGTGAGTAGGGTAAAGGGATGGAGAAAGGGGGATATTGGCAGGGAAAGTGGTTACTATTCTAAGTGACATTATGCTTTCTCCCTGTCTTCTTGAGTGTCCATGATCTTCCAGGGGCTAGCCAAATGCAGGACATGTGCCCCTTCTTTGGTGTTCTATCCTCTGTCTTCTGACACATTTCCCTAATACTGCTGCATTCTGTTATTCTGTAAGGACAGATGCTATAAATATGTAAGTAAATATCAGCCTACCAAAGAAAATGCCTTAGGGTGTGTTTATGAGTCAACATTAGGGATCTGGCGGGCTTTTATAGGCAGGCTCATAAGCTGCATATACTATTGCTGGTGTGAGGCCCTGAATGTTGTTATTGTTGTTGTTAGATTTCATCGAATCGTGTAATTTAATCCTTACCAGTGGTGGTGGTGGTGGGGGGGAATTACTAAGTAGGTAAGAGATAAGTATTAATATGGGTGAAGACAATGGAATATACAAATAGTGGGTAACCAGAACAATATCACTAAGGAAAAGGAAGACACACAGAGGTGCACAAGAGTTATAGACAGCAAAGATAAATATTATTACATACAGAATCCTTATCAAGAATAACAAACATTAGTCTATGAGTGGGTAAATAGATAGACAGGCAAGATGATCAGTTATGATTATACCTATGACCATATATAGGTTTGACAGACAATATTTCTACGTAAGTATAGGTATCAGTTATAAAAATGTCCATGTATATAGTAAAGCTGAAGGGGACAAAGATATCAAAACTTCTTAGTCATAACTAAACACCTTGAAGGAGTAGGTTGCTGGCATGCTCAGGACTATGGTCACCGGGGGGGATATCAAGGTCAGTTGGCATAACATGGTCCACAAAGACATTGTTCTACATCCTGCTCTGGTTCGTAGCAACTGAGGTCTTAAAAGTTTGTGGCAGCCATCTAAAAAGTGCAACTATTGATCTCTCCTCATCCAGAGCAAAGAAGAGGGAAGGAAACCAAAGATTAGTCCAGGCAACTAGTGGACCGTGTGAATCTCAGCCTCCACAACCTGAGACCAGAAGAACTAGATGGTGCCCAGCTACCATTCTGAAAGGAATCACAATAGGAGACCCTGAATAGAGTAGGAGAAGAATGTGGAACAAACCTCAAAATAATAATGAAAAAAGAAAAAGACCAAGCCTATTGGTCTGATAGAGACTGATGGAACCTCTGAAGACTATGGCTTTAGTCACCCTTCAGGCCCAGAACTGAACTTATTCCCATGGCTCAACTTTTAGCCAAGCAACAGACAGGCCTATGAGGTGAACAATAACACCGGGAAGGTATACACTTTTTAGAACAATCAAACATAAGAGATCAAAAGGACAGTATATGTCTGGAGGTAAAGCTCAGAAGGCAGGAATGGATAGGAAAGGACAAAGGGAAATGATAACCACAGGGAGGAAGTGAAGAACGCTGTTACAGTGTAGGAATTGTCATCAATGTCACAAAATAAAATATGTATGAACTGTTGAATGGAAAACCAATTCACACTTTTACCCAAACCAATTCAAACTTTTACCCAAATCACAATAAAAAGTTAATTTTTTAAAAAGTATGCAGGAACTATCAATCATATAAGATCTTAGAAAAATATACCACTTCTCAAGAAGTTACTGAAAGAATAAACCAAGAAAAAGGAAATACAAGGTACAGGAGATTGGAGACCAAACACACAAGAGATGAGATGGGAGTTTTTTGGAGATGGTGAAGGGTAATCCCAGGATGACAGCTCTGCACCAAATGTGGAGGACAACTGTGCCATATTGCAGCAGTGTGACCAACAGAGCCACTTCCATCAGGCCACATTTTGCACCTGAGGATCAGAAGCCCAGGAAAGCTAGGCCCAGATTCCCATCTACACTTGGCTTATCTTAATCATGTGCTAATAAGGATCTCTCCCTCCATGCTCCTCTGAAGACATGCATAGCCCTCACAGAAGTTCTCGGCTGTCCCCCTGAGAGCTAGAGGTAGGCTATGATGAGCTCAGAAGCAGAAAATACAGACTAGCTCACTTTCTCTGACCATATTTTTGCTGCTTGTCTAGTACCTGGTCCACACCACAGCCCTTCCAGAGCCCCCTGTTTCCCAAGACTCACTCATGACCTTGCCCACAACTTCCCCGGAAGGGCCTTGTCACCTCCTAGAGAAGCACAGGTCAGACCAGGACCCAGAAATGCTGCCCGAGTCACTCCTGGAGCCTTCATCCAGTGGGTTTGAGCTGCTGTTCCTTTCGGCTGGCGTGTACTTGCCTTCTGCTTTCAAATCAAGGCACTGTGTTGTTTGTAGATTAGTAGTACATTGTAGTTGTTGTTGTTATGTGCCGTCAAGTCAGATCCGACTCATAGCAACCCCTCCTTGGGTTTCCGAGGCAGTATCACTACGGAACTAGATTGCCCAACCTTCCTTCCAAGGAGTGTGGTACATAGGTAGAACTATAAAGAAAAGCAAGGGAATGATTAGTACAAAAGTCAGATGGTTGTCAACTGGGACAAGAGTTAGGAAGATAGGAATGAGATTAATCGGGCAAAGTGCATAATGGATTTTAAGGTACTGGCAATGCTCTTTTTCTTAACCATGATAGAAGTTCACAGGTGTTCATTTCTTATTTAAACTGTACATTTATACACTCTTCTGCAAGAATGATACATTTCTTAACAAAAAAATAAATAAAGACAGGAAAAAAATATAAAGAGAACATCTTTCCATGGTTGTCTCAAAACAAGGGCAAGGATTCACTCTGGTTGAATAGCCTGGGTAGGACACTATGCTCTCATTGGCCAGGACCCAGTTTTTCTCTCCCCCACTGAGACCAAGAATGGAACCAGCGGAGAGGAGTGGTTCTGGATGCAAGAAAGCAAACTGTCCGTGCAAGTGGCAACACAACCCCTTCCCTGAAGTTTGTGGAAATAGTTGGGGAGTTACCTTAAGCTCCCTGGTCCAGTGCCTCTTTTTCTAGAAGTGTGTCCTCAGGATGTGGACCAAGAATAAGAGTAACGGTCTGCTTAGGTTACAGAGCATAAGAGAGACCCACTTCACTCTGAAGAGCTCTGTTTTTAGTTACCCATCTGGAATGGATCTTGGTTGCTGTCACCTTGCAGCCAACAGATTGCCTACAAGTCCAGCCTGAGCTCTCAGAATTCTGAGTTTTCCAAGATGTACACACAGCAGGATCTGCTACCTGAGCCGAGGGCCATATGGAGCCTAAAAATAACTCAGGCAAGTCCTCCTCTTACAACCTCTCAGGACAAGGCCAGGTATATGCCCAGCCTGGGCAAACAGAGCTTCTGGGCTCAGGGCTGGGGGAGACCTGTGTATCCCCCTCCCAGCATCTCTTCAGAGATCAGGGAACAAGGAAGCTTCCTTGGACAAAAACAGAAATGAGATAAGTGTCTGGCTCTATGCTTTGTCAGAGGAAGGAGAATAGGAGGACCCCAGGTTTGTTGGGACCCAAGACAAGAGGTCTCCACTGGTCAGATCAGCTGAAAGGGCCAGGCCCCCACTAAGTGGGCCCTTTCCTCCCTGAGATTTCCAGGCAAAGTGATACAAGGGCTGGGCTGTGGACTGAGGCCTTTCCTTCAGCCAAGTCCATCTGGAACGATTCAGGGGGCTCTCTGCCTCCTGGAGGGTGGGCCAAGTTGCTGCCCCCCATTATGCAGGTTACCCCCCACCCCAGCTCCAGTCCCTGAATCTGGCTTCCTTGTTGAATTATGGGGCCATATCTGCCCTCCATTCAGCTGGACCTGGAGTCAGAAGCCTGGTGATTGAGGGTGAGTCCACCAGTTACCAGTCACCTAGTCCACTCCACTTTTCCTTTAAGAGCCTAAGGGTTCTCATCTTTGAAGTGGGGTAGTCATTCCTAGATGACATTTTTAAGGATTAAGTGATACAAGAGAACAGAAGACATTGTGAAACATGACATAGAATGTGTTTCTTCTTTGAGCTGAAAGCTTAAGGAGTGAGAAACTGTCTAGGTCAGTTATAGCAGGTACTTCATCAGGACTCTTGGAAATGACTAAAGTTCACTCCTCTGTCCCCTAAGGTCTCTATGACTCTGGAGACTATTTCTATCCCTGCAGAAACAGCAGACAGTCTCAAACAAAAACACCCTTTAGTGATGCCTTTTGCTGGCTGTGGCTCCAGACAAGACATCCTGTGAGGGAGCAGGAGCTCTGGCCTGGACCTCATGAATAAAGGTTTAGATTCAGGCCTCTTCTTGAAGCTTTGGAGGGGTCTGCAAAGAAGAAGCAAAATTGACTGGAGGCTGAAATGTAGGCTCTTGAGGAAGCCTGGCTGGGCTGGGCAGTTCTTTCTGGTCACAGGGGAAGAAGAAATCATAAAGGTCCTGGAGCATCAAGGACACTCAGAACCAGTGGCTGTGTGCCCTCAGCCCTTCCCCAAGAACTGCAGCTTATGGTGGGATTACAGTAAAGAGATTAAGAACATCATCCTAAAAGAGCTCAACTCTGTCTCCAAACTCTGACAGGAAGAGTGAACAATATAAGATTCCAATTTATTCTAACCAGTATTGCTTATGCTAGAAAGTTCTGTCCAAAGCAATATGACAAGAAAAGGGAGTGAGGTGTAACTACCAGAAGGGAAGAGATGAGATTACCATTAACTCTAGACATGACTGGCTTCTACAAAACTCAAGACTGTTAGAAGTAATGAGATAAAAATCCATATACGAAAACCAGTATCAACAACTATTATTAAAGATATAATGGGGGAGGGGAAAACAAATGATAAGACAAGAATGTACAAATGTGTAAAATCTGCTACATATTAAGACAAGAGCACAGGTGGATCTGATCTGGAATTTTAGATGTACCACCTTCAATTCTACAAACAGATGTAACACTTGCCTATGCCAAGAAATTTAGAAGACAGCTATCTGGCCAACAGACTGGAAGAGACCCATATACGTGCCTATCCCAAAGAAAGGTGATCCAATGGGATGCAAAAATTATTGAACAATATAATTAATATCACATCCAAATAAAATTATGCTGAAAATAATTTTTAAATGGTTGCAGCAGTAGCTAGACAGGAAACTGCCAGGAATTCAAACCAGACTAAGAAGAGGACATGCAATAAGGGATATCATTGCTAATTTTAAATAGGTGTTGGCTGAACACAGAGAATACCAGAAAGATGTTTACCTGTGTTTTATTGACTATGCAAAGACATTCAACAGTGTGGATCACAGGAAATTACGGATAACATTGCGAAGAACAGGAATGCCAGAGCACTTAATTGTGCTCACAAGGAATCAGTACATAGACCAAGAAATAGTTGTTCAAACGGAACAAAGGCAATCCTGCATGGTTTAAAATTAGGAAAAGTATGTATCAGGGTTGCATCCTTTCACCATATTTATTCAATCTATATGCTGAGCAAGTGATTCAAGAAACTGGCCTATATGAAGAAGAACATGGCATCAAAATTGGAGGAAGACTCATTAACAGCCTGCGATATGCAGATGACACAACCTTGCTTGTAAAATTGAAGATGACTTGAAGCACTTACTGATGAAGATCAAAGACTAGTCTGTGGTATGGATCATACCTCAACAGAAGGAAAACAGAAATCCTCACAACTGAACCAATTAGCAACATCACAATAAATGGAGAAAAGATTGAAGTTGTCAAGGATTTCATTTTACTTGGATCCACTAGCATCAGTTTACCTTTTTTCTTAATGGCAGGCACTGTGCTGGGTGCTTCATGCACTTAATCTCATTGCTTCTCAGTGGCATCACTACAGTTGGTGTCATCTTGTGTAACTCATGCTGTCACCATCCCCACCAGGGACCTCCTTCCTTTCAAGAGCATACAAAATTCTTAGTAATGTTTATTATTTTCAGTCATAGAATAATATGTATGAAATAAATAGATAATATATAAAATGCTTAAATGTAATATTTCTTAGATTATATGAATACTAACAACAAAATTGTTTTGTAAAATCTTTCTATATTGAATTTCAATATTATTACTTACAGCATTATTAGTGACTGAGCACAAGCCTTTTTTAATCTTTCTCCTTTGATTACCTCTTCATTCTCAAAAAGTTATTGATGTAGGTCCACAAATACTAATTACCAGAATATGGTAGCTAAAACATTGGAAAATTTGACAAGATCAGTGACTATAAAAACAATAGTGCTTGTAGTACATGCAGACAAAACCATGTGATTTGAAGCATTATTGTCATTGGGTAATAATGACAGCTCAGACCAGAGCACATTCCAAACTCAAACCAAACTCACTGTTCTGGTGGCATAGTGCCTAAGGCATTTGACTGCTAACCAGAAGCCTGGTGGCTCAAACCCACCAGCCACTCCTCGGAAGGAAGACTGGGCAATCTACTTCCATAGTGATGCCACCTCGGAAACCCAAGGAGGGGTCACTATGAGTTGGAATTGACTCGCCAACGGTGAGAGCTCATTAGAAATTTCAAAAATAAATTAACATAGAGTTTTAGCCTTGTAGGTATATTGATATATGTAAGCTGGGCTTACAGGAAATGTTTTTGTTATTATAACTAACTACAGGGATATTTTTATTAAAAAAAAATAATAAGTTTCTGCTGAAACACTGCACAAAAATTTTATAGACAGTTATTTAGATGTCATCCCCTCGTGACAGTGTCACCCAGTGTGCTGCACACATATGTGTATACACACATTGCCCTAGTGATGTCCCTGTGGCTCCTCCTAATAGCCTAAAGGGAGGAATGCTCTCCCATTTCTACCCTTGACAAGCAGCCTCAGCAGGTGAAGGCCCATGTCAGAGCTCAGAGAAATGGCTCCCTGCAGCATCACTGTGGTCCCCCCAGAGGCCTCTTCTGGGAGTATCTTTGGCCTCTGTTCCTTCAACCACACCTGGCCTAGTACCCACCCAGGTAAGGGTGCATGAGAGATCATCTCCTCCCCAGACCTCAAACATGAGAGTGACACTGTGCTGACCAGGCTTACATTTGTCTTCTGTAGAGCTTAATGGATTACCCTTCCTGTAGATTTTTGATGTGCTGGTGTGGACTGGAGGTATCATTTAAAAATGTGCTTTTGGCCCATGATGTGGGTCTCACAGTGGCTTTTTAGAAAATAAAATGAATTGCTGCCCTTAAAATCAAACACTAAACATAAAAATCTGGACTCCCGGAGACTCTTAAACCTTGGAATGTCTGAGAACATGCAACTCCCAGGGAGCCCAGCCCCAACTCTTCACCAGGTACACTGAGGAGGTAATCAGTGCATAGCCTCAAGCAGGAAGGATCTGGTGGGCCATCTGAACACCCACTTGAAGGGTGGTTTGTGGGGACCCCACAGTGTTGGCTGCTGCAGCCCCACACAAAATCCAGGCTGCACATAACTGTTGGGGAGAAAGTATCACCTCCAGTGCAAGTCTGGAAGACTTAAACACAAGAAGAATCAGACATGCCTGAGGGAGTGGGGAGCCAGAGAAGTGGGCAGAGAAACCGAGGCAGAAGCACATGCCTAGGCCAGTAGCAGGAAGGGGGAAGCTGTGGCTCAGAAGCCATCCTCCTCCTGAATCTTACCTCAGGTCAGGCTCCCTCCAAGGTCATAGGACAGGACCCCCACAGAGAGTCCCACCAAGACTGTTCGTATTCAGTACACACGTAAAAACCAGTTGCCATCAATGGATTCTGATTCATGATGATCCCTTGTGTGTTAGAGTAGATTGTGTACTACAGCTGACTTCCATAATCCTAGCTGGTATTTTGGAAGTAGATCACCAGGCCTTTCTTTCAAGAGAGTTCTGGGTGGAATTGAACTGCCAATCTTGTGGTTAGCAGCTGAGTTCGTCAACTATTCGTACCATCCAAGGACTCCAGCATAGAGCAGAGGGTGGGGTTATTACCAAAGCAAAACCCTAATGTTCTTGCCAAGAAGGCCAAGTCAACAGATAAATGCTGCAGGAGGGGTGGATTTGGGTCTTGGAAAGGCTGCAGGAAGTTCAAGAGTGGTTGGTGGGAGGACCTCTGTGGCTTGGCTTCCCACAGGACCAAACACTGTGGCCTGTCCCCAGGAAGGGCTGTGACCACCACAGCCTGTACTTCTCCTGCTGTCCTGGCTACCACTGATCACACTTGGAGAATTTGACTGTGTCTCCTGAGCTCTGTGGCTTGTGGGCACTAGCATCAGTACCCAGGTGGGCTGGTGGACAGGAAAAGGGCCTGAAGCTCAGATACACCTGTGCTCAAATCCCAGCTCTGCAATTTACTCAGACTATGAACTATTCACTTACATTTTACTCTCTGACTCTCAGTCTCTTCATCTGTAATATGGGAGACCTAAGAGATAAGATGGGGTTGGGTAGGGAGAAGGTGCCCAATCAGTCTTCCCAAGCCAGGACCCCACGTATCTCCCCAAGGCTTCTCTTCCCTCTATCAGATGACGGGACCACTTGAACACTTTACTCACGTGCCCACTCCTCACCATCCCCTAGTAATTTCAAGCTTCACTGCCTCTGCCTGCATTAACTCAAGTCACTTCAACATCACATGTCTCTGTTGCATACTGACTGTGTGTTGGCACAGGACCAGGCCTGGGGGTGCTGCAGTGATCAGGCGAGGCTGCTCCTATACTCATGAAATGTCAGGAGACTGATGCTTATGTGAGGCCTGCGGTGGGGGAGCATCATGAGGGGTGGTCAGCAGAGCAGGTCCAGTGTGTGAAAAGGCTTGGTGATCCCTCATCCCAAGGCAAGAAGTGCCCTTACCAGGACTGGCCAGAGAGTAGACTTGGGTGTCCAGCAGTTCAAATCTTGCTTTAGCCACTTCTGGCTGAGGTCCAAAAGGCATTTCCTCTCAGTGCCATAGACTCATGGGATGCACATGCACCTCCTTCCCCAATCCTACCAACCACAACACCTTGGGGTTTGGTTTGGTGTCCCTGAGTCTCACCCTCACGGCTTCCTCAGATGACTGAGTTGTGCCTTCAGCATGAATGAATGACATGGAAATAATAACAGAGGACCACCCATCAAGGATTCTTATTTTGATGCCCATTGCAGTCTTAGCCATATAAATAGCATTATTTGTATCCTGTTGTGTGTGCATTTGTCTCTAGTTAGGCTACAATCATTGTGTTATTACTGAGCCTTCATAAAAACATATCAGTGGCAACAAAAACTCCACTAATGAGTCTATAATCATCTACCTGTCCATTCTCCTTTGGTTAACCATTGATGGTGCTCTAGACTGTGTTCACTGGTTATAATTAATGCCAAAGCACACTCTTTTCTTTGCATGGTTTCTTCCTCTTTAGGTTATTTTCTTGGGATAAATTCCCAAGGATTCGAAAGGACACTCTTAAACATAAGGCTCTTAGTATATTGAGCTGAATCTTAGTATGATTCAAAGGGACTATGCCAATATACTCTCCGATAGTGTTTAGGGGTCTGCTTCCCCAAGCCTTGACACCCTTGGTTATTTTTACTAAGTTATGCTCATTTAGGTATAAAGTGGTAACTTTGGAGTCATCCTATGTACGTGCCTGAATCACATACCTTGCACCACAGGCCCTCAGCAAGGCCAAAACCAAAACCAAACCCACTGCCATCGAGTCGGATCCAACTCATAACGACCCCTCCTTGGGTTTCTGAGGAAGTATCACTGTGAAATTAGATTGCCCAACCTGCCTTCTGAGGAGTGGCTGGTGGGTTTGAACCTCCAGCCTTCTGGTTAGCAGTCAAGTGCGTTAGGCACTATGCCACCAATGCTCAGCAAGGCAGAGAGAAAAATGGAAATGGCTAATTAAATGCGACATGCAGAACTGCCCATCATACATGCCGCTCAGCACTTTCTGGGTGTGGGGAGGCCCTCAAGCTCAAAGACACCATCTCTGTTGTGGCCTGTGAAGTTCCCAGTCCCTGCATCATGTAGCCACCACCTGTCAGTTTGTTGCACTGAAGTGGCTTGTGTGTTGCTAGAAGTTATTCCACCAGTATTTCAAATACCAGCAGGGTTACCCATGGTGGAGAGGTTTCAGCAGAGCTTCCAGACTAAGGCAAACTAGGAACAAAGGCCTGGCAATCTACTCCCACAAATCAGCTATGAAACTGTACATTCACAACACTGTCCAGTATAGTACTGGAAGATGAGCCCCCTAGATAGGAAGATACTCAAAATACAATGACTGCAACAGTGGACCAATGATCATGAAGATAGTCCAGAATCAGGCAACATTTTGTTCTGTTGTCTGGAGTTGCCATAAGTTAGAGGTGACTTGACAGCAGCTAACAATAACTACAACAATAACAATTCATGTACAACGTGTGGAACTGTGTTCATAAAACCACAGACTGGGGGACTTATTGGTAATTTAAAGGATTTCCAAAGGAAATTGTGACAATAAGTGATTTTCCCATTACTCATTGGCTTTTAAAAATTATCCCTGGACATCAAAACAATGGAATACTGTGAAGAAGTTAAAAATAAAATAATAATGAAGAAGTTATTTGTGAATGATCTCCAAAATGTATTGTCAATGAAAAGAGCCCAGCACAGAAGCATGTATGCAACATATTATTTTTTGTGTGTAAAAAAGACAGAAAAAGGGGAATACCAAAAAAAATCCACTGGTGTCGAGTCAATTCTGACTCATAGTACCCCTATAAGACAGAGTAGAACTGTCTCACAGGGTTTCCAGGCTATAAATCTTTACTGAAGCAGACTGCCTCATCTTTCTCCCATAGAACAGCTGGTGGGTTTGAACTGTCAACCTTTTGATTAGCAGCCAAATTCTTTAACTACCGCATCATCAGAGCACTCTAAAAAAGGGAATATCTATTTTTATTTCCCTGTATTTGCATAAAGAAGCTCTGGAAGGACAGATATTGTCTTAGTTTTTTTAGTGCTGCTGTAACAGAAATACCACATGTGGGTGACTTTAACAAACAGAAATTTATTTTCTCCCAGTTAGGAGGCTAGTGGGAGCTCTGATGGCGTAGTGCCTAAGGCATTTTACTGCTAACCAGAAGCCTGGCAGTTCAAATCCACCAGCTACTACTACTCAGAAGGAAGGTTGGGCAATCTATTTCCTTAGTGATACCACCTTGGAAACCCAAGAAGGGGTTGCTATGGGTCAGATCCGACTCGACAGCAGTGAGTTTGGTTTTGATTTTTTAGAAGGCTAGTAGTCCCAGAAGGCTGGTGGTTCAAACCCACCACAGCTCCTTGGAAGGAATGTTGGGCAATCTACTTCCATAGTGATACTGCCTCAGAAACCCAGGGGAGGGGTCACTATGAGTCAGATCCAACTCCACGGCAGTGGGTTTAGTTTGGTTTGTTGTTGTTGTTATGTGCCGTCAAGTCAGACCTGACTCATAGTGACCCCTCCTTGGCTTTCCGAGGCATTATCACTACGGAAGTAGATTGCCCCATCTTCCTTCCGGGGAGTGGCTGGTGGGTTTGAACCGCCAGCCTTCTGGTTAGCAGTCAAGTGCTTTTAGGCACTACCTGCCTTGGTTTGGTTTAGTAGTCTGAATTCAGGGCACCTGTTCAAAGGGAAAGATCTCTCTCTACTGGCTTTGGGGGAAGGGCCTTGCCTCTTTTCAGCCTGTATTGCTCAGTTCCTTGGTGATCTCCACATGGCATCTATCTGCCCCAATCTGTGCTTTCTTGCTTCTGTGCTAAATCTTTTTCTTTTATATTTCAAAAGTGATTGGCTTAAAGATTATTAGTGGTTACCAGGAGTAGGAGAGAGGGGGAAGGGGAAAGCTTTTGTTTGAGGGGCATAGAGTTTATGCTAATAAGTGCTGGAATATTTTGGAAAAGGATAGCAATAATAGTGGCACAACATGAACAATGTAACCAATGTCCCTGAGCTGTAAATGTAGAAATTGTTATGTTGGTGAATGTCTTGTTGTGTATGTCTTCACCACAATAAAAGTAAAAAGAAGAAAAAAGATTGGTTTAAGACCCTAAACTGATAATGGCCTCCTGAATAAGACAAAGAAAAACCTATTCCCAAACAGGATTACATATATAATTATGTTGTTGTTGTTATGTGCCGTCGAGTCGGCCCCGACTCATAGTGACCCCTCCTTGGGTTTCCGAGGCAGTATCACTACGGAAGTAGGATTGCCCAACCTTCCTTCCGAGGAGTGGTTGGTGGGTTTGAACCGCCAGCCGTCTGGTTAGCAGGCAAGTGTCTTAGCCACTATGCTACCAGAGCTCCCTTATACAAGTATAGGGGTTAGGATTCCAACACATGTTTTTGTTGTTGTTAGCTGCCATCTAGGGTTGCTTCAACTCATAGCAACCCTGTGTACAAAAGAACGAAACACTGCCTGGTCCTTTGCCAGCCTCACAATACTTGCTATGCTTGCGCGCATCATTGTAGCCACTGTGTCAATCTATCTCATTGAGGTTCTTCCTCTTTTTCGCTGACCTTCCACTTTACCAAGCATGATATCCTACTCCAGGGAAGGGTCCCTTCTGACAACATGACTAAAGTAGATAAGATGAAGTCTGGCCATTCTCGCATCCAAAGAGCATTCCAGCTGCACTTCTTCCAGGACACATTTGTTCGTTCTTCCAGAAGTCCATGGTATTTTCAGTACTCTTCACTAACAGCACAATTCAAAGGCTTTGGGGGAAGGGGCCTCTTCTTCAGCCTTCCTTGTTAATTGTCCAGTTTTCACATGCATATGAAGCGATTGAAAATACCATGGCTTGAGTCAGGCACACCTTAATCTTCAAAGTGACTTTAAGGAGGTCTTTTGCAGCAAATTTGCCCAGTGCAATATGACGTCTGATTTCTTGACTGCTACCTGTAGCATAGTGGCTAAGACACTTGCCTGCTAACCAGACGGCTGGCAGTTCAAACCCACCAGCCACTCCTCGGAAGGAAGGTTGGGCAATCCTACTTCCATAGTGATACTGCCTCGGAAACCCAAGGAGGGGTCGCTATGAGTTGGGTTTGACTCAATGGCACATAACAACAACAACTGTCATGGTAGGGAGGTCTGGTGGCCCAGTGCAGTGTAATCCATACTGCAGACTGTATTCTTCAATCTTCATCAGTAAGTGCTTCAAGTCATCTTTACTTTCAGTGAGCAAGGTTGAGTCATCTGCATATCACAGGGTGTTAAGGGTTCTTCCTCCAATCCTGATGCTGCATATTTTGGGGGGACATGACTCAGTACATAACAGATACCAAAAACCAAACTCACTGCTGTTGAGTTGTTTCCAACTTATAGCGACCCCTCCTTGGGTTTCCGAGGTGGTATCATTACAGAAGTAGGTTGCCCATCTTCCTTCCGAGGAGTGGCTGGTGGATTTGAACCATCAGCCTTCTGTTTAGTAGTCAAATGCCTTAGGCACTACACCACCAGAGCTCCTGTGTAGGAAACTAATGAAATCATTTACTGTGGGGGGGGATGTGGGGTGGAGCGCAGCCTCTATCCTCCATGCCCTCTTCACCTGGCTGAGTTTATACTCCAAATGTGATGCCCTCTCTTTCCCCTCCCTGCATTCTCCCTGACCCCTATACTTGTGGTTACCCTCTCCCGGTACCTGGCTCCTGCTATCTACTTACATATTCCCATAATCCTACCGTGTTGCCCACAGCTCCACCAGACCTTTGCACACATTTATTCCTCTATTCTACCTGACACGCTTTACCACTTGGTCTGCCTGCAGACTCCTTCTGGCCCCAGTCCTTAGCCTGCCCTTCACCCACCCCCAACACCTCTCTGAGTTCTGGGGAAATCTAGATGGAGCCCGTGCTAGAGGGAGGAGCTTGGTTGCCCAAGTCAGGTGGAGGAGGAGCAGAAGGTCCTCTGTGCCCCTAGCAGTCCTCACAGAGGCCATGGGATGGCCTCCACCATGAGTGGTGGCAGCTCTGACCTCACATACCCTCTTTTGAGAGGTCACCCAGGAACATACATGCACAGAGACCATCACTCCCTCTCACTCAACCTGTGCATATCCTGCAGAGCACCTCTCTCAGTGGAGCAGTCTCTATGCATGTCTGCACTGGTGCATTGTCTGCCCTCCCCACGCACTCCTCCAGGTTGTGCTTGATCCCCAGTGCCTGGAGCAGTGCTTATACTCGCTCCATGCATAATGTTCCATGCAGACATGCATTAATGAATGAATCGCCCTTGGCAACAGCAAGAAGGAACTGGGGATGCAGCAGGAAGATAATCTCATCCATCCAGACCCAGACCAGGTCCAGCTGGCAACACCATAGGTGGTAAGAGGCCCAGCACAGCCCTCCCCTCTCTGGGCATCCTATGGGTCTCAATGGTTCTGTCTCCTCCTCAGTGTGAGCTCTCTAGAGCAGAGCAGGTCTAGCCCTTCTGTGTGCCCAGCACCTAAGTGGAGACTAGGCCTGCAGGATCTCTGGGAGTTTTCCAGCTCATCTTGAAGTGGTGATATTCCTGGCCTCACTCAGAAAGACGCCTCTATTTTATAGAGGTACCCACTGCCCTGCAAAAAGCCTCCCAAAGTCACTTCCGCCCCTGCTGCTCCTTCCTCTTGAAGAAAATTGGACTGAAACCTCAAGCAAGCCAGTCACTGCCAGATGGAGAGTGGTGATGGTTCTAGTGTCCGGCAGAGAGAAAGGACCTTTCTGCTTGTGGAATTAGGCTGAGGCCCAGACAATGACTTGAGCAGAGCCAATGCCCATCCCTCACCAACCATTCCTCCCTATCGTCACCCCAAGCTTGTGTGGCCCCCTGTACACTCATGTGAGCAGCTTCCCCACAGGGATGAAAAAGAGCTGGTTTTGTGAAATTTCCCAGTTTCACAGCTTGGCCAGGGAGGTGAAAATAGAAAATAAAGCAGTTACCAGGACCGGAACAGTGTGAGCTGCAATCCACACCAATGTCCACCTGCCCATAGAGCAGCCCTTCCGTGGGCCTCCATCTGTTCCCCAATGTCAGCTCTGACTCCCCACATCCTCCTTATCCCTGCTTTCAGAGCCAGGTCATGTAGGGGGCCAGGAAAGCAGAAATGGACCCAGGCTAGGGGAGATCCTGAATCCTGGCAGCACTTCCAAAGAGGCTCTTGAGGGACTTTGAGGACCAGGGCAGGCCAGGCTCTGTCTGTACTTCTCCCCGAGGGTGACAAATAGGTGGGAACTTGCTGCCAGCCCAGTCCCTGCAATCAGGGGCCTGTGTCCCTATTTTACAAGTGAGAAGGGATGCATGGCCTAAGTCACCCACTGAGTGCCCAGTGGAGGCAGCCATGGGCTGGATGGGTCTGAGGCCACAGCCAACCTCCGAGGCTGGCATTTTTCTACCTCTTGTCATCTCCCCAACTCCAGAGCTACCTGCACTGGCACCTGGACCAGCTGTTTCCTGGCCAGGTGAGCCTGGACAAGTGACCTAAATTCTCCCTGCCTCAAGGAGATGACAAGTGTGCCTGCCTATGTGGTTGTTGTGAGGATTGCAGATGTGACAACAGGCACCTGTCCCAGGTTATGGCTCACACAGTTGGCAGTCATGCACTCTCCACCCCTGCAAGCACTATGTCTGTTTACTGGGAAGGGGAGGGGCTAGAATCTAGGGGTCTTGCAGAGGAAGGGCTATCCTGGACCTCCCCCTGGCTCTGCCTGGGAAACCTGCAGAGTGAACAGAGCCAATCCTGCATGTCTGCTCTGATCTATCCAGTGGTAGTCAAAAAGGCTTCCCAGGACTGGGACTTGGTTATTCTCTTGTCATCGTTTCCCTTCCAAGGCTTCCTTTCACTTCTGGGCTTCGAGGGAGTTTACTTCAGAAGGACCCCTCAGAACAAAACCCAAGTACCCACACATCTGGCTATTGTTAGTCACAGATACCCTGGGCTTTGCAGAATATAAAATAGAAGAGTACCCGGGCCCTGGCGCCTTCGGAGTGTACAGAGTGGAACTGTCCCTAATGGCAGGCAGGGAAAGAGACACACAGGAATGGCTGGCAAAGGAGAAGAGAGGCATTCATTCATTTGTTCATTCATTTGTTCATTCATTCCTTCAACTACTGCTTACAGAGTGCCTATTATGTTCCAGAAACTGTGTGAGGCCCAGGGATATTACTTGAACTAGACAGACCTCATGGAACTTATAATTTAGAGGAAAATAGATATTAAACAGTAATCATATAAATGACTATTTTTTCAAGTAGTAAACTTGCTCAAAATCAAACAGCCCAAATGACTGGGTGGTACTATGCAAATGTAAGATCCTTGTGGTCCAGTCATTCATTAATGCATGTCTGCATGTAACATTATTATTAACATTACATTGTTAATAATGTAAATAAAGTGCATGGCACACTTGTGGGGGTCGGATCATGCAAATAAAGTATATGAAACCCTAACATGGGGATTGGTCAGTTTTGCCATCCTAGTGGGCTTAAAATGAGCCATTCCAGAGACAGAAAGAGGGAATCTCATTACCATCAAGAAAGAAGAGCCAGGAGTGGAGTGTGTCCTTTGAACCCAAGATCCCTGTGCTGAACCTCCTCAATCCAAGAGACAGAGAATTATGACAAGAGCTAACAACGAGAAGCAGTGGCAGAGAAATGGTGCAGCAGAGGCAGAAGAACCAAGAGAATGGCATGAAACGGAACAGTGGGCTTCCCAGCCCACAGAGCAGGAAAGCTGTGTGCCTTCCAGGGAAGGCTTAGGGTAGAGTTGTGTGCCTCTAGGCATTTATCTTCAGAGCTAAAAAGAACTGTATAACACTTGCCCGAGCAGGACAGAGGTCAGGCCAAGGGGCTGAGGGCCAGAAAGAGACCTATCATAAGGCATAGCTGAGGGGAGGCTGTCCTGATTGAAGAACTGAGTATTCCAGATCCTGAACTGTAACCTGTTACTTCCCTAATAAACTCCATAATTGTGAGTATTGCCTATGAGTTCTGTTTGGCTATTGCAATGAATTATCAAACCCAGCAGAGAAGTAGAGTGCTGTGGGAGAGAAGGTTGGTGTCAGAACTGGTAAAAATATTGGAGGGTGGAGGCATGTTTGACCTCCACCTCACAGGAATCAATCTTGGGGTGATGATGTTGGTGTTGATCCTCTTCCCCCCTTGTGAAGTTAGATGAACTCAGACAACAACACCCCGTGCCATTTTTGCATCCAGATGCTCCTTTGAAGCAAGGATAGTGAAACTTCAGCTAGCTTACTTTGGACATTACCAGGAGGGACCATTCCCTAGAGAAGAACATTATACTTGGTAAAGTAGAGAATCAGCAAAAAAGAGGAAGACTCTCTATAAGATAGACTGACACAGTGGCTGCAACAATAGGCTCGAATATATTATGAGGATGGCCCAGGCCTGAGCAGTGTCTCACTCTATTGTACATAGGGTTGCTATGAGTCAAAACCAACTTTCTGGCACCTAACAACAACCAACAAAACCAAACCAAACCTACCAGAGCTCCTTAACAACAACAGAAGCTGAAATAAACAAAGAAGGACTTCCCCCAAGAGCCAGTGCTCTGAATTCAGACTTTTAGCCTCCTGAACTGTGAGAAGGTACATTTCTGTTCTTTAAAGCCAGCCACTTGTCATATTTCTGTGTGCTAGGGGAAAAAAGACCCCAGATTCAAACATATTTTATAAACCCCCCAAAAAACAAACCTACTGTCATCAAGTTGCTTCCAACTCATAGTGACCCCCATTGAGTTTCCAAGGCTGTAAATCATTGCAGAAGTAGATTGCCTCCTTTTCCTCCCATGGAGCAGCTGGTGGGTTTGAACCTCCAACTCTCTGATTAGCAGCTAAATGCCTTACTCATTATGCCACCAGAGCTCCTTTTAATATATATTATACATAAAAAAAAAAAAAAACCTCACTCCCATCGAGTTGATTCCCACTCATAGCAACCCCCTTTGGGTCTCCAAGGCAGTAAATCTTTATGGAAGTAGATTGCCTGGTCTTCCTTCCAAGGAGTGGCTGGTGGGTTTGAATGGCCAACCTTCTGGTTAGCAGTGAAATGCCTCAGGGCACTACACCACCAGAGCGCCTATATTCTATAAAAACCAAAACCAAACTCACTGCCGTCAAATCGGATCTGACTCATAGCAACCCCTCCTTGGATTTCTGAGGCAGTATCACTACAGAAGTATATTGCCCAACCTTCCTTCCGAAGAGTGGCTGGTGGGTTTGAACCGCCAGCTTTCTGGATAGCTGTTAAATGCCTTAGGCACTATGCCACCAGAGCTCCTCCTATATTCTATTGTTGTTGTTGTTGTTATGTGCCGTCGAGTCAAGCCCTGACTCATAGCGACCCCTCCTTGGGTTTCCGAGGCAGTATCACTACGGAAGTAGGATTGCCCAACCTTCCTTCCGAGGAGTGGCTGGTGGGTTTGAACCGCCAGCCATCTGGTGAGCAGTCAAGTGCCTTAGCCACTATGCTACCAGAGCTCCCCCTATATTCTATAGTGACCCTTTTATTAAGCCTTAAACAGGACAAAGACAAAACAGACATCATCATCCAGATGAGGGAAACCATCAGCATGAGGTCAATGGAGTCCACTGATTCACAGTCATGATTTTCATATATGCAATAGAAAACAAAGGAAATCATCACAAGGTCATGACTGGTGACAGGTCAATCCATCACTGTCATAGATGGGACTACAAAAGGGGAAAGGACCATGATTGGGATTCATAAACAATTGCAGATTAAAAAGTTTACAGGATTGGTTCTGAGTCTTCAACCACCTGGCTATGTAGTGGTTGGGGTATGACTCAGGGCTGCTTTGTCATAAGTCATAGTCATCAGGATGCCAACTTTTAACTTAAGTTAAATAACAGAGGCTATTTTCAGTAATTCATGAAGGACACACCCAGGCAACTTCCCTAGTTCTTTGTGTGAGTATTATACTAGTAATCTACTTTCAACCACTCTCTTCCTAAAGGCAAACTGTCCTTCCCTGGGCTTACCCTGTACTTGTCTAATGACCACATTGCTAGCTTAATGGTTAGCAAGCATTGGGGAAATAACATGAAAAACTCAAATGGCATCTGAACTTATGTCAAAACTCAAAATGGAGTTAGGGCTCCCACTTTAGACTGCAGCCTACCACAAACCAAGTGCTTTAGAATTTAGGCTTTACTGTATCTGTTACAGCAGCACTAAGAAGCAAAGACAGCACCCATGAATGATGCAGGGTCCAAGACAGCAGTCACCTTTCCATACCGTGGAAGTGTGTCCTGCATGACCCAAAGCGGCCCTTAGATCCTTGAATCTTGAGTCCTGGTTCTGGATGGAGAGTTGGTGACCTCATGAGTGGCACAGGGCTGGTCTGTCTGCAGCTGCTGTTTGCCTGCAAGGCTGCTGGGCTCTGGTGGCTGTGCACTCCTCCTGTCTTGCCCTTACTCTCTATTTATTCACAACATACCAAAGTCAGAGAACAGTCTGGGAAGGGACAGCCAGATGTGGTTGGATCTGTTATTCCACAGCCCAAGCCTCACACCCCTCTTCTCCCTCTCTCCCCAGTGCTCTGAAACTTCTGGGAAATAGGGAGCAGTTTCTGCTCAGCCTGGGCAGAATCCACCCATCCCTGGTCTGGGAGGGGACTTGCTGTCCTTTGGGGTCTTGGGACACCATCCCGTAACTGATAGGAAGGGACAAGGAATGTGTAGCCATCATGCTGAGCAAGCCTTTGCATGCTAAAGAGAGGACATGACACTCAGGAATAGTTTTAACTTAAGTCCATTTCATTTCCTACCATCTCTTTATTACTTATTCAGAAGGAAGAGTTTTTCCCCTACTCCTGGATGAAAACTCCCAGGATCTTACTGATCATTCTTTGGTAACAAAACATCCTACAGTTACTATAGTTATCCAAACAGTGTCAACTCAGCTCATTAAAAATAAAAATAATCAAAATTCCAAATTTGATGTAAAATTAAACCTTCTCTCCTTCCCCAACTAGGGCCTGGACATGGGGAACCCAGGACAAAGGAGTATGGTCCTTAGCTCATTCCCTCCCTTCCCCCCTCTTACCTGCAACCTTTGGCCCCTCCAGGAAGAGTGGGGAGGGGGCCAGGAAAGCTCTTCTCATGCTTTAGAGATACCCACCCACCCCCACCAGCATCACTGGACTTTGCCCCAGATACAGATCATGCCCTCACTGAGCTCCAACCGTCCCAGGCTGGTCTGACAAGCATCGCCACTGCCCAGGCGTGTCCCTGCCTCTGAAGCTGGAGGCTGTCCTTGTACCAGAATCAGGGCAAGGCTGGCCCAGCCTGGTTTTTCCAGCTTTGCCAGGGTTCCAGATTTCTGCCACCACCACCTAGTCCTCAGTGTTCTACCCATAGGTCACAACTTGCATGGGTACCCACAGACACCATGGGGTGGGGGTGGAGGCTCCCTGAGAAGGGAGTTAAAATGCTGTCTAGAAGTGTCCTGTTCTTCCTTAGGCTTTCTGTGTCCCACATTTTCTACAATGAAAACATTCAGATTTAACTAGATGAAATTGTCGTTTGGGTAGATCAAAGCAGTTGGATATCAGCAATTTCATATGGTTTAAACTTATATTTAGTTTATACTAAAAATATTCAAATAACATGGAAAATCAGTAAAAGAAGTTTTGCAGTCCAGAGGCAGGGGAGACACCAAGGAAATTTCTGGATCCTCAACAAGGGAAGAAAGTTAATTTTTATTAAAGTTCTACATTGTGTCCAGCAACATGTTAGATGCTTCATGAGGTGGGGGTGGGGAGGAAGTGAGGATCTCATTTAGTCCACTGCAGCCTGGGCTTTATTATCTACTGTGATGGATGTATTACATGAAAGTCTGAGGAAGTGGGTCCTCAGACTCACACAGCTGCTCCATGGGAGAGCCTGAGAAACATGAATCCATCCAAAGGATGGTATCTCATTGTTGTTTTGATTTGTCATTTGATGGTTAAGAGCATATATATCCACAAGACTGAAAGCAGGGACAGAAACAGATACCTGTACAACAGTGTTCACTGCAGCATTATTCACTGTAGACCAAAGGAGGGCACAACACAAATGTCCATCAAAAGATGAATGGATAAGCAAAATGTGGTATATACATAAAATGGAATATTATTCAGCCATAAAAAGGAATAAAATTCTGATCCATGCAACAACATGGATGAACCTTGAAAACATTATGCTGACTGAAATGTTAGACACAAAAAGACAAATATTGCATGATCCCACTTTTACAGCAAATGCATAAAGATAGAAAGATTAGTGGTTACCAGTGGCTGGGGAGAGGGAGACAAGGAGCTACTACTGCTTAATGGATACCAAGTTTCTATTTGGGGTCACAAAAAGTTTTCAGAAATGGATTGTTGTTGTCAGGTGCCATCGAGTCATCTCTGACTCATAGCGACCCCATGCACAGCAGAACAAAACACCACCTGGTCCCACTTCAGCTCCACAATCCCTGCTATACTTGAGCCCATCACCGCAGCCACTGTGTCAATGCATCTCGTTGAGGGCCTTCCCCTCTTTTGTCGACCCTCCACCTGACCAAGCATGACATCCTTCTCCAGGGAATGGTCCCTTCTGACAACATGACCAAAGTAGGTGAGACGAAGTCTGGCCATTCTCGCTTCCAAGGAGTTTTCTGGCTGCACTTCTTCCAGGACAGATTTGTTAGTTCTTTTAGCAGTCCATGGTACTTTCAGCATTCTTCACCAGCACCACAACTCAAAAACATCAATTCTTCTTGGATCTTCCTTATTCATTGTCCAGCTCTCACATGCATATGAGGTGATTGAAAATATCATGGCTTGTGTCAGGTGCACCTTAGTCCTTGTGGTAGTTATGTTTGTGTGTCAACTTGGCTGGGCCTGATTGAGTGGCTGAGCAGCTGGTGGTAGTTAATCCCCATGAGGAGACTGGCAATCAACTCCATGGTGGGATCTACCACAAGCAGCTGGGTAGCTGCCTTTGGGTATGTGGTCTGCTTCCTGTATATAAAGAGAAGCTTTTGGGAATGGTCTCTAGCCTATGGCATGCTTGGACCCTGCATGTAGCCGTGTCATTGCTCAGCAGCCTGCTATGCTCTGCCAACCTTGAAAATTAGAATGGACTTAAATTAATGGCCTACCATGTGATTTGGTAACATCAGGACTGTGCCTTTTTATTTGTCAACCTTGGGGCTTCTCAGCCTCAGCAGCCAGCAGCTGTCTGAGTGAAGAAAAGCCTCTAGCTCCAGTGGGCCAGGAGCAGGAGGCAGAGCTGGACCCCAAGGTTGAGGGGTTTTCACTCAGCCCCTAGAGCTTGGCACTTTGAACTTGGACTTAAAGCCTCCAAATTGTAAGAATAAACTCCTGTTTGCTAAGGCCATCCCATTTGTGGTATGTTTCCTGTCAGAGTGGCACTAGGTAACCAGAACAGTCCTCAAGGAGACATCTTTGCTCCTCAGCACTTGAAAGAGGTCCTTTGCAGCCAACTTGTCCCAGTGCTATATGTTATCTGATGTCCTGACTGCTGCTTCCATTGGCATCAATTGTAGAACTAAGCAATGTGAAATCTTTGACAACTTCAATCTTCTCCATTTATCATGATGCTGCTTACAGGTCCAGTTGTGAGGATTTTTTTTTTTTTTCAGTGTTCCCTCCCTTTCCCTCCCACTCCTCTTGTAGTTGTTACATGCCATCGAATTGGACCCGACTGACAGTGACCCCTCCTTGGATTTCCAATGCAGTATCACTATGGAAGTAGATTGCCCAATCTTCCTTCCAAGGAGTAGCTGGTAGGTTTGAACCATCAGCCTTCTGGTTAGCAGTCAAGTGCCTTAGGCACTATGCTACCAGAGCTCCTAAAGAGACAGCCTGGCTACCTGGGGAGCGGCTGGTGGGTTTGAACCGCCAGCCTTGGGTGTGGCAGCTGACTGCCTGAGGCCCTGAGGCCATCCCCTAAGGCCTCCCACCCCTGGTAACCAACAAAGAAAATTTCCTTCCATATATAAACCTTTCCTTGACTTTTTACAATAATGAACTAATACTGTATTTATCCTTCTGTGATTGACTATTTCACTCAGCATAATGTCCTCCAAGTTCATCCATGTTATGCGGTGTTTTGCAGATTCTACATTATTCTTTAGTGTTGCATAGTATTCCATCGTGTGTATGTACCATAGTTTGGTTATCCATTCTTTTGTTGATGGGCACCTAGGTTGTTTCCATCTTTTTGCTATTGTAAATAATGCTGTGATGAACATGGGTGTTCATGTATCTTTTCTTGTCCTAGCTCTCACTTCCTTAGGATATATACCTAGTAATGGGATTGCTGGATGAAATGGTATTTCTAATTCCAGCTTTTTAAGGAATCACTATACTGTTTTCCACAGTGGTTCTATCATTTTTCAGTCCCACCAGCAGTGTATGAGAGTCCCAATCTTTCCACATCCTCACCAGCATTTTTTATTTTCTGTCTTGTTGAACTTAGCCATTAGTGCTGGGGTGAGATGGTGTCTCATTGTTGTTTTGATTTGCATCTCTCTGATGGCTAATGATTGTCAGTATTTCTTCATGTATTTACTGGCCGCCTGAATATCCTCTTTGGTGGAGTGTCTATTCATGTCTCCTGCCCATTTTTGTTGTTGAGGTGTTGAAGTTTTCTATAAATTTTAGAGATAAGTCCCTTGTCAGATATGTAATTCTCAATAAGTATGAATTTGTTGCTGTCATTTTGTTATGTGCTTTTTCATGGTGTTGATTTCTTTGTTCCATAAAATTTTCTGTGCTGAGCTCAATTTGTTTATGAATCGTTTTATCACTTCCTTCATTGCTATTGTTTAAGTATTTGCTAAATATTTGTGCTGGTCCTCTTTTTTTATTTTGACGTGAAGGTTTATCATTTTTCTTTGAGGTTACCCTGTTATTTATAATTTTGTTCCCAAGTTTAGAACAGTCCATTCTATCTTGAAATTGTCTTGACTTTCCTACCATTTAGAAGTTCTGTAACTACACTATTTCTCCCCTCTTTTTGGTCTGCAGTTGTCCTGATTTGTCAGTTGATATCTCTGGTTGTCTGTTCATAATTTTGTAGGCTTGTTTACTTTGGATATGTCTCTAACTGTGTTGGTTTCTAGGTTATGTCATCATGTGTGTTAATGGTCAGTGGTTGTTTGCTGTTATTGGTTCTCTGTCCAAAGGACTTCCTTCAGCATCTCTTGTAAGGTTGGTCTGGTTTTAACAAATTCCCTTAATTTCTGCTTATCTGGAAATGTCCTAATTTCACCATCATATTTCAGGGACAACTGTATGGCATATATAATTCTTGGTTGGAAATTTTTCTCTTTCAGGATTGTATATATAACATCCCATTGTCTTCTTGCCTGCATGATTTCTGCTGAGAAATCAGAGCTTAGTCTTATTGGTTGCCCCTTGTAGGTAACTTTTCGTTTTTCCTGTGCTGCTGTCAGGATTCTTTCTTTGTCTTTGGTTTTGGTGAGTTTGATAATGATACATCTTGGTGATTTTCTTTTGGGATCTATCCTTTGGGGTTTGTTGAACTTCTTGAATAGATATAGTCTCATTTTTCATCATACCAGGAAAATTATCTTACAACAAATTTTCAACAATTTTTTTCTGTGGTTTTCTTTGTCTCTTCCTGTTCTGGGATTCCTATTACATGTAAGTTATTCCTTTTGATGGTATCCCACATGAACCTTAGGCTTTCTTCATTTTGTTTTGATCTTTTTTCTGACTGATCACTTTCCAAAGAAGTATTGTCTTAAATCTCATTAATTCTGTCTTTCATTGATTCCATTCTACTCCTCTGCCCTTTCAATGTCTTGATTATTTATGAAAATTTAGTATTAATCTTCTGGATTTCTGTCTGTAGATTTAGTATCATTTCTAATTTTTCATTTATTTTGTCATTTTGTTCTTGTACTGTCTTTTGAAATTTTTCTAGGGTTTTCTGTGTTTTCCTTAATTTTGTCAGTGTTTTCCTTGATCTGCCTCTCAATTCATTGAAGTACCTAAATATGTTATGTTGTTGTTATGTGCTGTCGAATCAGACTCGACTCATAGTGACCCCTCCTTGGGTGTCTGAGGCAGTATCGCTACGGAAGTAGATTGCCCAACCTTCCTTCTGAGGAGTGGCTGGTGAATTTGAACCACCAGCCTTCTGGTTTCTTTTGAATTCCTTATCAGGGAGTTCCAATGCTGCATCTTCCTTAGGGATGGGTTTTAGGTCTATATTCTGGTCCCTTGTTTCTCCTGCTTTATCTTGCTTCTTTGTGATGTTCTGTTGTCTCCAAGGCATTATGACATTTTTGTGTTTATATTTAATTGGTGATTGTATGTTGGAATGACTTGCCCATGATTTTCATTTTCTTTGTTTTGTTTGGATGTTATATACATAAGCAGAATACTGTACTGTGCTTCTCTATTTGCTAGTTGGCAGCACTTACATACTCACCACCTGACTCCTTTCCTGTATGTCCCTGTCATCCTTGGCAAACAGAGCATATTATTAGGTCCCTGGAATCCGAATGAGAATGCTATCACTTTAAAATCCAAACTGGCTGCTGCTTGTAAACATTCAAAATTGTTGCACCCTCATTCACTTTAAATATCCAAAAGCCCACCGCTTGGAAACATTCAAAATGGCTGTGCCCTCAGTCACTTTATCTAAAATGGTTGCCTCTTATAAACATTCAATCAAAATGGCTGCATCCTCCAGACAGCTACAGCTCAAGTTGTTTCTCTCCTTGCTGTTTCCCTTCCTAGTCATAGGCCACCAGTGCAGTAGTCCATGCAGCCCTTGGTGACCAGGGCTGATCTTTAGGTCAATTCTCAGGTCCCAACACCACTTGGAAATATTTGGGCTGTTGGTCCCGTCAGAGTAGCTGACAGTCCACTGCTCTGACCATCTCCATACTCACTATTTTCATTCAGGTTTTTCCACTAGTTGGTGCCTAATCCACTTCTGTATACTTCCTTTCAAAGCTCAGGGCTCCAAGATTATCTTCTGTATCTCTGACAATTGGTGTCTCTTTTCTTTGTTGAAGATGGTCTGTGTAGCTTGTCTGCCTATTCCGCCATCTTACTGGAAGTCCTGTTGTAAGGATTTTTGTTTTCTTCATATTGAGACGTAATCCATACTGCAGACTGTATTCTTCAATCTTCATCAGTAAGTGCTTCAAGTCATCCTCACTTTCAGCAAGCAAAGTTGTGTCATCAGCGTATCACAGGTTGTCAATAATTTGTTCCTCCAATTTTGATGCCATGTTCTTCTTCATATAGTCCAGGTTCTCAGATTTTGCTTAGCTTATAGATTGAATTAGTATGGTGAAAGAATATAACCCTGACACACTCCTTTCTTAATTTTAAACCACACAGTGTTCCCTTGTTCTGTTCGAACAACAGCCTCCTGATCTAAGTACAGGTTCCTCATGAGTATAATTAAGTGTTCTGGAATTCCCATTCTTCTCAATGTTATCCACAATTTGTTATGATCCACACAATCAAAGGTTTTTGCATAGTCAATAGAACACAAATAAACACATTCGTGGGATCACCTTTCTTTGGAATGGGTACAAATATGGATTTCTTCCAGTCAATTGGCCAGGTGGCTGTTTTCCAAATCTCTTGGCATAACCAAATAAGGGCCTCCAGTATGGCATCCATTTGTTGAAACATCTCAGTGGGTATTCCATCAATTTCTGGAACCTTGTTCTTTGCCAATTCCTTCAGTGCAGCTTCGACTTCTTCATTTAATACCATTGGTTCTTCATCATATGCCACCTCCTGAAATGGTTAAGCATCAACCACTTCTTGGTAGAGTGACTCTGCATATTCCTTCCATCTTCTTTTGATGCTTCCCGCATCTTTCAATATTTTGCCCATAGAATCTTTCAGTATTGCAACTTGAGGCTTAATTTTTTTCCTCAGTTCCTTCAGCTTGAGAAAAGCCAAGTGTGTTCTTCCCTTTTAGTTTTCTAACTCCAGATCTTTGTACATTTCATTATAGTAATTGGCTTTGTCTGCTCGAGCTGCTCTTCAAAATCTTCTGTTCAGCTCTTTTATCTTGTCATTTCTTCCATTTGCTTTAGCTACTCTCCATTCAAGGGAAAATTTCAGAGTCTCTAGTGACATCCATTTTGGTCTTTTCTTCTTTTCTCATCTTTTTAATGATCTCTTGCTTCCTTCATGGATGATGTTCTTGATGTCATCCCACAATTTTTCTGGTTTTTGGTCATTGGTGTTCAATACATCAAATTTATTCTTTAGATGGTCTCTAAATTCGGGAGGGATATATTCAAGATCATATTTTGGCTCTCATGGACTTGTTTTAATTGTCTTCAACTTCCATTTGAACTTGCAAATGAGTAGTCAATGGTCTGTTCCACAATCAGCTCCTGGCCTTGTTTTGGCTAAAGATATTGACCTTTCCCATTGCCTCTTGCCACAGATGTAGTCAATCTGATTCCTGTGTATTCCATCAGGTGAAGTCCATGTATATAGCCACCATTTGTGTTGTTGAAAAAATGTATTTGCAATGAATAAGTTGTTGGTCTTGCAAAATTCTATCATGCGATCTCCAGCATTATTTCTGCCATCAAGGCCAAATTTTCCAACTACTGGTGATTCTTCTTTGTTTCCAACTTTTGCGTTCCAGTCACCAATGATAATTAACACATCTTGATTGCACATTCAGTCAATGTCAGACTGTTGAAGTCGATAAAAATCTTCAATTTCCTTATCTTTGGCTTTGGTGGTTCGTGCATAAATTTGAATAACAGTCATATTAAGTGGTCTTCCTTGTAGGCATATGGATATTATCCTATCACTGACAGCATTGTACTTCAGGACAGCTCTTGAAGCATCCTTTGTGATGATGAATGCCATGCCGTTCCTCTTCAAATTGTCATTCCCAGCATAGTAGATCATATGGTTGTCTGATTCAAAATGGCCAAAACCAGTCCATTTCCACTCACTAATGCCTAGGATATCAATCTTTATGCATTCCATTTCATTTTCTACAACTTCCAATTTTCCTAGATTCATACTTCGTATATTCCACATTCCTATTATTAATGGATGTTTGCAGCTGTTTCTCCTCTATATGAGTCATGCCACATCAGCTTTCAAGAGCTCAAAAGCTTTACTTTATCCATATCAGTAAGGTTGGTCCTACTCTGATAATGTAGCTCTTTCCCATTCGTATTTTGAGAGCATTCTGACCTAAGGGGCTCATCCTCCTGCACTGTATTGGATAATGTTTCCAGGCTATTCATAAAGTTGTGCAGTAATGTATCAGACAGTGTTTCTCTGCTATTCTTAAGGTTTTCCCTGGCCAATTCTTTGAGAAGTGGATGGCCTCTTCCTTCTTCCTAGTCTCAGTCTGTAAGCTGCATTGAAACCTGTGCACCATGTGCACCCCTGCTGGCATTTGAAACACTGCTGACACAGCCTCAAGCCTCACAGAAATGGATAGTGGTGACATTATACAACATTGTAAATGTAACTGATGTCAGTGAACATAAAAATGTTATGTTATATACATTTTATCACAATAAAATTTAAAAAGAAAGAAAGAAATGGGGGCAAAAACCTGAATGTCTAGCATGGAGAGTGATTAAACTAGTTACAGGCTTGGGCCGGGACACATCACCATGAAGAACTAGAAAGCTCCACTTAAGAAAGACTAGCCTACATGGAAAAACTCTTAGGTTGAAACCATGCACATCCACTTATGGATGGCTAAGTCCTTGATTTGAAACTGTGGTCATGGAGGATGATCTGGCTCTGTCCACAAGGAGGTTTTACATGCAGAAGACACCATAACAACAGCTGTAGCTGGCATTTATTGGGACCTTTCTCAGTGCCAAGCACTAGATAGCAGTATTCCCAGAACCCAGCAGTGATGACAAGGAGAAGGTGCTGACTACTTCCAAAGGTCAGATGCAGCCCTGGGGAGACCAGGAAGGAAGCAAGCACTGTGGTAAAGCAGGGAGGGCTCCATATAGGAGGAAGCATCTGAGCCATGTCCTGAGGGGTGGAAGAGTGAAGATGGTGGGGAGCATTCCTGGAGGAGAGAACAGCATTTGTGGTGGCTCAGAGTTGGAGAAGTGTGTATTGGTAAGCGTATGTGGCTGGTCATTTTATTGTACTATGGTAGTTTATTTGTCACTATGACACTAGAGGCTATTCCATCAGTATTTCAAATACCAGCAAGGTTACCCACAGTGGATAGGTTTCATTGGAGCTTCCAGACTAACAGGGACTAGGGAGAAAGGCCTGAAAATCTATTCCCAAAAGTTGGCCAATGAAAACCCTATGAATCACAATAAAATACCGTCCAATATAATGCTGAAAGATGAACTCCCTAAGTTGGGAGGCACTCAAAATACACAGTGGACTCAAGCACACCAATGATTGTGAAGATGGCTCAGAACTGGGCAGCATTTCATTCTGATGTACATGGGGTCACCATGGGTGAGAGCTGACTTGACAGCAACTAACAACAACACAGGTTAAAAGTGTATGATAAAAAGTGATAGGAGTTGAGACTGGATACATCAGCAGGTCCTCATCACAAAGAGCTTTGAATGCCAAGCTACAGAGGGCAGACTTGTTTGTTTTCAGAATATCCATTCATCTATTTATCAAAGATATAAGAGCAGCCGTTATCATTGTGCCTGGGAGAAACCCAGCTGCTAAAAGGGCAGGGAGGTGGCATCTTCTGACCTCTTCTAACTTCACAAATGGAAGACAGAATCACCATCAGCAGCCCAAGGCTTATTCCTATGAGGCCAGACATGCCACCACCGTCCAGCCTTTTTACCAACTTTGACACCAACCATCCCTCCCACAGTACTTATTGCTGAGTTTGATCATTTATTGCAATGGCCACACAGAACTCACAGACAATAATCACAATTATAGGGTTTATTAGAGAAGTAACAGGCTACAATTCAGGTTCAGGAATGTACTCAGAATACAGTTCTTTGATCAGGACAGTCTCCCCTCTGCTGTGCTCTCAGATATACCTCTCTGGCCCTTGACCTCTTGGCCTGGCCTCTGTCTATGTGAGCCAGGTGAGCTTGCTGCTCTGTCTCATGCCTCTTGGTTCCACTGCCACTGTCTCTCTGCCAGGGCATCTCTCTGCTGGGGTGTCTTTCAGACAACGAGGTCCAGGGCATGGATCTCAGGTCCAAGGACACCCTCCACTTCACTTCCAGCTCTTCTCTCTTGAGAGCAGTGAGATCCCCTCTCTGCCTCTAGGAGGCTCATCTTGAGCCTGGCAGAGTGACAAAACTAATCCCAACATCAGTGTTCTACATACTTTATTTGCATGGTCACACCCAGTAATCCAATGGGATTTACAAAGGCTATGGCTAGAAAAGTCATACCAAGTAATTCACTGCACCACAGCAATTTAAACACGTTCGTGCTGAAACTGAGAATCTGGGTCCAGGTTCTGTTTGACACAGCTCATAGAATCAGAGACTCAGGTTGAGTCAGGCTTCATTTGGAAGGCCAACATGAAGAAACACATGGGACTGCTGTTACCAAGTGAGTTCAAAGGAGCTTCAGGTTGTTGTTGTTGTTAGGTGCCATTGAGTCATCTCTGACTCAGAAACCTTATGTACAACAGAACAAAACACTGCCCAGTCCTATGCCATCCTCATGATCCTTGCTATACATGAGCCCATCGTTGCAGCCACTATGTCAATCTATCCTGTTAAGGGCCTTCCCCTTTTCTGTTGACCCTACACTTTACCAAGCATGATATCCTCCTCCAGGGAATGGTTCCTTCTGACAACATGACCAAAGTAGGTGAGACAAAGTTTGGCCATTCTCGCTTTCAAGGAGCATTCCGGTTGCATTCTTCCAGCATAGATATGTTAGTTCTTTTAGCAGTCCATGGTACTTTCAGCATTCTTCGCCAACACCACAACTCAAAAGCATCAACTCTTCTTCAGTCTTCCTTATTCATCGTCTAGCTTCAGGTTACTCTCCTTTTTAAGCTTGCAACAGATGGGGATGTTATGATTATTCATAGGATTTCTAGGGAGGGGTCATGATTATGGATTAGAGGACAGGACTGGAGCTTGGCACAGAAGTGGCTGACAGAACCCTGGCTCCTGAAATGGGTCCATGCAGCATAGATGACGTAAAATTGTTTTCCTTGGGAATGTGCACCTTGGTCAGACTTGATCTGTCCCATGCTTGCCAGATCAGTTTTCTTGCATTAATTTGGGGGCAGGTACCAAGGAGATCCTGGAACTAAGCTAAAAAATAACTATTAACCTATTCACGAAAGGGGTAATTTCTCAAACCTTTCACTGTTAGTCTAAAGCAATTTTTCACAGTGAGCTCAAAGTTCTCTAGTGGCTGTCTCAATGCTGCCATGGAGAAGCACAGGGACCAGCTTCAACACTGTAGAGTCCAGAACTTGAGAATGTGACCACTGACCTTGTCCCTTTCTGGGGACAAGATGGTTCTAATAGTGTTCGGTTTACATTCCACCAGCTCAAGGACTCCAGTGGAAAGAGAGTTGCCAAGTGCCACACAAATTCTAGGATTGAGCCTGAGCATCCCACTTTGGACAAGGCCCATCCTGTGGGCAATCTCTGTGGGCAGGAGGAATATACTAATAATCCTGGCTTTGTCAAAAACAACTTAAATGGCTGGGACTAAGAGTAGAGGAGAGATGGTTGGGGGGGGGGGGCGGGGTGTGGACAAGGGTTGAGGGATTAGAAGAAGAACGGATATTGTGCTGTGGGGTGGGGGTCCTTGCAGACCTTCCTGCAAGTGATTACTAGTGAGCACAGAAGTGCCTGTAGGAGGCAGGGCCTGCCCAGTCAGGAGCCCCAGGGACCACCAGGCCTCAGCTCAACATGCCTCAACTGCCTCTTTCCATTGCAGGCAGGCATGCCCCGGACATTGAGTGCCTCCGATATGGTCACCCCAGGCAGCCTTGGACCTCCCCCCACCGAGCCCTCAGATGGCGAGCAGGCTGGGCAGCCCCTCCTGGATGGAGCTCCATCCTCAGCCTCCCTGGACACTCTGATCCAGCACCTGGTGCCCACAGCTGACTACTACCCTGAGGTAGGTTAGTCAACAGCAGGGAGGAGGGACAGCAGGGTGGGCACCCCTCCATCCTGCATGGGGGAGACAACAGGGCTGGGAGTGGCCTTGGGCCTGGGGGGCCAGGAGGGTCGGCTGGAAGGCATGTCCAGTCCAGCTGCCCTCATCAGCACAGGTTGCCTTTTCCATATATCCCATTAGAAAGCCTACATATTCACCTTCCTGCTGAGCTCCCGCCTCTTCATTGAGCCCCGGGAGCTCCTGGCCCGGGTCTGCCACCTGTGCATCGAGCAGCAGCAGCTGGACAAGCCGGTGCTAGACAAGGTGAGTGGCAGGGCTGGGCAGGGGCTATAAGTGTACCTAGCCTGGGCGGTACTCCCTTGCCATAACCTCGAGGCACCAACCTCTCAGACAAGCAATGATTTTTCCCATTTTCCTGTCAAGACTAGAGGGGGTTTCTGACTTGTCTGAGTCCCAGAGTTAAAGGGATAGACCTGGCGCCTTTAAGCGTGGTGCTGTTTTCCACTACTCTGTGGAAACCCCACACTAAGACAGACCTGGTGTGGTTCTGTAGCCTCTCCTGGGCTCCTTTCTTCCAGCACACTCCCTTCCACCTGTCCCTCTTCTGCTGATTGCCTAGCCTTCCCTGACACCTCACATCCATTCATCTCATCTGTCCCTGCTCAGATCCCTCTGGGCTGTGACTCTATTTATGTGAGTGGGCTCTACTGTTACAGTGATAGAAGTCCAACTTCAGCTAGCCTAAGGCAAAGTGACCTGATTGGCTCCTGAAAGACTAATTAGTCTTTCTCCCTCCTGACCCTCTGCTATGTTTTCCCCTGGGCTGGGCTTATTCTGGGGCAGGTTCTCCCTGCAGGGTAACAACTTGGCACCCACACCTCCAGGCTCATCTTCTACCCCTTTCTGACCCCATTGGAAGCAGAAAGCAGCTTTCTCAATAGGTCATTGGCCTAGCTTAGGTCACATACCCATCTATAAGCCAATCAGTGTGCACGATGGGATGTTCAGTGCTCTGACTGGCCAGCCCTGATCCTAGGCCCACCCCTGAAGCCCTGGGGTGAGCAGTCTGGAAAACGGGGAGAGTGCCTCCACTGCGCCCCCCAACCCAGTGTTCCCTGCCCCCCTCAGCCACAGCCACCGCCACCACCCGGGGTCAGCCCAGTCCCGGGTCACCACAGCACGCACAGTGAGATGCTGATGTGGCCCCACCTCCTGAGCACCCTTCACCAAGTAAGCACCCCTCCGCTTGCCTTGCAGGCCCGGGTGCGGAAGTTTGGCCCCAAGCTACTCCAGTTGTTGGCCGAGTGGACAGAGACCTTCCCGCGAGACTTCCAAGAGGAAGCTGCCATTGGACACATGAAGGACGTGGTGGGCCGCATTGCTCCCTGTGACGAGGTGCGTGGCCAGAGGGGGGCCAGTTCGCTCTCTGCACCTTCACCACCGGGACCTGAGCTTGTTCCCCAGACTCCTTTTCAGGACCCTTCTCTTCCCATCTACACACTGCAGTCCCTCTAAATTCAGCTCCTTTCTGATTCATCAAGGAGTCGAGGCACCTGCCCAAGGCCACACTCCTGGTGAGTTATAAACCAGGCAAGTGGTTCCAAGCCTGCTCTTCTGACCTTTCTCCTGGCCTTCTCTCATAGTTACCATCAGATGGTGGGCAAGGCAACACCCACATGTGGGCTCTGTGGTGACCCAGTCAAGCCCAATGGTCTGCAACCCAGCAGGAGGGCCTGGCATGGCCTGCAGCCTTATGGCACAGAGACAACCCCCCACCCCACACCCACCCCTGCCACCCCCCATCCCCCACCTCCTGTGCCTACACCATGCCAGTCCTGGACAAGGAGGTAAAACTCAGGACCTGTCAGTCAGGAGCAGTAAACAGGCTGTGCAGGAGGAATCTCAATAACAATAGTAGGAGTGACTGCCACCCACTGTATGCACAGGTTCTGGGACCCTCCCAGCCTCCAAGGCCTGAGCTGGTTTGAGCCATGCAGGGTGGGGCCAGAGGAGGGAAGCAGGCCCCACTACAACTAAAAACCTCACCACAGGGTGAAAGTGACTGCTGGCCCCTGCACTTAGAAACCCCCAGTGGCTTGGGAAGCAGAGGGTGTACTAGGAAGTGAGGTACCCATGAGCCCCGTGCCCAGCTCTACTCTCCCCACCATGTCACGCTTGGGAAGCACTTGAGGTCTCCAAACCTCGATGACATTAATATCTCCACCTCTCTAATATCTTCCCAGGATGATGGTAGGACAAGGAAGGTGCCTGGATAGGGATGGAGGGCTCCTGAGTTGCTTAGGTTGTTGTTGTTAGGTTCTGCTGAGTCGTTTCCGACCCATAGTGACCCCATGCATAGCAGAATGACACACCGCCAGATCCTGCACCAGCTTCATGATCCTTGCTATACTTGAGCCCATTGTCACAGCCCTGTGTCAATCCATCCAGTTGCTTAGGAGAGGTCACGTAACTTGCATGAAGACACAGAGCTCTGAAAACACCCAAGTTCATCTTATTGCATTGTGCATGGTACTTTCTATCATTTGATTCCACCCCTGTGTGAGAAATCTTTTAAAAGTTATTCCACCCATATATGCCAAAATATTTTCAAAACAAAAGATATAACCTGGGATTTGCTTCAAAATAATATGGGGATGACAGGGAAAGTGTGGAAGGGATAGAAGAAAAAAGTTTGGCAAAATGGTGATAATTTCGAAATTGGATGATGGGTGCACAGGAGTTCATGTTTACTTCTGTGTATGTTTGAAATTTCCCATAATGAAAAGTTTAAAAATAATCCCATGCCTGAATTTTGGGAACTATTGGGCCCTAATCATAGCTCGCATTTACCAAGTGTCAATCCATCCAGTTGCTTAGGAGGGCTAGGCTTATTAGCATCTTCAGAATTCCCTTGTGCCTGCACTGATGCTGCTTCATCTAGGAGAAAACATTAGGGGGTATGTGTCATTTCCCAGGGAGGACACTGAATGTGGCAAGCTGATAACTAGTGATGCATTCAAAAGTAGTTCTGGACATGACAGAGCCAGCAGCATGTGAGACAAAAAGAAAACTTCAAAGCAGGCTGGGCAACAGGAAACCCAAGATATAAATAACCCCACTATGTGATCATTTTACACAACAGGCAAGTGGCTGAGCCATTCTGAGGCCCAATAAGATGAAGGTCAGGTCTTCTTTCTCCTTCTCCATATCCCCAATTCATATCCCAATCCTGACACTGTATTTAGGATGTAGCGTAGAACACTGTCAGAGAAGGCTTATTGACTAGATGGATGAGAGTGGGTGGAGGTGTGGGAAAATTCTGTCTGATTGATAGTTGGCTACTTTGATGGATGGATCCCACTGCCATTGAGTCAATTCCAAATAGATATTTGGGTAATTAGGTGGGTTTATGAGTAAGCAGATATTGAAAGACCAACAGAAGATGGGAGGGATAAATGTAGGAATGCTGGATAGATGGGTGGGTGGGTAGATGGATGAGTGGGTGGGTGATTAGATGAATGACTGGTTGGGAAGGAGGGAGCGAGGATGGATGGATAGATGGATGGATGGATGGATGATGGATGGATAGGAGGTAGATGGGTAGGTGGGTAAATGAATGGTTGTGTAGGAGGATGGAAGGATGGATGGATGGGTGAGTGGGTAGATGGATGGGTAGGAGGTAGATGGGTCAGTGGGTAGATGAATGGATGAATGGAGGTGGATAAGTGTGTAGTGGGTGGCTGTATGAGTGGGTAGATGGAAGGGAAAGGTGGATAGATGAGAAAGTAGGTGGGTGGATAAATGTGTAGGTAACTGGGTGACTGATGGATGGGTGTGTGGGTAGGTGGGTGGGTGGCTTATGAGTAGTTACCTTTACCTAACATGCCTCTGACATTCAGAGGCAGAAGCTGCATTGGTGGTGGATGATATGTAAGTCCTAGTCTGGTTTCCCTCAGGAAGCCAGTGCTTCTTCACAGAACCCCTGAGAACCTATCAGGCCTATTATCAAGCTATACTGGGAAATCTATCTAACCACCCAATGGATGGGAAAAAAGATATAATTGAGGCCTATGAATGGGTTTCAGGAGAGCACTTACCCACCAGGCATGGATTTTCAGAGCAGAAACGAGTCACTGAAGACATTTCCTATTCTACTTCCCTTGTGAGCGAATTAGGCATGCTATGAGGGGCTGGAATGGAATAGGAGTGCCCTGGCTGCCATGCCACACTCAACTTCCAGCTTCAGGCCAGAGGTGTTCTCATGTGTCTTCATTATCCCCAAGTTGCCCTTCCACACAAAGTACCTGTTCTAAAGAGGACATGTTCTGGGTGCAGGCTTTCCTACCCTGGCTGCTGGCAAATGGACTGCAGGTTGCTCCTCCCTCAGTTCTGGGCATGGTCAAGGCATGACATAGGAGTGAGAGAACACTCAGTGACAGACAGATGAAGACAGCATGGAGGACTCAGACCATCTGAGTACAAGTCCAGGACTGGAACCACATCTGTGTGACCGTGGGCAAGACACTTCACTTCTCTGAGCTTCCGTTTTCTCATCAATAAAATGGAGGTAGTAACTGTTCACACTGCACAGCTTTGTGGCAAGGAGTCCCTGAAGTCATATACGCTCTAAGTTCATGGCCCAGCATGTAGTGAGCACTTGGTAAATGTGAGGTATGATTAGAGCCCAGTGGTTCCCAAAATTCAGGCATGGGATTATTTTTAAACTTTTCATTATGGAAAATTTCAAACATACACAAAAGTAGTAGAATAGTAAACATGAACTCCTGTGCACCCATCACCCAATTGCGAAATTATCACCATTTTGCCAAACCTTTTTCTTCTATCCCTTCCACACTTTCCCTGTCATCCCCATATTATTTTGAAGCAAATCTCAGGTTATATCTTTTGTTCTGAAAATATTTTGGCATATATGGGTGGATTAACTTTTAAAAGATTTCTCACACAGGGATGGAATCAAATGATAGAAAGTACCATGCACAATGCAATAAGATGAGCTTGGGTGTTTTCAGAGCTCTGTGTCTTCAGGCAAGTTACTTGACCTCTCTGAGCTTTCATTTCCTTTCTATAAAAGGGAAGGTGATAATAATCCCTGATGCACAGGGCTGTGAGGACAACAAGAGGAGCTGAAGGACTAAAGGAGACAGCTCAGGGCCAGGGGCCTCTTTTGCTCAGGCTTACCCATCAGGTGGCAGTGAAAAGTGGCTGCTCCTCTTTGCTCCCACTCTATCTGCCATTTCCCAGAACCTTATCTCCTCATTCTTCTCCCCACTACCCTCCAAAAAAAAAGTACAAACCCACTGCCATTGAGTTAGTTCCATCTCTTTAAGACAGAGTAGAACTGCCTCATCTTTCTCCCACCCATCAGCTGGTGATTCAAATTACCGATCTTTTGGATAACAGCCAAATGCTTTAACCACTATGCCATAGAACTTTCCACCATCCTTCAGCAGCTGAGGAAAAAAAGCACTGGAGGGGAGCTGAGGAGGGTGCTGTCCAAGATTATGGGCTCTAAGGGTTCGCAGAGAAGCCTCCTAGCACCTGGCCCTTGTGTCGAGACACTGTTAGGTCCACCCCACACTGGGCAGGAGATCCAGTGGTGTCACACCCAGCCTGACCTTGGATGGGCTTCCTGATAAGTTGGACTTCATGGTTACAGCTTATGGAGTCTAATGCTAAGGCTGAGGAAGGCTTGGGGACCCCAGGGAAGGCCCAGAGGTCACAGCTGTGGCAGCCCCAGGTAGGGGGAAAGGAGACAAAGACAGCAGTGCTCTGGCCACATCCACCAAGCCAGCTGTGGGAGAAGGCAATCCAACAGCCAGCTCCTCCCTGTGGACTGATGTTGCTATTCCTACTCACTCACACCTACTGTCCATTGGACTGACCACACTTCTTACCCTCCCAGGATCCTTCTAAGGGCAGAGGTAACAGAAAGCTGAGGACAACCTGGAGGGGGTACAGAGCAGGGATGTATTACCTAATAAGCAAGGTATGCATGAGCTTACTTGTGCTTACTTACTAATCTGTAGTACACAATTTCACCTGTTTTTTTACCACATCAAATGGTGAAACCCATGTGCAATTGTGCACTACAGATTAGCAAGTAAACCTAAGCCTGTGCATACCTTGCTTACTGTAAGCCAGTGTGTACGGTGCTTACTGGTTAATCTACCCCTGGTACAGAGGCACCAGAGCCTGTGAGCACCTACCCAGTGTAGGCTGAGCCCAAGAAGACAATCAGCGCTGAGGTCAGGAAGTTTTCAAAGACTTCAGGGAAGAGGGTCCAAAGCTTGCCCAGCCAGAGATAGAATTCTATGAAATGTCCAAGAGAATTGGAGGCACCAGAGAGCCAGCCACAGATGACTCCCATGTTCTCACCAGCTATGTGCCTGTGGCAGATGGCTCCCTAGAAAGAGATGGAAAAGACAGCTCCAGACCTAGTGTCCTCACAGGCATCACACGAGTTGTGTTGGGCCAAAAGAGGGCACACACTAGGCTCTGTCAATGTGGGCTCACAAGAATGACAAGGGAACACCCTGTCACCTTGTTGGTTCAGAGTTTTCCCAGGCAATCTCCCAGCCTCTATTCGTAACAGGAATTAGTGAGAATGAGAGGAGGCTGAAGATAGGAGAAGAACAAATATCACCCCTCATTCAGAGGAGAGCAGTAGATTTAGGAAAGAACCAATAGGCCGACTTAAAGTTAAGATCATGGGAAAAGGTCTATATGAATTAACAAACAGGAAATGATAATTATTTAGAGTGAATATTGGTTCATTAGAAACCCAATAACCAGTTGCTGTCAAGTCGACCCCAACTCATGGCAACCCCATGTGTGTCAGTGTGGAGCTGTGCTCCATAGGGGTTTCAATGGCTAATTTTTCAGAACTAGATCATCAGGCCTTTCTTTCAAGGCATCTCTGAGTAGACTCAAACTTCCAGCCTTTGGTTAGCCAAGCATGTTAATCATTTGTGCCACCTCAATAGAAAGAAGTCCTGCAAAATTTATCTGCATTTAAATAATAGGGTAACCATGTGGTTCTATCAAATGATGGGCACAGACACTGCATTGTTGATGATGTCCCAGTAGGGAGAATGCCAGACTGAGAGAGGCTAGGAAGGCCACATCCCTCCAGTCACTCAGCAGAGGTGTGTGGAGGGCTCCTGCAAGACAGGCCTGGCCCTCCATGCAAGAGATGAGTAACAGGCAAAGAGTGCCCTGGTGCTGTCTTCATGGGGCTTTCAGTCTAGCAAGAGGAGACTCACCTAACTCTAGAAACATGACAAGGGAAGCCCACGGGCCCTGGGCAGTGATCAAGTTTCAAGCCAGAGTATAAGGAAAGCTTACCAAATAGAGAAGGTACACAGGCCCTGCAGGGACATGGGGTGATCTGTATGTGGAGCACAGAGAGAGGAGCAAGGAGCAGGTGGAAGTCACCGAGTATGGCCAGAACTGTCCTCATAGCTGTTTGCTATGCCATGAAAGCGGGCATTTCAAAGGGAGATGTGTGATCAGATCTGCATTTGAACAAATGCTCTGGCTGCAGAGTGGATGGAGAGGCCAACACGGATGCAGGGCGACCACTTAGGAGGCCAGGACAGTCCTCCCTTGAGCCCTGTCAGAGACTCCAAGGACTATCAGAGACTCGAGGCCCAGAGCCACACACTGCCCAGCAGACCAGACGCCCCACCTGTCCCCACAAGATGCCACTTGCTGGGTTTGTGCAGTTCAAAATAGCATAAAGGGGAACACTCTTGCTATCTAAATTACATAACAACACTGACTAGTCACATCCCATTATTTCCTGAGCCCTCTGGGGGGCCTGTCCACCTGACTCCTCATCATTGCTAGATCATTTTCTGAGCCATCATTCCTCCTACCTCTGCCTGCACCAGGCTGGCTCCTGGGCTCAAGTAGGATTGAGCCCCACTCTGGTGGGGCTATTTGCCATAGGCTGGTGAGCTCAGAGGTCTGTTGTTGTTAGGTGCCATCAAGTGGGTTCTAACTCATAGCAACCCCAGTACAACAGAACAAAACACTGCCTGGTCTTGCCCCATCCTCACCATCATTGCTGTCTTTGAGCCCATTGTTGCAGCTACTGTCAGTCCATCTCAGTGAGGGTCTTCCTCTTTTTCGCTGACCCTCCACTTTACCAAGCATGATGTCTTTCTCCAGTGACTGGTCCCTCCTGACAATATGTACAGAGTATGTGAGATGGAGTCTCACCACTCTTACTTCTAAGGAATATTCTGGCTGTACTTCTTCCAAGATAGATTTGTGCATTCTTCTGGCAGTCCACGGTGTATTCAATATTCTTCAACAACACCATAATTCAAATGCATTAATTCTTCTTTGAGCTTCTTTATTCAGGGGCTTGCTATATGGTTATTGACCAAAAACCCTTGGGGACATGTGGACGTCTTACCTAATAAGCCCAGCTGATTTGATTGACAGATTCCTTAATATAGCCATCCCTGGGATGGAGGTGATAATCAACTCTATGGGAGGGGAAGCATGGGTACCCCTCAAGGGTAGGGCTGTGGCTTTTTATCCCTGTGTGTCCAGCCCAAAACATGACCCAAAGCAGGAATCCGGTGTCCAAGCTGAGTGGTAGTGTGAGTGGTTGGTACAGTGGGTGGTCACAAGCACCCACCCTGTGCAAGAGCTGGCTGCACTCTGAGAACAGAGGGGAATAGCACAAACTTCACTGTTCCTGTGGAGCTTTCCTTCCATGGAGGTATAAACACGGGAGCACACCAGGTTGTCTCCTACAGTGGTCAGGGCTCTAAAGAAATCACACAGGGCAATGTGGGGCAGAGGACAAGGTGATGAGGCTGGAGGTGGAAAGGCTCTGAGCTGAGTAAAGGTCAGTTGTCCTAAGGATAGCCCCTTCCCTGTCTCCTTCTCTCCCTGTCTTCCTTGTCTCCCTCTTCTCTCCAACCCCTTGTATTGCCCTCTTCCCTGACAAGTCAGACAGTGGGACTAGTGATGTTTACTCTTCTCAGCTCTCACTGTAACCCTGTGGCCTTCTCTCCAACTGGCCTTAACCCTAAACTGCCTGGTATCAGGTCCTATTTGGGGTGGGGCAGGCTCTGACATACCTGCTGGCACCTGGCATTTTCTCCAGAGACCTTAAGAGTCCATCCTACTGACCCTGGAGACACAGAGACAGGTGTTAAGTCCTGAGCACCCTTCTTCCACCCCTACCTCCCCCCCAGGCCTACCGAAAGAGGATGCACCAGCTCCTGCAGGACCTGCACCAGAAGCTGGCATCTCTGGGCCAGGGCCCAGAAGGCCTGGTGGGCACCGACAAGCCCATCTCCTACAGGACAAAGCCACCGGCTTCCATCCACCGAGAGCTCCTTGGCATCTGCAGTGACCCCTACATGCTGGCCCAGCAACTGACCCACGTGGAGCTGGTGAGCAGGCCCGGCTGCCCTCCATCCAGATCCAGTGCCAGAACCACTGGGGGAGTCACTACACTCCTAGCCCCCTCACCTGGCCCAGAGCCCTCATCTCAGCATAACCCAGGGCCTGGGTGCCTCAGAGCAGGGCATATCCAGAGGTCTCTGGACTCTGGAGCAGTGTCTGCCTAGTCTTGGGCCAAGGAGCAGGCAGGCAGGAGAGCCCAGGCCTGGGTCTGAGGGATGGATTCACACCCTGGCTCTGACACCGCCTACTGTGTGATCCCAAGGATAAGTGCTTTCCCCACCTGGCACTCAGTTTCCCCATCTGGACCTCACCTAGACACACTATACCTGCCCCAGATTTCAGAGCTGCCCTGACAAGCCCTTCCTGCTTATGAGGAGGATCCCTGGCCTCACCCCAACACATTGAGCTCGTTGTAGATATAGAGGGCAGAAGGGAAGCTGGGGAATAGGCTTCATTCCTGTTAAACCTTCACCATTTATGGCACCCTTACTGCTTTCCGGGTATTTCTCAATGCTTATATGTACTGTCTCATTTCATCCTCCCACCACCCTGCCAGGTAGATGCCATTATTATTCGTTTTTCATAGATGAGGAAACCAAGGCCCAGAGAGATTAAGTGATTTACCTGAGTTCTCACAGCCGTGAGAGCAGAGCCAGGATTCAATTCTGATTCCAGACCCCAGGCCTCCTTGGAAGAAGCAGTCCCTGGGTTCCACACTCAGCAAGCACTCCCCATGCGTTCATTCTCCAGGTCCCAAGTACTGTGGCCAGACTCAAAGGCTGGGAAGGACAGGAGAAATGTTGCCCCCTTCAAGGAAGGGAGCTTTGTGGTGATCCAGAATGAAGGGTAGATGGCCACAGGCCCCATGGAGAGGGTTGGGGCACCCAGGGAGCCGAGCAGACACACCATGCAAAGCCCCACCCAGCACACCATCCTCTTCTCCATCCCCCTGCAGGAACGGCTGCGACACATAGGGCCTGAGGAGTTTGTCCAGGCTTTTGTGAACAAGGATCCTCTGGCCAGCACACAGGTAGGCTGTCCCAGCAGTGACTCCCACCTACTGATCCCTCTGGGAGGATCCAGAGAGCATCAGCTAGGTGAGTTTTGGAGCTCTGATGGCATAGTCCCTAAGGCATATGACTGCTACACTAGAAGGCTGGGGGTTTGAATCCATCAGCCTCTCTGGGGAAGGAAGAAGGGGCAATCTACTTCCATAAAGATTTACCGCCTTGGAAACCCAGGGGAGGGTCGCTATGAGTCACAATCTACTCAATGGCAGGGAGTTCGGGTTTTTTTAGTTAGAGTGGGTGGATGGGGCAAGGAGGGACCCTGCCAACTTCCCTCAGGCTCTCAGAGGTCCCTAACACATCAGACCCCAACAGCCCTGAGTCCCGGCGTAGCCTGGGCAGGCGGGAAGTGCCTAGCACAGTGATTGACCCAGTGAGGGCAAGAGGGGCACTCGGCCGTCAGCTTCGAGAGCCTCGGACCAGGATGTGGTCCTGGGGTGCTCGCCCGAGCGCGGGGGACCCCTAGTCTCCTCCCGGTGCGTTTCGGCGGGCCTCGGTGCCCTCCAGCGGCCACTCGGGGAACCTCAGGCTGAGGAAGCACCGCCCGAGAACGGTAACGGCGCCCTTTTCCCCTGAAATATAGTGGAGCGATACCTATGGGACCCCCTTAAGACGCTGTCGCAGACACCCGGATTTAAAGACTTTGCTCTCTTAAAAAGCCAGTTAACACCAAACCAGAACTGAAAATTTGTTATCTTCCTGCCCTCCCTCACGCCTCACGTAGAGGGTCAACGAAGAAGGAAGAAGCTCCTCAACCAGGTGGATTGACATAGTGGCTGCAACAATGAGCTCAAACAGCAAAGATGAGAGGATGGACCGGGCAATGTCGAGTTCCGTTGCACAAGGATCGCTATGAGTCAGAACCAACTCTGCAGCGCCTAACAACAGCCCTCACGCCTAAAATTAAATTTAAAAACCTCACTGCCCTCCAGTTGCATCGGACTCATAGCAATCCCTCCTTGGATTTCTGAGGCCCTATCACTGCGTGGCTAAAGCACTTGACTGCTAACCAGAAGGCTGGCGGTTCAAACCCACCGGCCACTCCTCGGAAGGAAGGTTGGGCAATCCTACTTCCGTAGTGATACTGCCTCGGAAACCCAAGGAGGGGTCGCTATGAGTCGGGGCCGACTCGACGGCACGTAACAACAACAACAACAACAATCACTGCAGAAGTAGATTGCCCAATCTTCCTTCTGAGTAGTGGCTGGTGGGTTTGAACGCTAGCCTTCTGCTTAGCAGTCAAATGCTTTAGGCACTGTGCCACCAGAGCTCTCCAAACTAAGTAAAAGTGGTGCTTATTAAATTGGATAGCATCTTCATCTCTCAGATATGCAAAGATGAAATAGTTGGAAAACACACTGTGAGAATCAGTGTGTAAGGAAACAGACATTCTCATACACTATTGGGAGGAATTGTGAAATGGGCACACTTTGCCAGGCAGCGTGGCAATGACATAGACACTTTGACCCTAACTTTCCACACCTAATTATTTATCCTACCTACAGATACACACACCTAGGAACACAAAGATATGTGTACAAAGATATTCTGGATACACAATGTTTATTATTGTCAAAGACTGGGAGCAAAACTACTTTATCATCTATTATGAGAACTGTATTAAAAAATTATAAAACATCCATAAATGGAATGCTATGCAACTATCAAAAAGAGTAAGTATGAAACAATAACCAAAAAATATTATTGAGGGAAAAAAAGTAAACGGTGACAAGAGTACGTGTCCATTTGTGTAACAACAACAAAAAAAGAACAGATGCATAAACCATCTCTAGGAATGCCGGTTACTCTGGGGAGGACAGTCCCGGGCTGAGGGTCAGGGATGGGAAAGATACTTCTACGAAGAGGTTTTGGAGAACTTTGCCATGCTCAAGTGTTACTTTTTATATTATGAAATGTATCAAGATTGCACATAATGTTTATCCACTCAACAGTAGATGCTATGAGTTGTTCTCAGCTTTTTGGAATTGTAAATATTGCTGCTGTGAACATTCTTATAGCTGTTTTCTGGTGTACATGGATGCATGTTTCTCTACGGCATTAGTTCTCAAGTGTTTTGGTCTCAGGACTCCTTTACATTCTTAAAAATTCTTGAAAACACCAAAGCACTTTTATTTATATGAGTCATATCAATCAATATTGATTGTGTTAGAAAGTAAGACATCATTTTTAAGTAGTTATTTATCCAAAAATAATAACATTGCATTATATGTTAGCATAAATAACATGTGGAAAATAACTATGTTTTTCCAAATAACAATTACAAAAAGAGTGATATATTTTTTTGTATAGTGCTTGAGGTACAAATTTACAGAGCAGAGTTTGTTTTACATTCAACATTTTGTGTATATTTGGTTTCACTCCCCAATTACCATTCCTAACCCTAATCCACTCTCCTCCCCTCCTTTTCCAGTAACACCACCACCACCACCACCACCACCACCCATGCCCCTCATAGTTCTGCACTTCAGTGTGTCCTGCATTTCCTCCACGTGACTGTTGCCCCTCTGATGCCCCATGGTCTGATGCTCCAAGGGATGCATCTCCATAGAGTATGTGGGTATGTCACCCTGGGTTGAATGGTCTGTGTGTACGTCTTATTTACTATTGGGCTGAGAGCCAGCCTCTCCCTGGGAGTGAGTTTTATTCCAGGCCTGAAATGTATCCCAGGGCCATAGTATTGGGGGTCCCATCAGACTCCATCTGACCAGTAATTTTGGTCATTATTGTGTTTTTAGATTTTGTTCCACATTTTTCCTCCCACTTTATCCAGGATCTCCAGTTTTGATCCCTTCCCAAGTGGTAGCCAGGCACCATCTAGTTCTTCTGGTCTTGAGGCTATCATGTCCTAGGGCTGATTGCTTATGGGTGATATTCTTTTGCAGTATTTTTACAAATCTCTAATGTCTGACTTAATAAAAGACAGCTGGATTTTCATATCTGCTTCTACATTCAATCTCTTAGTGTACATTGTATCTGTTGAAGAAAACCCAACTCAGCAGATATATAGTTGGAAAAAGGGAAAGTATTTTACAGTTGTTTCAGATCATTGTGAATATTCTTCTTTGATATTATACTAAAACTCAGCTAGTGGTGGTATTTTTAAAGGTTAATTGCAATGTGGAATCTAAATAGCTATCTATGAGCTTTCTCTATTACATTAAATATAAGTATTTCTTTTATATTGGTTAGTCTTGCATTTTGAAGAGCTTTTTTGCCCATGCATGATTTTGTAACTTCACATTTTGATCATTTGGAAAATATGGCTTCACTGAGTTCTTCAGATGTACCAAATGTTGACACATTTCATTATACCATATGTTATCATCACATTAATATCACAACTGATCTTGCTTTTTACGAAGTCTTTAAGTATTGGGAAGCTGTCAAGCTCATAGAAGTGGATACATGTTTTACAAATTCCCAATTTTCTCTTGCAGCATTGGATTTTTATCATTGGCAACAAATACTGTCAATTGTTTTCCTAGAAGTGACAAGCACATTTCTTTCATTTTCAAGAAAATATCTGCCAAATACAGAAGGCTGAATGACCATAGTTTGTCTGTCAGCGCATCTTTCAATAATGTTTCATGAAAAAAAAAAAAGTGGCTAGTTGGGCTCACAAGGAGCTCTAGTGGCATAGTGCCTAAGGCATTTGACTGCTAACTAGAAGGCTGGTGGTTCAAACTCACCAGCCACTCCTCAGAAGAAAGATTGGGCAATCTTCTTCTGTAGTGATACCACCTCAGAAATCCAAGGAGAGGTTGCTATGAGTCAACTCAACAGCAGTGAGTTTGGTTTTTGGTTTTAGTTGGACTCACATCTCAATCACACAAGCACTTTTTCTCACGACAACTTGGATACATGGGAGTGCGTTATGTGTATCTTGACAGAGAATATTAAAAAGAAGTATACTCAAGGGTCAAAATTTAATAAAATTTAAAAAGTTTAATTGCCTCATCAGGGACATTCTTAAGTTACAGTGATATATACATATATACATACATACATACATATATACATGAATACATACATTTTTGTATATATGGTGAATGTGTTACAAAGAAGAATACAGTGACTACTAGTATTGTTTGGTACCTCTGCTTGGTTTATGCTAAAGTACCAGCAATTTTACCTACTATTACATTGACACCATCAGCACAAATGTCAACATAGTGAAAAGGCAAATAACATCTTACCACTATGAAAATAATTTTACCCTTGTAAGTCCCCCAGAAGGGCTCCAGGGACCCCCAGTAGCCCAGTGATGACACTGAGAACTGCTGCTCTGGGGTATCCAGAGGGGAATTACTGAATCACAGGATAGGGATATGGTCCACTTTATGCCACGTGAGGTTGTAGCCATGTACATGCCCAGCACGAATGTATGAGAGTTATTCCTACTCCACATCCATGTTTACACAATGGTCAGACTTTTACGTTTTTGTTAAACTGTTAGGTTGAGCATCATTTCACACACACAGTTATTCCTGTTCTTCTGTGAAATACTGGGCCTGATTTTTGCCCACTTTTGTGTTGTGGTTTATCTTTCCCTTAATAATTTGTAGAAGTTTTTAAATATATATTCTAATAATCCTTTATTAGTTACATGTACTGCAAATTTTCTTCTCTCAGCTGATTGCTTTACTTTTCATTTTCTATGATATATTTTCATGAACCAATGTTTTCGTTTTTAACCTAGTCAAATTTATGAAACTTTTCTGTGATCATTTTCTTGGAGTTTAAGAAATCCTTACCTACTCCCCACCCAGATCATAAAGATAATCTCCTGTTTTTCCTCTACAAGTTTTTAGGTTTTACTTTTCATGTTTAAGTCTTTGATCTGGGATTCATTTTGTATTTATATGGCTTGAGATGGGAATTCATTTTCACTTTTTTACATACAAAAAAGAACCATTTATTTATGTATTCCTTTATCCATTGGCCTATCTTGGCAGTGTGTCACTCTGTCATTTGCCAGGTTTCCATATGTGTGGATCTCTTCTTGGACTCTATTCTGTTCCATTGGTCATTTTTTCTTTGTGTCAATATAAAACAACTTGATTCATAGTGACCCCATGTGTTCCAGAGTAGAACTGTGCTGCATAGGGTTTTCAGTGGCTGTGACCTTTCAGAATAACTCTGGTAGTGCTGTGGTTAAAGCATTGGGCTGCTAACCAAATGGTTGGTGGTTTGAACAGACTCCATAGGAAAAAGGTGAGGCAGTCTGTTTCCATAAAGATTTTCAGCTTTGGAAACCTATGGGGAAGTTCTACTCTGTCCTACTGGGTTGCTATGAGTTGGAATCAACTCGATGGCAGTGTGTTTTTTATTTTGTAACCTTTCAGAAGTAGATTACCAGGCACCTCTGGGTAGATTTGAACCACTGATCTTTGAGTTACTAGTTGTGGTAGTTAAGGTTATGTGTCAACTTGGCTGGGCCTGATTTTAAGTAGCTGGGCAGCTGGATGTATTGATTTCCCATGATGAGACAGATAATCAACTCCATGGTGGAATCTGCTGTGAACCGCTGAGTAGCTGCCTTAGGGATGTGGTCTGCTTCCAGTATATAAGAAGCTTGAGAAAGGTCTCTGAACTTGTTGGCATGCTTAGACCCTGCATGCAGCTGAGCCTTCATTCAGCCGTCTTACATGTTGCCTGCTGATCTTGGAACAGTTTCTGGACTTGAATTAGTGGCCTGCTGTGTTGCTTGATAATCTTGGGACTGTGCCATTTTACTTGTTGACCTTGGGTTTGTCAGCCTCAGCAGCCAACAGCTGCCTGAGTTAAGAGATGCCTCCAGCTCCAGTGGGCTAGAAGCAACAGGCAGAGCTGAAACCCAAGGTCAAGGGGCTTTTCACCCCAGAGCTGGCATGTTGAACTCAAACTTTTAACCTCCTAAACTCTAAGAGAATAAATCCTTGTTTGTTAAAGCCATAGATTTGTGGTAGTTTCTGTTAGAGTGGCCCTAGAGAACCAAAACAGTAGTCAAGTGCTTAACTGTTTGAGCCACTCCTTATGTCAGTACACATTGTCTTATTATAGTTTTCTGATGAATCTTGACATCTGGTAAAGAAAATCCCCCAGGTTCTTCTTTCAGCATGATTTAGCTATTCTTGTGCCTTCCCCCACCACCACCACCCCCATTAAATTTTAGAATCACTTGTCAAATGCTAGGAAAAGCCCTATTAGTACTTTGTTAAATTAAACTATAGATCAATTTGGAAATAATTTAAATCTTCATGATATTGTTTCTTCCAGTCCATAAACATGGTATGTCTCTCCCTTTATATAGGTCTTCTCTGTAGTATCTTTTGATAAAATTTTATATTTTTCTCCATAAAAGTCATACTGATTTTTCTTAGATTTTTTTCCCTCGTCATCTTACACATGGTTTTGCTATTATATGTGGTATCTTCTTCATTTCCTAACTACTTGTTACTAGTTTGAAGACTGTCATTTATTTTTATATATCAATTTTGTATCTGGCTAGATTGTAAACTGTTATTAATTCTAATAATTTCTCTGTATTCTCTTGGGTTTTTATGTAGGTCATTATATCTTAAGAGGGAGCTCTGGTAGCATAGGGCCTAAGGCACTTGACTGCTAATCAGAACGCTGGCGGTTCAAACCCACCAGCCATTCCTCTGAAGGCAGATTGGGCAATCTACTTCCGTAGTGACACTGCCTCAGAAACCCAAGGAGGGGTCGCTATGAGTCCAGTCCAACTCGATGACACATAACAACAACAATAACATATCTTAAGAATACAGATTGACATTTTTGTTTCCAATTCTTATCCTTCTCATTTGTATGGTAGTCGTAGAGCAGAAGCCTTCACTTATATAAAATGGACATGACTGATAGACCTTGTTTTTTAAGATTGAAACATTGAATTTACTTATTATTGCAGAATAACCTAGGCTAATATGACTAACACAGTTTCTTTTTCTTGCTTATTAGCTAACAAGTCTGATACAATGTCCAAATAAGTAATTATAATTGGCCTCCTTCTTTTCTCCTGATTTTGAAGGGAATATTTTTAACATGTAACAATGGAGTAAGGTGTTTTCTGTAGGATTGTTGTTTCGTTTTGTTTTGATTTTTAAATACCCTCTATCAGCTTAAGAAAGTACCCTATTCTTAGTTTGCTTAGAATTCTTATCCTGAATGGATGTTGAATTTTATTTAATGCTTTTCCTGGACTTATTAACCATATGAGTTTGGTTTTTTTGTTTTGTTTTCTCATTTAAACTGTTAAGTGATTATTTATATTAGTACTTTAGTATTTTTAATATTTAAATGCATTTCTGAGATAAACAAACTTTGTCACAATAATTTATCTTTTTCACAGCCTCTAATTCAGTGTGCTCATACTTTGTTTAGAATTTTTGCATCCATGATTATGACTGAAATTGACCTGTTGCTTTCCTTTCTCACACTGTTCTCGTTCTAGTCTTTTTTTTCCTCTTTCTCTGTTCTCTGAAGATAAGTGTAAAAGATTGGAATTACCTGTTTCTGGAACATTTGGTAGAATTTGCCAATAACACTATTTGAGCTGATATTTTCTTTGAGAGATTTTTTAATTATTATTATTTTGTTGTTGTGACTATACACAGCAAAACCTATACCAATTTGACAGTTTCTGCATATATAATTCAGTGATTTTGATTATATTCTTTGAGTTGTGCAACCATTAGCATCTTTGTTTTCTGAGTTGTTCTTTCTCATTAGCATGAATTTACTTCCCCCTAAATTTCTTATCTGATTTTCAAGTTGCTGTTGTCAGTTTGATCTTATAGAGATAGATGTTGAAAAAGCACAAGCTCAAGGAAGATATTCTTTATTAGTTAAGGTGAACAGTTGTTTGGTTTTAAGAAAACTTCAGAGGATATGTTTGATTTAAGGTTTAAAGATTATCTCAGGGCAATAGTTTCAGGGGTTCATCCAACCTCCATGACTCCAGAAAGTCTGGAATCCATGAGTATTTTAAATTCTGTTCTGCACATCCCCCCTTTTGATCAGGAGTCTCCTATAAAATCTTTGATCAAAATGTTCAGTAATTGTAGCCAGGCACCTCCAGTACTTCTGGTCTTGTGGAAAAGGAGGCAGGTGTTCATGGAAGCAAGTAACCACACATTTCATATCTTCCACCTATTCCTGACTCTCTTTCTCCCTCTGTTGCTCCAGGCAAATGGGGACCAATTGTTGTGCCTGGATGGCTGCTTGCAAGCTTTTAAGACCTCAGGAACTATGCATCAAACTAGGAGGTAGAACTGAAGAACTAAACACATTATTAAGCCAATTAACTGCGATATCCCATGAAACCGTGACCCTAAACCTCCAAACCAAGAAATCAAATCCTATGAGGTTTTTTGTTGTACATAAGCAGCCTCAAAAGCTACTCTTAGTGGCTACCAGGAGCAGAAAGGGGGGGGGGAGGGGGATTAATGGTGATGGAAGAATCCCATTGATTAAGGGTAGGGTTGCAGAGCCAATTATTGCAATTGCTATCAATAGGGTGTGTTGTTCTTGTTGTTGTTAAGTGCCGTCGAGTCGTTTCCGACTCATAGCGACCCCATGCACAGCAGAACGAAACACTGCCC
>NW_006921980.1:1972024-1974153 GCF_000298275.1 Orycteropus afer afer | reverse complement strand
CAAGTCGTTGGTCTTGCAAAATTCTACCATACGAGTTCCAGCATTATTCCTGTCACCAAGGCCAAATTTTCCAACTACCGGTGATTCTTCTTCCAATAGGGTGTATACCTGTAAAAAGCTGAATTGGCGAAAGTTGTGTGATAGATATACTTACAACAATGACCAAGAAAAAAAAAAAAAAGATGATCTATATGTAGTGATTCAAGTTTGTTTGTTTGTTTTAATGGTTCTGTTTAGGTTTTCTATTTCTTCTTTAGCCTGTTTTGGTAATTTTTGTTTCTATATATAGGAATCTGAACATTTCCCCTAAGTTTTCACATTTATTTCATAAAGTTATTTACAATATTCTCCAGTTATGTTTTTAATCTTTTCACATCCATATTTATTCATTTCTAACCCTGTTTCACCAGGCCTTTCTCCAGAGGCACCTCGGGGTGGACTTGAACCCCTAACCTGATGTAAATGGTTAACAGCTGAGTGTGTTAACCATTTGCAACACCCAGGGTCTTCCCAGAAGTTCATCAATTTGTTTTTTTAAAATAAAGAGCTTTTGGCTTTATTAATTCTGTATATTGCATCTTTGTTTACTATTTCATTTATTTCTTATGTTTATTATTTACTTCCATCTGCTTTCTTGACACTTATTCTGTTTTTATTTTTCTAATTTATGAATTGGAGACTCAACTTTTTTTAGCATTTCTTCTTTTCTAATAAAAGCATAAAAATATTTATTTTTTAAAATTCATTTTTATTTGCAGCCCCTAAATTTTGTTTTTCAGTATTTTTATTATGATTCTACTTTGATTTTATCTCTAGCCTATAGATTATTTTTAAATATGTATTTAATTTTCCAATTTATAAGTTTTTTTAATCTATTTCAAATTTAATTTAATTCTAATGTCCTATGCAGAGAATAGGAGCTCTGGTAGCATAGTGCCTAAGGCACTTGACTGCTAACCAGAAGGCTGGCAGTTCAAACCCACCAGCCACTCCTGGGAAGGAAGGTTGGGCAATCTACTTCTGTAGTGATACTGCCTCGGCAACCCAAGGAGGGGTTGCTATGAGTCGGGGCCGACTCAACAGCACATAACAACAACAACATGCAGAGAATGGGATCTGAACGATACAGATCTTTAAATTTTATTAAGACTTGCTTTATGGCCTAGCATGTAATCAGTTTTAGTGAGTATTTAAAAAGAATGAATATTCTTAAATGTTGTTCAAATTTATATTTGTATTTTACAAACTTTAAATCTCTTTAACCTATATCAATTGTTGTCGTCGTTGTTATGTGCCGTCGAGTCGGACCCGACTCATAGCGACCCCTCCTTGGGTTTCCGAGGCAGTATCACTACGGAAGTAGATTGCCCCATCTTTCTTCCGAGGAGTGCCCGATCTTTCTTCCGAGGAGTGGTAAAATCTTCCATTGTGACAGCAGAATTCGATTTCTCCTTTTAGAGAACTTCACCTTCTGACCAGTTTTACTCTTCACATTTTGAATTTGTTACTGGATGCAAACAAGTTTAGACTTATGAAATACTCCTGATAAACTGAACCTTTTATTATCATGTAGTCACTCTGTAATCTCTTGTAATGCTTTTTGCCTTACGATCTATTTTGTCTCACATTAATATAGCTATGTGAGACATACATAGCCATATCACTTTACTATCTGTTTATTTATATCCTTGGTGTGGAAATCTCTCTTAAAAATAGCAAGTAGCTGTATTTTTTTAAATTACACCGATTGTAATCACTGGTCGTTATGGATTTGGTTTTGCTGTCTTCGGTTATGCTTTTTAGTCGTCTTTCTTATTCTGTTTCTCTTTTCCTTCTTCCTTGACTTCTTTTAGAGTAATAGATCCCCCTTTCCATTTTGCCCTTCTATTTGTTGAAAGTTATCTTGACCATTTTAACTTGCACATTTAAAGTAATAAAAGATAATAATGGTTACCAATATCTTTACCTTCCTCTTCAAAAATATTAGGATCCAAGAATGCTTTCTTGTTGTTGTTATGTGCCGTCGAGTCGGCCCTCTCCTTGGGTTTCCGAGGCAGTATCACTACGGAAGTAGGATTGCCCAACCTTCCTTCCGAGGAGTGGCTGGTGGGTTTGAACCGCCAGCCATC
>NW_006921980.1:1948211-1971814 GCF_000298275.1 Orycteropus afer afer | reverse complement strand
CAATCCTACTTCCGTAGTGATACTGCCTCGGAAACCCAAGGAGGGGTCGCTATGAGTCGGGGCCGACTCGACGGCACATAACAACAACAACAACAAACTTGGGCATTGTTGTTAATGTTTTGTAAGATCAAATTTTTTTTAGACTTACTCACATTTCCCTTTTTTTTTCTCCTTCACCGTTCCTTCTTATACATAAAATATTTCTACTCTGATAATTTTCCTTTTTTCCAAAAGAAATATCTTTTAAATTGTGGTACATTTATGGAGTGGATTGTCCTATCAATTTAAAAAATCATGTTTCCGAAGGATAGTTTGTGGCACAGGAAAGCATTTATGTAGTAAACCATGGAGAGATATTACACATTCCAAATTATATTTTTAAATAGAAAAAAGACTAGAAGGATACACATTAAATCACAGTCTTTCTGCATGGTTTTTGACATTTTTCTGGATCGTCGTTTATGATCTTGGACTGCCTTCATGTTCTAAAAAGTTACTGACAAAAAAACCTCAGAGTGTGTCCTGTGTCTTTTCTAGCCCTGTTTTAGTGACAAGACTAACAACTTAGAGACTTATGTGAAATGGTTCAATCGGTTGTGCTACCTCGTGGCCACTGAGATCTGCATGGTGAGTAGAAATTGAGGGATGGATGGGTAGGGGCTAGCCTGGCATTGCCAAAGCCTGCTGGGGGATTGGGAGGAGTTCACCTAGAAGGGACTGAGATGGGAGTCTTAAGCCTTGATGGCCTCCAAGTCCCCTGCCACGCTCAGCACCTCAGCATACTTCATCAGCATACTGGGTGTCACCCGGCTTTCATGCACTGACATTTCCTTTCTGGGTACAGCCCAGGACAGATTCATCAGCAGTCACCACAGGTGTCCAAGACTGTGCTGAGAGGAAGGGGTTGGTGGAGTCTGACCACATGGCTGTGCTTGCCCTTGCCCTTGCTCTGCCTTGAGTAGTCTGGACTGCAGCCAGTTTCACTTAGTTCACTCAGGCCTTAAAGGTACAAATGATCCAGTCTTTTAAGAACTGGGAGATAGCACAAAAAACATCCAGATCTCAGGCCCCTACTGGAAAGTAGGAAGAGCCAGCAACACTGAGTAGATGTGTATGTCACTGAGTTGGATCCTGCCTGACGTATCCTGCCTGGCCTTGTCTCTTCCTCAGAGCAGACCGTTCCTCCTCAGAGCCCCCTTTCCCCAACTTTGACTCTCAGTGAGCCCATGTGTGTCAGAATAAAACCGTCCACCATAGGGTTTTCAATGGTTGATTTTTGGGGAATAGATCATCAGGCCTTTCTTCTAAGGAACCTCTGGGTGGACTCAAACTTCCAGCCTTTGGTTAGCAGCCAAGCACACTGTTTGCACCACCCAGAGACTTTAGAGTTTGGAATGCCAGGTGCTTATTAGGGGTCACCAGTAGGATTGCTCAGAGGGAACAGCTCTGCAGTGCAGATTTGACAAGGCCCGGGCAACCTGGGGTAGCTCTGAAGAGAATGTTTCCTGTCAGAGTGTCCACTTTGGCCAAAAGGGTTGGCCTTTGTCACCAAGTGTGGGCTGCCCTATCAGACTTCAGGTGGGGCATCGTGCTGCAGCTGAGGTCTACCCTTGAAGGAAGATTTGGGTGGCACACTTCTGTGTCCACCAAAGCATGTTTCTTTGTGGCAGTAAAGATTATTCCCATGTTGAGTGAGTAAGCAAAATCTACTGGTATAAAAGAATGCAATTCAAGCTATATGGCCCACACCCTACACTTACTTCAAGGGCCTGGCTGATGATTTATGGATTCTCTATGAGGCTTGGGCTGAGCCCACTGTCACACAGGGCTTCAGCCCAGGCCAGGCTCAGGGAAGGAACACAGTTTGGTTCTGAGTTACGAAGAAGTGTGAAACTCCAAGCATTTCAGTGTGACAGTCACGCTGTCATTTGTTGTTTGACAGACATTGGTAGAAGGACTGCTCAGGGTCAAGACCCTGGGGGCCCAATAGCATGTCAGGGTCATTTTGTGAGCCCAGAGGGAGCAAGCTTGGTGCTGGGAGAGGAGAAAAAACAATGCTGTCTACTTCCCAGAGGTGGGTGTCAAAGGAGGAGGATTACAGTGGAGCCATTGAGCCAATCCCAAAGGTTCCTTTCAATACCTCTTAGTTCTTCTCAGCACTTCCTACTATGCCCCAGGAGTCCTGCCGGGTGCCCGCAGGCTCCTGTATGACAATAAGCTCTGCCATGATGTGCAGGACACATCCTGAGCCCCTAGGCTGCAAACTGCCCTGGGTATCAATCTCAATCAGAAAATAGACTGAGAGAAGGTGAATGAGGGCAGGTGAAAACACTCATCAATGAAGCTCTGGTTCCCTGTCCCCAGCCAGCCAAGAAGAAGCAGAGGGCCCAGGTGATTGAGTTCTTCATTGACGTGGCCCGTGAATGCTTCAACATCGGCAACTTCAACTCCCTAATGGCCATTATCTGTGAGTAGGCTGCCTAGGTCTTGGGCCTTCCATGCAAGGACCCCCAGTGGGCATAGGCAGATGAGCCAGTGCAAGCCAGGGTCCTCCTGTTAGCATGGGTAGCCAGGGTAGACTGTGTACAGGCCCAAGGTGGCCAGCAGCCCCATGTCCCCACCCTTGAGATCCCAGGGGAGGTGTCCCTTTGAGGCAAGCCCAGCCCTTTAGGGTATCTGGCGAGGGATTGGCAGTGTGTCTTGTTCCAGATCCAGGGAGAATAGCAGGGCTTTGGGGTGGCCTAGTATAGCTACTAGTTGCAGGAATGGGGCCAGAGTCATGGAAATGGAGGCTGGAGGTCCACAGAACCCACAGAAGCCAGGCCCACTGCAATATAGCATCTACCACCACCCACTGTCTAGCAAGCTGAAACCACCACCTGACCTCAGTCCTGGTCAAGGTGCAATCTGAGGGGCTAGGCCAGTGGAGAACCCCTTCCCATGGTGATGAATGGGACAGTCAAGGCCTGAGCAACCCTCCCAGCCCAGCTCTCCTCTTCCAGCTGGCATGAACATGAGCCCTGTGTCCAGGCTGAAGAAAACCTGGGCCAAAGTGAAGACAGCCAAGTTTTTCATTCTTGAGGTAAACAAGGAGGCTGGGCTGCTGGTGCCATTGGCTGTCCCTTGGACAGAGCTGCCCAAATGTGTCCTGTCTCCTTCCAGCACCAGATGGACCCAACAGGGAATTTCTGCAACTACAGAACAGCACTGCGTGGGGCTGCCCACCGTTCCCTTACCGCCCACAGCAGCCGGGAGAAGGTAGGTCAGAGCCCCAGGCCTTCATAGCACTGCTGCCTTCAGATCACCTTGGCCCTACAGAGATGTGTCGAGAACCTAGATGCTGACTCAAAGGCTGTGTCATCTGTCCCCCTGCTTTTATGCAGCATCTGTTGCTAGATAGCCATGAAGCCTTGCTTGTGTTCGGAACTCACCCCCTCCCAAAATAGGTTGGGCAATCCTACTTCCGTAGTGATACTGCCTCGGAAACCCAAGGAGGGGTCGCTATGAGTCGGGGCCGACTCGACAACAACTATGTTTATGCTATGAGTCAGGGCTGACTCAACGGTAAACAACAACAACAATCATCAAGTAGCTCTAAATAATAGCAAGTGATTCCTTGTTCAGGGCTGAAGTCTGCACCTGGAGTTTTCCTCTTTAGGGGGTCAAGCAGAGCACAGTCTCTTCTGCCCACAAGTCCTTCAGAATCCTCCTGCCCCCTCCCTCTATCCTCTAGAGTCAACACTGCATTCCTCCCCTGCCATACATCCCCACACTAGTCCCTTTTCATCCCTGAATAACTCCATTTGTCAGAGTGGTAGTTAACTTTGTGTGTCAACTTGGCAGGGCCTGGTTGAGTGGCTGGGCAGCTGGATGTAGTATCCCCATGATGAGACTGGCAATCAACTCCATGGTGGAATCTACTGTGAGCAGCTAGGTAGCTGCCTTAGGGATGTGGTCAGCTTCCTGTATATAAGCAGAAGCTTTGGGGAATGGTCTCTAGCTTATGGCACACTTGAACCCTGCATGAAGCCATGTTGTTGTTCAGTAGCCTGCCATGCCCTGCTGAACTTGGGACTCTCAATGGACTTGAATTAATGGCCTACCGTGTGGTTTGGTAACATCAGGATTGTGCCTTTTTACTTGTCAACTGTGCGCTTAGTCTCAACAGCCAGCAGCTGAGTGAAGAAAAGCATCCACCTTCTGTGGGCCAGGAGCAGGAGGCAGCGCTGGACCCCAAAGTTGAGGGGCTTTCACCCAGCCCCTAGAGCCTGGCACTTTGAACTCAGGCTTACAGCCTCCAAACTGTAAGAGAATAAACTCCTGTTTGTTCAAGCATCTCATTTGTGGTATATTCCTGTCAGAGCAACACTAGGTATCCAAAACAGTCAGGATCCCTTCTGCGTCAGATCAAACTGTGGTTCTAGGTACATAGGTTCTTCTTGTTGTTGTTGTTAGGTACCATCAAGTTGACTCAGACTCATAGTGACCCTGTGTACAACAGAATGAAGTAATGCCGAGTCCTGCACCATCCTCACAATCCTTGCTATGCTTGAGCCCATCATTGCGGCCACTGTGTCCATTCATCCTGTTGAAGGTCTTCCCCTTTTTCACTGACTCTCCCTTCACCGAGCATGATATCCTTCCCCAGGTAATGGTCACTTCTGACAACATGACCAGAGTAGGTGAGATGAAGGCTAGCTATTCTCACTTCCAAGGAGCATTCTGGCTGCACTTCTTTCAGGACAGATTTGTTCATTCTTCTGACAGTTCATTGTATTTTCAGTATTCTTCACCAACACCACAATTCAGATGGATCAACAATTCTTCAGCCTTCCGCATTCATTGCCCAGCTTTCACATGCATATGAGGTGATTGAAAATACCATGGCTTGAGTCAAGAATACCTTAATCTTCAAACTGATATCTTTGCTTCTTAACACTTTAAAGAGATCTTTTGCAGCATAGTTGCCCAGTGCAATACATCGTCTCATTTCTTTATTGCTGCTACCACGAGTATTGATTGTGGAGCCAAGTGAAATAAAATCCCTGACAACTTCAATCTTTTCTCCATCTATTATGATGTTGTTTATTGGTCCAGTTGTGAGGATTTTTGTTTTCTTTATGTTGAGGTGTAATCCACACTGAAGGCTGTAGTCTTTTATCTTCATCAGTAAGTGCTTCAAGTCATCTTCACTTTCAGCAAGCAAGGTTATGTCATCTGCAAATGGCAGGTTGTTAATCAGTCTTCCTCCAGTCCTGATGCTGTGTTCTTCGTATAGTCCAGCTTCTCACATTATTTGCTCAGCATACAGATTGAATATGTATGGTGAAAGGATACAACCTTGACTCACACCCTTCCTGATTTTAAACCATGCAGTGTCCCCTTGTTCTGTTTGAACAACAGTCTCTTGATCTACTATACAGGCTCATCATGAGCACAATTAAGTGGTCTGGAATTCCCATTCTTTGCAATGTTATTCCTAATTTGTCATGATCCATATAGTCGAATGTCTTTGCATAGTCAATAAGACACAGGTAAAGATTCTTCTGGTATTCTGTGCTTTCAGCCAAGATCCATCTTACATCAGCAATGCTATTCCTCATTACATCTGTTTCTGAATCCAACTTGAATTTCTGGAAGTTCCCTGTCAATATACTGCTACAACCATTTTTAAATTACCGTCAGAAAAATTTTACTTGTATGTGATAATAATTATATTGTTGGATAATTTCTACATTATGTTGGATTACTTTTCTTTTGAATGGGCACAAATATTGATCTCTTACAGTCAGTTAGCCAGGTAGCTGTCTTCCAAATTTCTTGGCATAAATGACTAAATTTCTCCAGTACAGCATCCATTTGTTGAAGCATCTTAATGGGTATTCCATCAATTCTTGAAGCTTTGTTTTTCACCAATTCCTTCAGTGTAGCTTGACTTCTTCCTTTGGTACCATTCATTCTTGATCATATGCTACCCCCTGAAATGGTTGAACATTGACTAATTCTTTTTGATACAGTGATTCTGTGTACTCCTTCTATCTTTCTTTGATGCTTCCTGCATTGTTTAATATTTTGCCCATAGAATCCTTCAATATTGCAACTTGTGGCTTGAATTTTGTCTTCAGTTCTTTCTGCTTGAGAAATATAAGCATGTTCTTCCTTTTTATTTTTCTAACTCTAGGTCTTTGCACATTTCATTACAGTACTTTACTTTGTCTTCTTGAGTTGCCCTTTGAAATCTTCTGTTCAGCTCTTTTATTTCATCATTTCTTCCTTTCACTTTAGCTACTCTTTGTTCAAGAGCAAGTTTCAGAATCTCTTCTGGCATCCATTGTGGTATTTTCTTTCCTGTCTTTTTAATGACCATTTTCTTTCTTCATGTATGATGTTCTTGATACCATCCCACAACTTGTCTGGTCTTCAGTCATTGCTATTCAGTGTGTCAAATCTGTTCTTCAGATGGTCTCTAAATTTAGGAGGGATATAATCAAGGTTATATTTTGGCTCCAGTGGACTTGTTTAAATTTTTTCCAGCTTCAAATTGAACTTGCATATGAGCAACTGATGGCCTTATTCTGACTGATGAAATAGAGCTTCTCCATTGCCTCTTCCCACAGATATATTCGATCTGATCCTTTGTATTTCATCTAGTGTGTCCACATGTGTAGCAACCACTTATGTCATTGAAAAAAAGTATTTGCAATGAATGAATTATTGGTCTTGCAGAATTCTGTCATACGATCTCTGCTGTCATTTCTGTCACCAAGGCTGTATTTTCCAACTACTGATGATTCTTCTGTTTCCAACTTTTGCATTCCCATCACCAGTAATTATCAATACATCTTGGTTCATGTTTGGTCAAATTTCAGACTACAGAAGTTGGTAAAAATCTTCGAGTTCTTCATCTTTTGTTTTAGTGGTTAGTGCATAAATTTGAATAATAATAGTATTAACTGGTCTTCCTTGTAAACTTATGGATATTATCCTATCACTGACAGCACTGTACTTCAGGATAGATATTGAAATGTTATTTTTGTCAATGAATGCAACACAATTCCTCTTCAATTTGTCATTTCCAGCATAGTAGACCATACCATTTGTCTGATTCAAAGTGTACAAAACCAGTCCATCTCATAGACATAGGGCCTTATACCTCCTTTATTCTAAATGTGATATTTCATTAATGTGGTCATGGCTAAACCAAGCTTCACTAAAACCTTCTTTTCACAAATCTTATTCTTATTCTTTTTCATTTGACCCTGATCAATTTTATTTCTTCACCAAATTTTCCTAGTGGCCTTTTACACAGGAAACCATGCCCAGGTCCTGGGGTTGGAATGACCCTCTGACTTCAATCCTGTCCCCAACCGGATGATTAGAGTTTTCCACCTCCATGGGAAGGAAACACCAAAATTTGTTGTGCTTTTACATATGATCCCTTGTAGGAGCATTGGAGGAATCAGGTCCCTGTCAGATTTGTGGAGGTTTGTTTTCTAGCTGGAAGACTAGTAGCACAGGTTGCTGTTCTTGAAATTCTAAGTCACTCTTTCTGGAATTATGTTGGGTAGATGTCAGTGTCAGGTGTAGGTAGCGGGCCAAGGTAAGCAAGCTTGTTCCACCCACCAGGTATCACTGGCCTATACTCTCCAAAGGTCCCATACCAGGGGTCAGGTTGGCAGACACCAGCCACTCTGATGTCTATGTCCTATCAACTTTCTGTCCAACCTGTGAGCATTTGAAAATACCATGCTTTAGTAACTGTGGGTTCCTGAAGGCTGATGCACTGGAGAGCACAATAGTATGGCAAGACATTACAGCCTAAAGCAGTGAGCCTGAACTTCAGGAGTTGGGAAGCTGGAACCTCGCGTCACTGAGCACCCCCATGTGTGGGCCATCTGACCTCTTTGAGTCTTAGAGGATACCTAATTTGTCAAGTCACACTGCAAGGAAAGGGCAGAGACAAGAAGCAAACGCCATCCTATCTGGCTCTGAATCTCATGGTCTGTGTATGCCACCAGACTGTGTTCCTTTTCCCTGGGGGCACTTGTGCTCTGTCACAGTCACAGGGGTGTTGACAGATGGCCCAAGAGTTAGACTGTGAGGTGGGGCTTCAGCCCGTGGTTTGAGATGTAAGTCATAGCACTGCCTCTCTGGACTATTTTCCTTCCATCCATACTGAGGCGGAGTGGGGCAGGGTGGCCACACTGGGACTTCATGTCCTATACTTTGAGTCCCCTACCAGCTCTGGAATGCCAGGTTGCTGTATGTTTAGGCCTGATACTATTCTTTTAGTGAGTAACTTATGAAGCCTTGTGTTTATTTTGGCTGTTCTCCTCTAAATTCCAGAGAGGAAGCAACCATGGATCTGACCCACCAAAGATGTTTCATAAATGGATTGGTGGGTGGAAGGAAGGAAAGGTGGAAGGGAGGAAAGATAGAAGGAAAAAGGAAGAATATATGAATGCAAGGATGGATGGTTGGATAGATGGATAGGAGAAAAGATGGAAGAATGGGTGCTTGGAGATGTTCTCATGGCCTCCTGGTGCCTCTAGCTAAAGTTAGTGAGGCTGAGAGTTCTCATTGGTCATAGCATTTTATGCTTTCTTCCTGCCTATGGTTAGTCCAGAAGTGGAGCCAGGCACCGGGGGGTTTTATGAGCAGTGGCTTTGAAGGGCAGCCTGGAAGCAGAGCTGGGCACCAGGAGGTTTTTGGAGCAGTGGCTTTGAAAGGTGGCCCAGAAGGGGAGCCAGGCGTGGGAGCACCTTTAAGCGGCTTTAAGGAAGGCCAGGAAGTGAGCAGAGCAGTTTGGAACAACTAAGGGAGACAAACCTGTCTGTCAGTTTGTCATCCAGTGGTGGCTTACATGTGGCTATGAGGCTGGAGGCTATGCCACTGGTGTTGCAAATGCCAGCAGGGTTACCCATGGTGGAAAAGTTTCAGCAGAGCTTCCAGACTAGGACAGACTCAGAAAAAGGAAGAGGCCACCCACTCCTCAAAGAATTGGCCAATGAAAACCTTACAAATAGCAGTGAAACACTGTCTGATATATTACTGGAAAATTTTATGAATAGCCCTGCAACATTGTTTGATATAGAGCCAAAAGATGAGCTCCTCAGGTCAGAACACACTCAAAATACAACTGGGGAAGAGCTGCCTACTCAAAGTAGAGCCAACTTAATGATATGAATGGAGTAAAGCTTTTGGGACCTCCATTGGCTGATGTGACACAACTCAAAATTAGAAGAAACTGCTGAAAACATCCTTTAATAATCAGAACATGGAATGTACAAAGGATGAATCTAGGAAAATTGGAATTTGTAAAAAATTAAATGGAATGCATAAAGGTCAATATCCTAAGCATTAGTGAGCTTGAGCTGAAATGGATTGGATTTGGCCATTTTGAATCAAACAACAATATGATCTACTATGCCAGGAATGACAAATTGAAGAAGAATGATGTGGCATTCATCATCACAAAGAACGTTTCAAGATCTATCCTGAAGTACAGTGCTGTCAGTGATAGGATAATATCCATACGCCTACAAAGAAGACCAGTTAATAATAATATTATTCAAATGTACGCACCAACCACCAAAGTCAAAGATAAGGAAATTGAAAATTTTCATCAACTTCTGCAGTCTGAAATTGACCGAACATGCTATCAAGATGTGTTGATTATCACTAGTGACTGGAATGCAAAAACAAAGAATAATCACCGGGAATTAGAAAATATGGCTTTGGTGACAGAAATAATACTGCAGATCACATGATAGAATTTTGAAAAACCAATGACTTATTCATTGCAAATACCTTTTTTCAATAACATGAACAGTGGCTGTGCATGTGGACTTTGCCAGATGGAGTACACAGGAACCACATCAACTACATCTGTGGCAAGAGGCAATGGAGAAGCTCAATATCTTCAGCCAAAACAAGGACAGGAGCTGACTGTAGAACAGACCATCAACTGCTCATATGCAAGTTGAAGTTGAAGTTGAAGACAATTAAAACAAGTCCACAAAAGCCAATATATGACCTTGAGTATATCCCTCCTGAATTTAGAGACTATCTAAACACCAATGATGAAAAACCAGAGGAATTGTAGGATGACGTCAAGAACATCATACATGAAGAAAGCAAGAGGTCATTAAAAAGATAGGAAAGAAAGAAAAGACCAAAATAGATGTCAGACGAAACTCTGAAACTTGCCCTTGAATGGAGAGTAGCTAAAGCAAATGGAAGAAATGACAAGATAAAAGAGCTGAACAGAAGATTTCAAAAAGCAGCTTGACAAGACAAAGCCAAATATTATAATGAAATGTGCAAAGACCTGAAATTAGAAAACCAAAAGGGAAGAACATGCTCAACATTTCTCAAGCTGAAAGAACTGAAGAAAAGATTTAAGCCTTGGGTTATAATATTAAAAGATTCTATGGGCAAAATATTGAGTGATGCAGGAAGCACCACAAGAAGATGGAAGGAATACACAGAGTCACTGTACCAAAAAGACCTGTTTAATGTTCATCTATTTCAGGAGGTGGCATATGATCAAGAACCAATGTTACTGAAGAAAGAAGTAAAGCCACACTGAAGGAATTGGTGAAAAACAAGGTTCCAGGCATTGATGGAATACCCATTGAGATGATTCAACAAACAGATGCTGCACTGGAGGCACTCATTCGGCTATCCCAAAAGATTTGGAAGATAGCTTCCTGGCCAACTGACTGGGAGAGAGCCATATATGTACCCATTCCAAAGAAAGGTGATCCCACAGAATGTGGAAATTATCTAACAATATCATTAATATCACATGCAAGTAAAATCTTGTTGAAAATAATTCAAAAACAGCTGCCGCATTATATTGACAAAGAACTTCCAAAATTGCAAGCTGGATTCAGAAGAGGACATGGATTGAGGGGTATCATTGCTGATATTAGATGGATCTTGACTGAAAACAAAGAATACCAGAAAGATGTTTACTTGTGTTTTATTGACTATGCAAAAGCTTTCAATTGTGTGGATCATAATAAATTATAGATAACATTGAGAAGAATGGGAATTCCAGAACACTTAATTGTGCTCATGAGGAACCTGTACACAGACCAGGAGGAGGCTGTCATTCAAACAGAACAAGGGAACATTGCATTGTTTAAAATGAAGAAGGGAGTGTGTCAGGGTTATATCCTTTCACCATACTTACTCAATTTGTATGCTGAGCAAATAATCCAAGAAGCTGGATTATATGAAGAGGAACGTGGCATCAGGATTGGAAGAAGACTCATTAACAACCTGTGACACACAGATGACACAACTTTGCTTGCTTAAAGTGGGGATGACTTGAAGCAGTTACTGATGAAGATTGAAGATACAGTCTGCAGTATGGTTCACACAAATGCAACCACTACCATGGAGTCAGATCCAACTCATAGCAACCCCTCCTTGGGTGTCTGAGGCATTATCACTACAGAAGTAGATTGCCCAACCTTCCTTCTGAGGAGTGGCTGGTTTGAACTGGTGGATTTGAACTGCCAGCCTTCTGATTAGCAGTCAGATGCCTTAAACACTATGCCACCAGAGCTCCTCAGCATGGTTTACACCTCAATATAAAGAAAACAAAAATCCTCACAACTGGACCAATAAACAGCATCATGATAAATGGAGAAAAGATTGAAGTTGTCAAGGACTTCATGGTATTTGGTTCTACAATCAACACCAATGGAAGCAGCAGTCAAGACATCAGACAATATATTGCACTGGGCAAATCTGAGGCAAAAGACCTCTTTCAAGTGCTGAAGAGCAAAGATGCCTCCTTGAAGACTAAGATGCACCTAACCCAAGCCATGGTATTTTCAATTGCCTCTTATGCATGTGAGAAGTGGACAATGAATAAGAAAGACCAAATAAGGGTTGATGCTTTTGAGTTGTGGTGTTGGCAAAGAATGCTTAGAGTACCATGGACTGCTAAAATAACTAACAAATCTATCCTGCAAGAAGTGCAGCCAGAATGCTCCTTGGAAGCGAGAGTGGTAAAACGTCATCTCAACTACTTTGGTCATGTTGTCAGAAGGAATCATTCCCTGGAGAAGGATATCATGCTTGGTAAAGTGGAGGGTCAACGAAAAAGAGGAAGGCCCTCAACAAGATGGCTACAATGATGGGCTCAGGTATAGCAAGGATCACGAGGATGGCATAGGACCAGGCAATGTTTCATTCTGTTGTATATATGGTTGCTATGAGTCAGAGATGACTTGATGGCACCTAACAACAATAACAACAACAACAACAACAATAACAACATGGTTGGCTCCTTTCTCCTCTAGTCTCTATTATGGGGCCCACCTAACACAGGGTTCTCTGAGTAAGCTGCAGTCTGAGCTGGGTTCTGATCTAATTTCTCAGGTTCAGAAAGCAAGGGCAGTGGATTTACAATTATAAAGGGCCCCTTTGGCTCCCTTGGCAGCAAAGAAACCAGCTAGGATACTAAAACCAATGTCCAAGGCTGGTGTGGTGATACCCAGAACCAGTGTGGAAGTGGTAAAGAGTGCTTATATTTGGAAAACATACCTTGCTGAGGATCACCTTGTATACATCTACCTCTGGAAGCCCTTGACTAGACCCCTGAGCAACTATCTTTATGTGCAGAATCTCCTTGTCCTCAGTCTCCCCTCCTGTCATGACACATCTCCCTACTCCAACCCAGTTCAGTTATCATGCATCAACATTGGCTACATGCCTAATGAAGACTCAGCACAAGGGTGGTTATGGGGGTACCATACAGAGGCCACCCTCCTCCAAGCACAGTAAGGAAGCATGCAGGATAGGGGTCGTGGGGCCCAAGCTATCTGGGTCCTAGCCCACCTCTGCCATTTACTGCAGTGTGAGCTTGTGCAACTTAGTTAACCTCTCTGGGTCTTTGTTCACTCATCTGTAAAATGGGGGTCATAAACACCCTGCTCCATGGCCTGTGGTGCAAATGAAACATCCATATCAAGTTTAACACAGTGGAGCACTTACACCCATCACCTGCGCCTCCATGATGCAATACGAGGCAAAGTGCAGGGTGCTTTAGGAGTACAGACATGGGCTAAACCCAGCCTGTTGTTGTTAGTTGCCGTACAGTCAGCTCTGGCTCATGGTGACCCTAGTACAACAGAACACAATGTTGCCTGGTCCTGTACCATCTTCACAGTCTTTAGCGTGCTTGGGTCCATTGTTGCAGCCATTGTGTATTTTGAGTGCCTTCCAATATAGGGGGGCTCATGTTCCAGCACTCTGTCAGACAATATTCTGTTGTGATCCATAGGGTTTTCATAGGCGAATTTGTGACAGTAGATCATCAGACCTTTCATCCTAGTATGTCTTAGTCTGAAAGCTCTGCTGAAACCTGTGCACCATGGATAACCCTGATGGTATTTAAAATACTGGTAGCATAACTTCTAGCACCATAGCAATATGTATGAATAATCATAGTATGAGAAACTGACAGACAGGTGGTTGAGGCCAGCCAAGGGTTAGGAAAGACTTCTTGGTGAGGCTTCCATATTTTATGGATTGTTTTCATGACTATCTCCACCACACTGAGGTCAAGAATTTGTCTCACACACCCTCAGTGTCCTCCAAGCTCCAGCAGGAACAGGAAAGATCTGAGCAAATGTCTGAGGAGTTGACATAAGTCTAGGTGACCAGCTCATCCCATTTTGCCCAGGGCTGTTCAGTTCTAGTACTGAAAGTCCTGCATCCCAGGAAATCTCTCAGTGCTGGGAATCCCATGGCAGTTGGTCGTCACCTTACTAAATCTGGGTGTAGTCCTGGCCCTGGAGATCACTAGTTGAGGCCTTGGGCCAGGCTGCTACTCTCTGGGCCTCAGACTCCTCATCTTCCCTGCCCAACTGAGCAATCTGTTTCTATGCCTCACAGAGCAGTCCATGGCTGCAGCCTCAAAGCCAATGTCCACTTGGATGGGGCATGACCCTGAGCCAGAAATGCTAGGACCTTGTGCCTAGTTCCAAGGGAATGGCTGGAAGTTGGCTCTGGCTGAACTGGGAGCCCATGCTCCAGCTCTGGAGTCCAAAGGCAGAGGTGGTAGGTAGACTCAGCTGGGCTCCCCAAGAATGATCAGCACTCTCAGCAGCAAGTGAGTTCCCCTTGTTTAGGAGGATATAATGGGCAGGTACACAGAGCAGATGGGAGAAGATCCAATTAAGGAAGCACAGCATATGCTTTCATAAGTCCTTCTCTTCAGAAAATGGAGAAAGAGGTGTTTTGGATCTTACCCTAAGTGCTTCAGGAACAAAGTTACAGCATCAAGAAAAACATTTGATGATAACGAATGCAATGTACTGCTGTTGAGTCTGATCCAACTCATAGCGACCCCTCCTTGGGTTTCTGAGGTGGTATCACTATGGAAGTAGATTGCCCAACCTTCCTTCTAAGGAGTGGCTGGTGGATTTGAACCACCAGCCTTCTGGTTAGCAGTCAGATGCCTTAGGCACTATGCCAATGGAAGGCCACAACATTTCAAAGCAGATATTTCACATCCCGTACATATTTAACAGTGCACCCTGCATGGGTCATTCCCCACCCCACCCCCAGGTGAATGGAACCAGAGCCTGATGTAAACCCGTGGGTAGGGTGGGCATCCACCTGTCTTACCCACCAGGCAATGGAAGAAATGGCCCAAGGTTATTGCAGCTGTGTACTGACTTACCCCTGTACAAGGGAGGACATCACCATATATAATAGGAGTTCAAACATCACTGACCCCTGATCGAGACCAGGAGGAAACAGGATCTCTAGCCCCAAGGTAATGGGGCCATTACTCCTTTCTGTGGTTTCCACACTGGCCCCCTGTTGTTGTTGTTGTTGTTTGCCATCGAGTCGGCCCCGACTCATAGCGACCCCTCCTTGGGTTTCCGAGGCAGTATCACTACGGAAGTAGGAATGCCCAACCTTCCTTCCGAGGAGTGGCTGGTGGGTTTGAACCGCCAGCCTTCTGGTTAGCAGTCAAGTGACTTAGCCACTATGCTACCAGAGCTCCCACACTGGCCCCCTAGTCACACAAATTACCCTTATAACCCACGAAGCCCCACAGGCCATCCAGGACTGCTTCAGAGGACTCCTGCCCTCTGCCTCCTGGACTGTGTCTGATGCCAGCAGGCTACATCCTACCTCGGTCCCTGGGCAGGGTGGCCAGATGCTGGAAATGCTGCCTCCGGCCCTCACCCTTCCTCCACAGGAAGGCCAGCTGGGAGCTCACCCATCTCCTTTCCCTTCCAGATCGTCATTCCCTTCTTCAGCCTGCTCATCAAAGACATCTACTTCCTGAACGAAGGCTGTGCCAACCGCCTCCCCAATGGACACGTCAACTTTGAGGTAGGACCCAGGGCCCTGGTCAGCCTGCCACCCAGTTGGATAAGCCCAGGAAAAGTCCCACAGGAAGAATGCTGGCCCTGGGATGGTCACTAATAGGGGGTTCCAAGACAGAGTGCCACAGCTCACAGTTGACTGAACCCTTTCATGGCCAGCATGAAATGGAAGTGCCCAGACCCCAATCCCCATTTTTCAGAGGAGGAAGCAGAGGCTCACACTTGCACTGATAAACCTGCTGACCCTGCTGCAAACCAGGCCTTGTGCTTATTACTCCTCATAACAACTAGCGAGTGCTGTGACAGGGCCACACAGGGGCAGTACCAAGCCAGGGAGGCCTCCCAAGGAGGGCCCTGAGCAGTGAGGAGGAGGTTATCAAGCAGAGGCAGAATGGACAGAAAGAAAGGAGGTGCCTACTCCCTCACAGACACTCTCCGATGTCAGCTCACATGCCCCCTCCAGGAAACCCACCTTGATGCCCCCCCTCCAGGGAGAGGGAGGCCCACCATGAGCAGACCGGGTGTCCTAGGTCCCAGCACCGCCTCTCTGTGCTTTTCAGAAGCAAGGTCAGGCTGATGCCACTGCATGTCCTGATTCCCCATATGGGCCTACCCAGCACTTGGATCTCCAAGTAGCCTTGCAGTGGAAGGGGGCTAAGTACTGTGGGTACCAAGGCCCAGGAGTCCTATGGATACCGGGCAGTGGCAACAGGGTTCCCTGATTCAGACAGTGCCTGCCAATCCATAGAATGGAGGGCTGGCCCCACCCTGGCACTGGCCCCAAGTGGGTGTGAGGCCTTGACAGACCTCCAACTCCCAGGGGCTACTAGCCCTGGGCTAATCCCTTACCCTGTCTGAGCCTCAATCTCTCCCTCCATAAAATGGAGCTTTAGTCACAGTTTCACAGAGGGGCTGGGAGGATCAGCCATGACTGGCTGTGTGTAGGTGTCCTTGTTGTCAGGGGTTAGGATCTAGACCGCCCCAGATGCTGGAGCCCTTGGCTGGAGCTGCCCTCTGCTGGTGGTCTCATGCTGACACCCCAGCAGACTTGGCATGCTGCCATAGGCCGGCTTGCCCCTGAGGGTCAGCAGATATGGGAGGGTATCTTGTGCAGCAGGCAGGTGGCCCCTGGCTCTCTAGAGCATTGTACTCCCAAGGGAGGTGGGTGCAATCCAGGCTGCAGGGGATGTTGATAAGTTTGCAGGACCCCAAGGGGCCTGGGATGGTCCTCACCAGTGGACCCTGCCACACAGACTGTCTGAATTGATCCTCAGAAGGGAGGCAGGTGGGAGATTCAGATGCAGGGCAGTGGAGGCCAGAAGCCAGGTGAGAATTGTTCTCCAGGACTTACCAAAGATGCCACGCAGCAGGGTTCCCCACCCAGTAGTGACTTTTGTACAGCCATTGACTAAAAATCTTTCTTGAAGTTGGCTGTTTGTTTTAAATAAATGTTTTTAAATTTTACATAAATAAAACTTTACTTAAATAAACGTATTTAAATGCATTTGTTTATATACATTTGCATCATTCTATAAATCAAAAATATGCATTACCATAAATAAGGGATGACTATAAAGATAAATACAATGAAAATACAATAATGTTCAGCTCCAGCTAGATGCAGTTGCCTGCTGAAGAGGGAGACTAGTGAGCCATGGAGTCCCTGGATAGTACAAAATGTGCTGGGCTGCTAACCAAAAGGTTGGAGATTTGAGTCTACCCAGAGGCACCTCAGATAAAAGGCCTGATGATCTACTTCCAAAAAATCAGCCACAGAAAACACTACAGAGTAGAGTTCTACTCTGATACACAGGGGTCACCATGCTGTTGTTGTTATGTGCCATCGAGTTGGACCCGACTCATAGCGACCCCTATTTGGGTCGCTATGGAAGTAGATTGCCCAACCTTCCTTCCAAGGATTGGCTGGTGGGTTTGAACCACCAACCTTCTGGTTAGCAGTCAAGTGTCTTAGGCACCAGAGCTCAGGGAGCACCATGAGTCTGGATCAACTGGATGGCAAGGGGTTACTGGCAGCGATCGCTGAATGGGTACTTGAGTAATCGGAGAGAATGAAGGTGGTATGGAGTGGAAATGGCTTTCTCTCTGTGCTATTCTGTCATTCATTACCTAGTGTTCCACCTGACAGCTCCTCCTCCCCCAGAGATGGGAGGAGCCCTAGTCTGGGGTGCAAGGCCAAAAAGGCACTTCCCTTGCTGGCCCAGACCCCCATGAAGTGAGGTTTTAGGCATCCATATGGCACTTTGGAGCTTGCTCTCCCCAGTATGCCTCACTGTGAGGTGATAGAAGAGCCCACACACCCTAAAGGGTGACCTGAAGGCTCTGGGTGTGCTTCCATTCTCTGTGTCTGTGACCCTGCAGAAATTTCTGGAGCTGGCCAAGCAAGTTGGAGAGTTCATCACATGGAAACAAGTGGAGTGTCCCTTTGAACAAGACCCCAGCATTACCCACTACCTGCACACGGCCCCCATCTTCAGCGAGGATGGTAAGGTGCCCCACAGCTTCCCTGAGCCCTGGGGCCCTTAGGCTAGTCACTACTCAAGATCCTCTGCTCTGAACAGGTATACAACATGCTGTTCTCTGCTGGCTCCAGGAGGGAGCAGGAAAGGCTACATTACTCTGACTGGCTGGTTGCCACTCCAGGTGCATAAGATAGGGCCAAGGAACTGCAGGTTGGGTCCTCAAGGGTCCCAGGCTAAGGTTCCCACTGGCACAGTTTGGACACTGGTAGGCATCATAAATCTAAACCATCAATCTGCCTAATCGCACTTACCTCATCATTAAACCAAACCGAACCAAACTCACTGTCATCAAGTTAATTCCAATTCACAGAGACCCTCATTGGCTTTCTGAGGCTGTCAGTCTTTACATAAGTAGATTGCCTATCTCCCTTCCATGGAGAGGATGGTGGGTTTGAACCACTGACCTTCTGGCTGGCAGCCAAATGCCTTACCTACTATGCCACCAGAGCTAGAACCACCCTCCAGGGCTCACTTGGGGATGGCCAGGCACTGGACTGACAGCGGTCTTTCCTCAGCTGGGGTGTGCATATGTCTGTGTGTGAAAGCAAAATACACTAGCATGGGATGGAGCATCTTTCCTTAAGAGTGCTGTTAATGTCTGTCCTTTCCTAGCATTCCCAGCTGGTCATTTGTCAGATACATCAAATTTGCTTGCAATTTGTTAAGTGGACAGTACTCCAGGGACATACTTCTCCAGGAAAAGAAGATGCTGAAGAAGGAGAAGCAGTTAGCAGGCTTTCAGTGGTCTTTCCTGGTGAGGCAGAGTGCCCAATGGTTAGCTGCTTTCTGGATCCAGGACACATGGGCTCCCAACCACCCTGGGAGGCCCCCACTTGGCATACAACAGGCCTGGCTCCTCATCACCACAAACATGTTACAAATGGACCCATGCCCAAGAATCTTTCTGCCAAAAAAATTAGGGGGAAAGATTTTTTTTTCCCCTAATGATTTTACTTTTGAATTATTAATACTTTTAAATCTGTCATTTTATTTTTCATATTTTGGAGCCAATAACTTTTTGGGTGTTCTTATCTGTAATACCCCTCCCCCAAGAAGCTCAGCAGCCCAAGGTACTAAACCTGATGGATAAACCAGCCCAGGCTGCCCCCACCCAGCTAACTGTGGGGCCCTGGGAAGGTTCTTTACCTCCTCCAAGCCTGACTTTGCTGCATCTGTAAAGCAGGGTAATGAGGGAACTCACTCCTCAGAGTGGTGGGGAGAATCACTTGAGTCAGCACACTCAAAGCCTGCAGAACTGCACTCAGTCCTTACTAGCTGTATTGGTTTTTTTGTTGTTGCTGTAACAAATTACCACAAATTTGGTGGCTTAAAACAACACAAGTTTATTATCATATAGTTCTAGAGGTCAGAAGTCCAGAATTAGTCTCACCAGGCTAAAATCAAGGTGTCAGTAGGGCTGGTTCTTTGTGGAGATTCTGAGAGGAGAATCCATTTTCTTGCCTTTTTCATCTTCTAGTGGCCATTTATATTCCTGGGCTTATTGGTCCTTCCTCCATCTTTAAAGTGAATCACTCCAATCTCCGTTTCCATCATCATCACATCAGCTTCTCTTCTGACTCACACCTCCTGTGTACCTCTTAATAAGGGCCATGTTATTACATCAGGCCCATTGGGATAATCCAGGATAATATCCCTGGATCAACATCCTTAACTGAACAATATCTGCAATGTCCCTTTTGCCATGTAAGGTAACATAGTCACAGTTTCTGGGGATTAGGATGTGGTTATTAGCTGACAACCTAGCCATTATGATGATTGTTGTTATCATTAGCCAGTGTTCTCTTTGTGGAACTTAAGTAATAAAATGTGCTAAAGGCAACCTCTCTGAGGAAGAGGTGATGGCAGAGACTCTGAAAAGTGAGAGAAGAAGGCAGACCAGCTACTGACCATAAGTCCTGAGAAATGAAGCAGTGGTGAGTTCCTTCTGCTCTCTTTTTGCCTCATATATCCCAGACTTGGAGCTGAAGAAGCCAGCAACCCAGAAACACCAATGGGCAGAGACCAAAAAAAAAACCACAGGCAACCACAAGCAACCTGCTCTCTCTAACTAAAAGACCAAGAAGGAGTCAGCCTAGCAAGACAGGAAAGTTTTAGGAAATAACTGCTATATTCCAGACAAATACCACAGAGAGAACTGTGGCCCCAACTTTACCCATGCCAACAAAGGCCTAGTGGAAAGCCTGGATTTCCACCCTCACAAGAAAGTAACAAGGGGCCTCAACACCCCACTGGGATGATGTCAGAGAGGGCTTTGTAAGGAGATAGGCCTTTCATCCCACTGGGTGGTATCAAGGCCATCCTCACCATGGTTTCAGTGGAGATCACATAAGGAACTGGAACTCCTACCCCCAATAGCAGTAATGAGGAGGACCCCATACACACACTTAGGTATAAATGGAGGCTGAGTAGGGAATCTAGACATCTACTTCCAGCTGGCAATAACAAAGTGGTGCTCCCCCTTCCTCTGCTGGAGCAGTGCCAGAAAAGCCAGCTAAAACGTTGTTGTTATTGTTATGTGCCGTGGAGTCAAACCCGACTCATAGAAACCTCTCTTTGGGTTTCCAAGGCAGTATCACTATGAAAGTAGATTGCCCAATCTTCCTTCCAAGGAGTGGCTGGTGGGTTTGAACTGCCAGCCTTCTGGTTATCAGTCAAGTGCCTTAGGCACTACGCTACCAGAGCTCCATAGCTAACACATATGATTTAAGTAAGATCCAGAGTTTCATAACATCCTACAACAATGCCCATGTTTCAACCAAAAATCACTCATCAAACCCCAAACAAGAAAAATCTCAAACTGAATGAAAAAAAAAAAAAAAATGAATGCCTACACAGAGATATTAGAATTATCTGACATAGATTTTTAATGCCTAAGGCACTTGACTGCTATCCAGAAGGCTGGTGGTTCAAACCCACCAGCCACTCCTCAGAAGGAAAGTTGGGCAATCTACTTCCATAGTGATGCCACCTTGGAAACCCAAGGAGGGGTCACTGTAAGTTGGGGTCAACTCTACGGCACATAATGACAACACAACAACATAATAAAAAGAAAAAAGAATGCTTCAACAAGCAATTATGAATATGCTTAAAACAAATGAAAATACAGAAAGTCAGAAAAATAGAAAGCCTCAGCAAAAAATAGCAAATAAAAAGCAAATGGCATTTTAGAATTGAAAAATACAATACCAGAAATAAAGAAGAAGAAAACTCAATAGATGGGCTCAACAGCAGAATGGAGGGGACAGAGCAAAGAATCCATAAACTGGAAGATAGAACAATAGAAATTATCCAACCTAAACAATAGATAGAAAATAGACTGAGGGGGAAGAAATGAACAGGGCTTCAAAGACCTAAGATTTTGTAACACAAGATCTAACATTCTTGTCATCAGAGTCCCAGAAGGAAAGGGAAAAGAAGGCAGGGTTAAAAGATACTCAAAGATATAATGGCTGCAAACTTTCTAAATTTGGCAAAAGATATAAACTTATAGATTTAAGAAACTAGGTGAATCACAAGCAGGGTAAACGCAAAGAAACTGAATAAGGTCACAGGATGCAAGATAGTTGTCGTCAGTTAGTTGTCATCAATTCAGCTCTGACTCATGGTGTTTTACGTATAACAGAACAAAACATTGCCCAGTTCTGTGCCATCCTGGTGATCTTTAGTATGTTTGACTCCACAGTAGTGGCTATTGTGACAATCCAACTCATTGAGTTTCCCTCATTTTCACCAAGCCTCTACCTTACCAAATATTATGTCTTTTCCTAGCAACTAGTCTTTCTTGATAATATGTCCAAAGTAAGCAAGCTGAAGTCTCATCATCCTTGTTTCTAATGAGCATTTCAGTTGTGTTTTGGATTACACAGGAATCAAATAGACTACATCTGTGGAAAGAGACAAAGGAGAAGCTCAATGTCATCAGTCAAGACAAAGTTTTAGTCATGTACAAGTTCAAGTTGAAGCTGAAAAAAAAACTAAATACAATCTTGAATACATTGATTTTAATTTAGAGATCATCTCAAGAATAAGTTTGACTCACTGAACACTAATGACCAGAAGAATTGTGGGAAGACATTATACATGAAGAAAGCAAAAGATCATTAAAAAGACAGGATGCAAGATAAATACATGAAAATCAATTCTATTTCTCTGTGCTAGAAATGCATACATGGACACCAAAATTAAAAATACAATCCTATTTACAATCACTAAAAAAAATGAAATGCTTTGGTGTGGATCTAACAAAATACGTATAGGACTGGTATGCTGGAAACTACACAATGCTGATGAAAGAGTTCAAAAAGGATCAAAATAAATGGAGAGATAGACTGTGTTCATGGAGTTGAGAATTGAACATAATAAAGACACACACACAGAAGACAGATGCCATGTGATGATTGCTGAGAAACCAAGGAACGTCTGAGGCTACAGACAAGAAAACCATTGTCTCGGCTGAGACCCTGATTTGGACTTTTAGCCCTCCAAACTGATATACCGGTTTAATGTAATTCCCATCAAAATCGCAGAAAGTTTTTTTGTATATATAAACCAAAAAACCAAACTCACTGCCATCAAGTCAGTTCCGACTCATAGCAACCCCTCCTTGGGTTTCTAAGGCTGCATCTCTATGAAAGTAGATTGCCCAATCTTCTTTCCGAGGACTGGCTGGTGAGTTTGAACCACCAGTCTTCTGGTTAGCTGTCAAATGCCTTAGGCACTACACCACCATGTAGACAAGACTATATTAAAATTTATATATTTCATAGGCCCAAAAAATAAACCTCAAGATAAGTCTTATACTTTACACAAAAAATAACAAAATTGATAACAGACTTAAATGTAAAACTATGAAACTTTTAGGGAAAAAAAAAAACATTGGGGTCTAGGGCTAGACAGAGAGCCCTTAGAGACACAAAAAGCATGATCCATAAAAGGAAAATTCGGTCAATTGAACTTAATCAAAAGTAAAAACTCTTGGTTCTGTGAAGAACTCTGTTAAGATGAACAAAAGACAGGCAAAACAGAAAATATGTGCAAGCCACATAACTAACAAAGGACTAGTATCTAGACTCAATATGACTTGGTAGTTTACAAAAAAAAATCCAATTAGAAAATGAGTGAGACATTTCACCAAGGAGGACACATAGATGATTAATAAGCATGTGAAAAGATATTCAACATCATGAGCCATTAGGAAAGTGCTAGTTAAAACCACAATGAGATATCACTAGACACCAGTAAAACCAAAAACCACACTAACTTCCAGAGTCGAATCCGACTCATAGCGACCTCTCCTTGGGTTTCAGAGGCGGTATCTCTACGGAAGTAGATTGCCCAGTCTTCCTTCCGAGGAGTGGCTGGTAAGTTTGAACTGCTGGCCTTCTGGTTAGCAATCAAATGCCTTAGACACTATGCCACCAGACTTCCCACGTACCTATCAAAATGACTAAAATTTTAAAAATGGTGACAACACTAAATGCTGGCAAGGATGTGAAGAAACTGAATCAGACATATAGTGCTGGTGGGAATAGCCACTGTAGAAAATAATCCAGAAAGTTTTTTTTTCCCCATTCTTTTATTATTATTATTATTATTGTGATTTGGGTGAAAATTAACAGAGCAAATTCACTTTCCATACAGCAGTTCACATACACTTTGTCTCATGACATTGACCACA
>NW_006921980.1:1946553-1947925 GCF_000298275.1 Orycteropus afer afer | reverse complement strand
GGCACCATCTAGTTCTTCTGGTCTCATAGTCGTATAGGCTGAGGATTGCATGGTGTACCAGTCATGAGGACTAATTGTTTCCATGAATCTTTGGTTTTCTTCGTTCTTCTTTGTTCTGGATGAGGAGAGACCCATTGTTGCATCTAGATGGCAGCTTGCTAGCTAAGATCCTAGTTGCTACTCACCAAAGTAGGAAGTGGAACAATGTTTTATATAGTATGTTATGCCAATTGAGCTTGATATCCCCAGTGACCATGGTCCCGAGCCCACAGGTTCAACTACTCGGTCTCTCTGTGTAGGTGGCTGTGACCAAGCAGTAAGCACAACCTTGCCCTTTGTCAGCTCCACTATACACCTGGGAATTCTGATCATTCACATAAACTTATAGGACCATTGTCTGCCAACCCTATACATGTTCTTGGATATGCTCCCCACTTCATAAACATACCTAACAGTTCAGCCTGTCCACCCATCTATCCACCCGTATACCCATGTTTGCCTTCACAGACAATGCAGTACTGTATGTGCAAAAGGGTTCATCTTTGATATCTGTACCTCCCATGTACCTCTCTGTGTCTTTCTCTTGCTCAATGCTGCCACATTTGATACATTGCCCTTCTCTTCACCCAAATCAATACTTATCTCTATCTATCTAACGGCATTCCTTCCCCTCGCCCCCTCCCACCCCTGATAACCAACAAAGAAAATTTCCTTCCGTAAATAAACCTTTCCTTGACTTTTACAATAATGGACTAATACAATATTTGTCCTTTTGTGATTGACTTATTTCACTCAGCATAATGTCCTCCAAGTTCTTCCACGTCATGCAGTTTTGCAGATTCTACATTATTCTTTAGCATTGTATAGTATTCCATTGTGTGTATGTACCATAGTTTGGTTATCCATTCCTCAGTTGATGGATACCTAGGTTGCTTCCATCTTTGGCTATTATAAATAGTGCTGCAATGAACATGGGTGTGCATATATCTGTTCTTGTCATAGCTCTCACTTATTTAGGGTATATATCTAGTAATGGAATGGCTGGGTCAATGGTATTTCCAATTCCAACTTTTGAAGGAATCGCCATACTGCTTTCCATGGTGGTTGTACCATTTTACAGTCCCACCAGCAGCGTATGAGAGTCCCCATCTCTCCACAACCTCACCAGCATTTGTTATTTTCTGTCTTGCTGAACTTTGCTATTAGTGCTGGAGCAAGATGGTCCCTCATTGTTGTTTTGATTTGCATCTCTCTAATAGCTAATGATCGTGAGCATTTCTTCGTATGTTTGTTGGCTGCTTGAATATCCTCCTTGGTGAAGTGTCTATTCATGTCTTCTGCCCATTTTTTTTTTTTTTTAAATTGTGATTTG
>NW_006921980.1:1921024-1945578 GCF_000298275.1 Orycteropus afer afer | reverse complement strand
CAGATTCTACATTATTCTTTAGCATTGCATAGTATTCCATTGTGTGTATGTACCATAGTTTGGTTATCCATTCCTCAATTGATGGACACCTAGGTGGTTTCCATCTTTTGGTTATTGTAAGTTGTGCTGCGATGAACAGTCCATTTTATCTTGCAACTCTCCTATCTTCCTCACCATTTAGAAGTACTGTAACTAAACAGTCTATTCCCTCATTTTGTTTGCCAATTGATATCTCTGGTTCCTTGCTTACAATCTTGTAAGCCCATTTTACTTTGGATATGTCCATAGCTGTGGTTTCTGGGTTATGTCATCATGTGTATTAATGATCGGTTGTTATTTGCTATTTTTGTTTCTCTGTTCAAAGGACTCCCTTTAGCATCCCTTGTAAGGTTGGTCTGGTTTTAACAAATTCCTTTAGTTTCTGCTTATCTGGAAATCTCCTAATTTCACCAACATATATGAGAGACAGTTTTGCCAGGTATATAATTCTTGCTTGAAAATTTTCTCTTTCAGGGTTTTATATATAACATCCCATTGCCTTCTTGCTTGCATGGTTTCTGCTGAGAAATCAGAGCTTATTCTTACTGGCTGTCCTTTGTAAGTAACTTTTTGTTTTTCCCGTGCTGCTTTCAGGATTCTGTCTTTGTCTTTGGTTTTGATGAGTTTGATGATGATGTGTCTTGGTGATTTTCTTTTGGGGTCTATCCAGTTTGGGGTTCGTTGGACTTCCTAAATGGATGTATTCTCATCTTTCATCATATTAGGGAAGTTCTCCTCCAGCAAATCTTGGACAATTTTCTCAGTGGTTTTATTTTTCTCTTCCTGTTCTGGAATTCCAAAGACATGTAAGTTATTCCTTTTGACAGTATGCCACATGATCCTTAGGCTTTCTTCATTTTGTTTTGAATTTTTTTCTGATTGATCCCTTTCCAAATAAGTATTTAGGTATTTGTCTTCAATCTCATTAATTCTGCCTTCCATTGCATCGATTCTACTCCTTTGCCCTTCCAATGTGTTATCTATTTCTGACAATTTAGTATTAATCTTCTGGATTTCTATCTGTAGATTTAGAATCATTTCTAATTTTTCATTTATTTTGTCATTTTGTTCTTGTATTTTCTTCCAAAATTCTTCTAGGGTTTTTTCTGTGTTTTCTTTGGTCTGTCTCTCAATCCTTTGAAGATATCTAAAGATAATTCTTTTGAATTCCTTATCAGAGAGTTCCAATGCTGCTTCTTTCTTTGGGATGTGTTCTGGGTCTGTATCCTGCACCTTTGTTTCTACCACTTTATCCAGCTTCTTTGTGTGAACTGTGATGGTCTATTGTCTCTGAGGCATCGTGGCGTTGTTGTATTTAGATCTCTGTTAACTGTTTGTGAAGAGCAGCCAAGGGTGATTCAGGCTCTTGGTGGTTTTTTATCATTGGCCCATTGGTGGAGAAGGAGGTAGTGCTCTCACTCAGTAAGTGAAGTTGCAGGAGGTATGGGTGTAGTTGTGTCTTATGGGGACTGTTGCTGTCTCCCACTCTGTTAGACACAAATTACAATTGAATAACCATCAAAAAACTAAAATCACATGGACAAACAACACACCATGTAATCACACAGGAACAGTAACCAAAAAAAGAAAAAAGGGAAAAAGAAAAAGAAAAAAAAAAAAGAAAACCTTTAGTATCTGGGGATAGGGCACTAAGAGAAAAAAGGTAGAGAAGGAGAATAATGAAGAAAAATGGGAAAAATGCAAAAAGAAAAACAAGCAATGAAAATATCCATGACAAAAAAGGGAAAAATAATAATTTTTTTTCAACCAGGAACAGGGAAAAGAAAAAAAGTTGAAAACTAGGACCTGGGAAGGGCCAAATAAAGAATAATAGTAAAAAGGACAAAAGTATTAATAATAATAGTAGTTTTAAAATGGACAAATACAAGCAAACTAAACCCCAGAAAAAAAATAAAAATAAAAAAAGGGAAAAAAATCAGTGGAGAACAGGGCAAGGCACACGGGCTCCAACCGAGCACACAGACTGGAATGGAGTTCCTGTGGGCCCAGAAGGTGGGTGGGAGTGGGGAATGGCCGCACCTCCATTCACCAAGCGGTGTAGGGTATAAGAGTGACAAGAGGAATGTCACACCTTTTCAGTCCTGCAGGTCCAGAGTGTCCTTGGGGTTGCTGGCAAGCAGAACCTGTTCTTAAGCCCCTGGAATCTGGTTGAGTGCTGTCTTTTTAAATATCCAAAATGGTCAAGCTGCTTGTAAACATTCAAAATGGCGGCACCCTCCAGACAGGCAAAAGTCCACAGCTCAGCCCGCCTTTCTCTTCACCTTCTCTGCCTTTCTCTTTGCCTTCTCCGTTTATTCCCCAGCCACCAGAGCAGCCCTCTGTGAAGCCCCTGGCTAGCAGGGCTGATTTTTAAGTTAATTCTTAGGTCCTACCACCACTCAGCACTCTCCAAGCTGTCTGTGCGTGCTGTCAGGATCGCTCAGGATCGCTGCCAGACTACAGCTCCGTATGTCTCCTTTTTTGGTATTTTCATGCAAATTCTTCTGCTAGTTGCAGTTTAGTCCACTTCTGTATCCTTCCCCTCAAGGCGCAGGGGTTCAGGATTATCTTCTATGTCTGTGTTAATTGGTTTCCCTTTTCTTTGTTGAAGAGGGTCTGTGCAGTCTTTCTGCCTAGTCTGCCATCTTACCAGAACTCCCTCCCAATCTAGGAAGTTTTTAAAACTACCGTAAAATTAACCCAGCAATTGCACTCTGGGCATTTATCCCTGAGAAGTGAAAACTTATATTCACACAATAACCTATGCACAAGTGTTTATGGCAACTTTACTTGTAAATAAATTATTTCCAAAAATGGAACAACCCAAATGTCCTTCAACTAGTGATTTGTTAAATCAACTCTGATCCATCCATAACATGGAATACTGCTCTGCAATAAAAAGGGATGAACTATTGATATATGCATCAACCTGATGATTTTCCAGAGAATTACACTAATGGAAAAAGCCCATCTCAAAAAAGTTACATAACATTATGGATTAAATTGTGCTCCAAAAAAATATTTGTTGAATTTCTGGCCCTTGTATGTGTGAATGTAATCCTGTTTGGAGATAAGGTTTTCTTTGTTGTGTTAATTGGATCTTACCTATGTAGGGTACGTTCTAAATGTAGTAACTTTTAAGTTATAAAAAGAACAGATTACAAACACACACACACACACAGAGAATGTTATGTGATGATCACCAAGGAACCAAGTAACACCCGAGGCTACTGACAAGGAAGGAATCAACATGGCCAAAGATTTGACATCCCTGGGTTGGACTTTTAGCATCCAGAGCTGTGAGAAAATAAATTTCTGTTCTTTCAACCCACTGACTTGTGGTATTTTTTGTTACAGCAGCACTAGGTAACTAAGATACATACTACATGATTCCATTTATATGACATTCTTGAAATGACAAAATACAAAAATGGAGAACAGATTAGTAGTTAACAGGGATTAAGGACAATGGAGGATGGGGGGGAATGTGTGTGGCTTTAAAACGGCAACATGAGGGATCCTTATGGTGATGGAAATGTTCTGTATCTTGGCTATATCAATGTCAATATCTTGATTGTGCTATTGTATTATAGTATTGCAAGTGGTTACCATTAGGGGAAACTGAGTAAAGGGTACACAGGATCTCTCATAAATTTACTACAACTGCATGTATATTTACAATGATCTCAAAATTAAAACTTTAATTTTATGAAAGCAAGTCAGGATGTGGGCATAAAACAGGTTATTGTCATCAACCATAATTGCCTAATTTCCCTTCATTTTCTCTCTAGGTCTTTATCTGGCTTCTTATGAAAGTGAGAGCCCAGAGAACCAAACAGAAAAAGAAAGGTGGAAGTCTCTAAGGTGAGTCTGTGCTCCAGGGCAGAGCCTGTGGGGAGAAGGAGAGGGAAAGGGAAAGGGTTGGGGGTGTACATGGGCAAGGAGCCTCAGAGATTCCCAGTCATCAGCCTCCTGGGGGCCCAGCCAGTCTAAGGGGATGGGACAGGATCAGGTCAGGGCCATGGGGTAGGGGACAGGGAGGAGGCTGGGATCACAAAGCCTCGAGGCTGGTGGCCATCTCTGAAGGTGGTCAAGAGAGGTGCCCAGGGCCATTTTTATGCCAGAAAGTAAGACATACACCATCTCCTGCTTTGTTGGGCATATGAACACAACTGAGCAAAGGTTAGGAGTGATTCACAGCAAAGCTCTGAGAACTAAGTCTAAAGGGTTTGCAGACCACCCCTCTCAAGGTGGGAGGTGTGATGAGAATATGACAGGTGCTGCGGATATGGGTAACATCGGGTCAGGGCACCTGACAGTCTCACCACTCTCCCGCCTGTTTAAATCTTTAGGTCCTCTATTTTGGGGAAGACATGAGAAGTACCAGGCTGAAAGAGGAGGAAGAGATGGAGTCAGCAGAAGCCTTCTGCAGCCCAGCCTCAATGGCCCAGGGGGCCAAGGCATCAGCAGTGCCTCCCAATTTTGCAAACAATAATCCCATGGCCCACCACAATGGCCATGAAAGATGCCGGAGACCTTTTGTAACCTTAATCCTGGCAGGGCCGTGGGCCCGAAACTCCAGTCATACAGGGTGGAACATGCCCAGAGGTCACGTTGCTGGCTAGTGTGTCTGTCCTTGGCAAGGACACAGCACTGTCCCCCAGAGGGTCGGGCAGCTGCAAGTATGCGATCTCCCTGAGTGATGTGTGCCACTGAAGCTGACCTCCTACAATCTATTTCCTGGCAGCCTGGGAACCTTCACAGTGCCAGCAGATGCCATGGGGAGACAAGAGACCTGCTCAGAGCTCTCTGTGGCCCCCAGCATCCTGCTGGTGGGCCCCACCCTGCCTCTCCCAATGGGCTTGTTTCTTCAGTTTCATGCACCCCTTTGAGGTCCTACTGGTATCAGGGGATGCCTTTCTAGTGACTGATGGCAAACAGGTCAGCAGGAGACATTTGAGAAATGGAGTGGACAATGTATACATTACAATCCTGCCACCTGGCTCCCTTGTACAAACACACATTTGTACATCCTTGTGTACCATGTCCACACTGTGTCTCTGAGCCTGGGTGTGGGGAGCTTCTGTGGGGATGCAGGGTCATTTCCCATCACGGGTCCAGGAATGTGGTAGCCGTGGTCCAGGACGAGGCATGGTGGCCTCTTTGCTCCAGAGATCCTGTGTTGTACTGGCAGTGCCTGTTGCGTAGTAGGTGCTCAATAAACCTTCAGTGAACAGATATTGCCAGCCCCGTGTGTAGCTAGATGCCTCTCTCAGTGGGTAGGGGCTGGAGCCATCAAGGCACACTCAGACACCATGAGGAGCCTCCCATGGGGCCTCCACCCTAGTATCTGTATCAGGAAGCAAACAGATCAGCCATGGGGCAGCTGAGACCCCATCTGGCATGTGATGATGTCATACAGCCAGGAAGTCGGGGAGTAGGATGTGCAGCCCCTCTTCTGGTCAGGTTATCCTCCTCCTGGGTCACTCCTAGGCCCTGCTCAGTACCAGACTTGGCTATCCTTTTGGCACAGCCTCAGGTCCCATCTGGAACACAGGCAGAGAAGGACCACTAGCACACCCAGGTGCCTCACTTGGCTCAAGGAATTGTGCCTGAGTGACCCCAGGACCCCAGCAAGGTCCCAGAATGAGCAGCAGCCAGCAAGCAACCTGGCAGAGGTGTGGGAGCATTGCACATTAGGATGGAAAAGAATATGCTCTGTACCCAAAGCAACCCAGCCCCTGTTTGTCTCAGAGACCCTACAGGAGGAGCCAGTTGCACAGGGAGCCGGCGGCAGAGTGGGAACTGGACTTCAGCTGAGCCGGAGACCCTCGCCGATCGTCACACTACATGCGGCTCCTGGAGGAGGGTTGAGGCCAGGCCTGAGGAGCCTTGGGGATTCCCAGAGCTGACTAGAACCACTTTCCCCACCCTATCCCCATTCCTACCCAATACCCTACCTTGGTCCTTGGCATTTCCTTAGACTATATTAGAAAGGACCCTCTGCAGACATCAGTATCTCCCAGCCACAATAAGCACTGCCTTTCAGGGCCAGCAGCACTGAAGGAGCTATGCCCTGTACATTTTGAAGATGCATGCCAGCAGGCCAGGACCAATGACCACCAAGCTCTAGGAGGCCTGCTCTGAGCATGGAAATAGGATGTATTGTGGGCTCCTGAATCACCCCAAGTGCCAAAGGCCGTGTCATTCACCTGGCTCCATCTCCTTGCTCGTGAGCTCCTTGGTGCCAGGGTCTATGGGGAAAACTCAGAATCTTGAGATTGAAGAGGTGGCGGGTGAGGGGCTAAAGGCAGCTGGGCATAGTGTCTGGGCCTCAGTAGCACCATCAGCTCACCTTGCCTCATGCAATCCCTCATGCAGGCCCAGGAGCCTGGCTTTCACACAAATGCCAGCCTCAAAATGCCTCCCCAAGCCATGTTCCCCTCTAATAGCAGCTGTCCTGGCTCAGTCTTCCATCTCCCACAGGGTGATGGAGTGATCACAGCAGCCTTCTCCCTGGTCATGGGGAGCATGAAAGGGTACTGAGAAAGCAGTACCTGGCCTGTAATAACAGCACTAACCAAAAGCCCAACCAAACTCACTGCTGCCGAGTCAGCCCCGACTCATAGCGACTCCGACTCATAGTGACCTCTCCTTGGGTTTCTGAAGCGGTATCACTACAGAAGTAGATTGCCCAATCTTCCTTTTGTGGAGTGGGTATGAACTGCCTGCCAGCCTTCTGGGTAGTAATCAGATGCCTTAGGCACCACACCACCAGAGCTCTCATAACAACATTAGTGACTGTGGTAATAAAGGGTGGGGCCTGGCCCTACTGCCCTAGGCCTTGAAAGGTCTGGCATACCATTCCCCACCCTGCCAATCTAGCCAATGCTACACTCTTAGGTTCAGAGCTCCTTTCTGAAAGACAATCCCTGATTCCCTCTTCTATACCTGCTGCCTTCAGCCAGCACTATCCCTTTTGCCCTGTGGAGTGCCCAGCAGTCTACCAGCCCCTCTATGGCTCAGGCCCAGTGAGTATCAGGGGAGGATGAAGAGACTCACACACAGGTAGGGAAAGGGTCCCAGAAAGGCCACAGGCAGCACAGTGGTGACCACAGGGCCAAGGGGGTCAGGCTGAGCAGGCTTGTACTGAAGGATCATGGAAGGGCCCCTCTGAGCAGCTTTTGGGTGACAGATACGGTGTAGCCAGAAGGCATTGTGTTCCCCTCAACAGCTGCCCAGTAGCCCCCAGGTGGGGCTTGTTATGCCTTTCCTTCAGGTGCAGCTTCAGAGCCCAGAGAGGGGTGGGGCTCACTCACACCATACAACTTGCTCCTCTGTCACATCCACAACCAGGCCCATGCCAGGACTCATGGCCTTTCCTTGCAGAGGTCCTTTTGTCTATCCTGCCATTCTGGCCTCAGTCCCTCTGGCCCCCACACAGCATCATCTGCTAGAAGCTTGGGTAGAATTGTCCCAGGGGTCTATGAGGCAGTTGTCAGTGGCACAAATGGTGCCCAGGGTGAAGTCCATGAGGCTGGCCTGGTGCCTAGTGAAGGGGACCCCAAACATACATGCCAAGGGTTTGAAGCTGCCAGGCTCTGGCCATGTCACAGGCACCTGGGCCTGCTGACTTGAGGCTCCTGGGATGGCCAGCAGCGACACTGTGCCCAGGAGGTTAGGGAAGGGGCACAGCTGTCTTTCTCATTCATTGCCTAGCACTTTCCTATCACCCCTCTAAACTGGGGCAGGAAGGTTCTCCCTGGATGGAGTTTGGCCTCGGAGGCCCCGGGCCCAGCTGGAATTCAGAATGGATTCATTTTCATATAGGTGCTTCTATGGATCCTCTGAAGCCCCTGCCCCCACACTTCTATGTCACTAGGGACCTCCCACCAGCAGTACCCTGGGCAAAGGTGTTTCTCAGAAACCCAGCCATACCCAAGCCCTCTGCACACACCTGTTCATCCCACCTGGCAGTCCTTCCAAGTTGGACCTGGGATGATCTCAGAGCAAATTCTCACAGGCTTGGCCATAGACCCCTTATCCTAACAACTCAGGAATGGACAGATAACCACAGATATAGCCCCTGCCTTTAGATCTCCCAGGCAGGCATCAGACCTCAATCCTCTGCACACTTCAGGGCTCATGTGAGGCAGGCCAACTCCTACCCCTAATGGGCTCTCAACTGAGCACCACAGTTGAGATGAGCTTCAAAGGGGACCTCCATATTAGACCCTGAAGCAAATGTTTGCTGCAAGTATCCAGCCCAGGCCGAGTGCTTTACACACAGCAAAGCTTACCCAATGAGGTAAGGGCTATCACCACCACCTCCATTGGCTAATGTCTAAACGGATGCTCAGAAACCAGAGCCATTTGCTTAAGGACACCCTGCTCACAAGGGATAGGGCCTGGATTTACCAGGATCCTTTGGCCTTAAGAGCTCTGCTCCTGAGGGCTGTTCTGGGTGGTGAGAAGCCAAGAGGAGGGCAGCAGGTTTCCCACAGTCAGACATAGCAACATACTTCTCTCCTTTGCTCAAACCCCTTCCTCTTTTCTGGTAGCCTGGTCTCCCCTGGAGTTTTAGGAGTGCCCTACAGTGTTTCATATGTACTCAAGATAAGGAATCCCCACCCTCACCCCGCTAGCTCTTCCTCTTCAGAGCTCTCAGTGTGGTACCTATGGTCATATGCCCTCTAACTCAGGGCTGCAGCCCTCTGTGGACCCCCTGGTGCAAAGCCACACCACAACCCCAGCAGCAGATGAGAGCAGTTCTCACTCCCTAGCATGCTACTCTTTGTCACCCCTTGCCAACAGGCATCCAGGCTGTGTAACACGTACTGCTGCACAGCATCTTTAGGGAAAATGTCTCTGTCCATGTTAACTCACCAGGACTCAAGTGGGAGTCTTGGGTCCATGGGCTAGGACACAGACCCAATAGGGAGATCTTGAAACACATGCAGACGGAGTCTCTTGGCCGTAAGTGGGCCCTTGCCTCCCTTGGGATCCCACCCTAGGAATAAAGAGAGCTGAGACATAAGCTGGAAATCCTACTACCGACCAACAGACTTTTTCCAAGTGAATTGGAATCCACTTGACAGCAACAGTTTGTTTCTTTGTTTGTTTGTTTAATGGGGTGGATTTGGACTGGGTGGCTAGAGGAAGGCTTTCTGATTTTGAACCATGTAATATATTATCTATTTTAAAAATTAATTAATTAATATTTAAAAGAGTGTGAGAATATACCTGAGATTCTGTAGAGAGATTCGAACTGTGAGAGATTTTTCTGGAAATGGAGTTGCTGGGCAAGGTCTGTACATACTTAATTTCACTGCAATATTGCTTTTCAGAACAATCATACCAGTCTACACTCCCACCAGCAGGGCCTAGGGTTTCTAGTCCCCCAAAATTCTTGCCAACATCTATATCATTAGTATCATCAGGATGAGCTTCCTGTTGGAAACTTTTGCCCCCCAGATAAGGAAAGATGATGGGAGTCAGAAACCACAGGATCCAATGTAGGGAGAGGCAAAGGGAAGTACTGGGGAGACAACTGGTCAGAGGCAAGAGAGCACCCAGGGCAGCCTGGAGCTGGCAGGAGGGCAGGGGGTCCAGGAAAACCTGAATTGAGAGAGGGCAGCGGATGTAACTGCATTGTCACTACAGAGTGCCTCTGGCGGGGTGGGGAGGGGTGGAAAAAAGAAAGAAGGTGAAAACAGGGGGTGACTGGCTTTTGTTGTAAGTCTTTTAACGCTTTATAAATTATTGGCAAGTAATAGTTTCATAAAAGATAAAAAATAAACTTTAAAATTAATTTCTAAAGCCAACCATAAAAATCCATTTAAACATTTTATAACCAAAAAATTATACTACTTCACTGTGGTGGCCTGTGACCTTGCAACAGAGCTCTGTGCCCAGGGTAACGAGCAGGGAAATGGGGAAAGGGAATACAGGGATGACAGAAGATGGATTTATTTCTCAAATATGATCTTCCCATGCACATACACAAATAACATGACCCCAGACACACAGGACTGCCAGAGGAAGAAAACCTCCTGACTGGGGACAAGTGGAGAAGGTCAGAGGAGGCTTCTCTGGGTGGTGTAGGTGAAAGATTTCTCCCAAACAGTAGGAAAAGTGCTCTCAAGGAGCAGGCTGGAGGAGTTCCACATCAGAATGGTGGCATGAGTAGCTGCCCAGCCCCATCCCTCACTGAAACAAGCATAACTGGTGAATATTATTTTAAGTTTCTGGAATTGTTTTAAGCGCATACAGCAAACACTAATTCAAGAAAATTTATTGAAACTTGGTAAGAACAGTAAGAGTCTGTGGCATTTGAACCACAATGCATTCCCACCCTCCCTTCTCCTAGCTTTGTGTGACACAAACTTCACTCCAGGTGTCGCCAAGAACACAAGGCTCCCTTATCCCCAGCTCCCACTCAAGGATTATGGCATCTCCCCAGAAAGGGTAGGCTGCAAGCATTTCTCCTCCCACTTTCCTTCAGCTATATGCTGCAGAGGCTCAATTCTAGATGACTGTAGCTAAGAGGTCAGGGATCTCTTCCCCCTCCTAGCCCCCATAGTATAATGGAGACTCTATCCCAGGTGTGTTAGGCTGAGAGTACTGGCGCCCTGATAATCCTTCCCCAGCTTGCTCATAGGGCAGAGGTTTCAAGCTAGAAGACGCAAGCCAAGAAGATCAGAGACAATAGTCCCCACCAGTGTTCCACTCATAAAGTAGGGGTGACACTCTGAGAAAGTAGGCACTGTCCCCACCACTTTCTATATAGCAGTAGCTCAGAGATTTTGCACAACGGAGGAGGCAAGCCATAAGAACAGAGGACTTCTAAGTTCTCTCAAAAGGAACTGACTTTATTTAAAGAGTAAGGAAACTCAAGCCTAAAGGCATTCTCAATAACAATAGAGATTTTAGTGGCAATTAAGTGGAGTCTGGTACTTTGTAAAAGAAACATGCTAAACTAGCTGCTAAGGCAGCTAGTTTACCAGAGAGAACAAAGGAAAGAAATAGCCAAGAGTCTTCCTAGGGTCAGAACAAATCTCAAACACTGGCCTAAAAAGTATCCCAGCAAAGTGTTCAAATTTAATTGAGTCAGCCCATGGAGCAGTTTAAGTCTCAAGTCATCGCAGAAAACAATACAGCAATCAGCCAGCAATTATGGGAGCTTGGAAGGAAGGTTGGGCAATCCTACTTCCGTAGTGATACTGCCTCGGAAACCCAAGGAGGGGTCGCTATGAGTCGGGGCCGACTCAACGGCAAACAACAACAACAACAACAACAACATCTGGGGTGGGGGGAGCTCTGGTAGCATAGTGCCTAAGGCACTTAACTGTTAACCAGAAGGCTGGTGTTCAAATCCACCAGCCACTCCTTGGAAGGAAGATGGGGCAATCTACTTCCGTAGTGATACTGCCTCGGAAACCCAAGGAGGGGTCACTATGAGTTGGGTCTGACTTGACGGCACATAACAACAACAACATCTAGGCAAAGACAGAGCAGAGCAGAGCAGCAGCCAGGTATCCAGATAAGGGGAGGGAGGGACCCAGGCCCCACCCCCACCAACCAGGAAAGCAGGGGAAAAGAGAAGCCAGGGGACTACAGAGCAGAGCAGTGCCAGGGATCCAGCAAAGGGTAGGGCGGAGAGGTTTAGAATAGCTAAGAGAAACAAACTTGTCTGTCAGTTTGTCATACTATTGTGGCTTGCGTGTTGTTGTGAAGCTTGAAACTGTGCCACTAGTGTTTCAAGCGCCAGCAGGGTTGCACATGCTGCATGGGTTTCAATCCATCGTATAGACTGAGACAGACTAGGAAGAAGGAAGAGGCCATCCACTTCTCCAAGAATTGGCCAGGGAAAACCTTATGAATAGCAGAGAAACACTGTCCAATACATTAATGCACGACTTTATGAACAGCCCGGAAACATTATCTGATACAGTGCAGGAGGATGAGCCCTGTAGGTCAGAAGGCTTTCGAAATACAACTAGGAAATAGTTGCATCATCAGAGTAGGACCAACCTTACTGATATGGATAGAGTAAAGCTTTCGAGACCTCCATTTGCTGATGTGGCACCACTCAAATTGAGGAGAAACAGCAGCAAACAACCATTAATAATTGGAACATGGAATGTACAAAGTATGAATCTAGGAAAATTGGAAGTTGTCAAAAATGAAATGGAACACATAAAGATTGATATGCTAGGTATTAGTGAGCTGAAATGGACTGGTTTTGGCCATTTTGAATCAGGCAACCATATGATTTACTATGCCAGGAATGACAATTTGAAGAGGAATGGCATGGTATTGAATCACAAAGAATGTTTCAGGATCTGTCCTGAAGTACAATGCTATTAGTGATAGGATAATATACTTATGCCTACAAGGAAGATCAGTTAATATGACTATAATTCAAATTTATGCACCAACCACCAAAGCCAAAGATGAGGAAATTGAAGATTTTTATCAACTTCTACAGTCTGAAATTGACCAAACTTGCAATCAAGATATGTTAATTATCACTTGTGACTGGAATGCAAAAGATGGAAACAAAGAAGATTCACCAGTAGTTGGCAAATTTGGCCTTGGTGGCAGAAATAACACTGGAGATCACATGATAGAATTTTTCAAGACCAACGACTTATTCATTGCAAATACATTTTTTCAACTACACAAATGGCTGTACACGTGGACTTTGCCAGATGAAGTACACAGGAATCAGATTGACTACATCTTTGGCAAGAGGACATGGAAAAGCTCAATATCTTCAGCCAAAACAAGGCCAGGAACTGACTGTGGTACAGACCATCTACTGCTCATGTGCAAGCTCAACTTGAAGTTGAAGACAATTAAAACAAGTCCATGAGAGCCAAAATATGACCTTGAATATATCACTCCTGAATTTAGAGACCATCTAAAGAATAGATTTGATGCATTGAACACCAATGACTGAAAACCAGAAGAATTATGGGATGACATCAAGAATATCATCCATGAAGAAAGTAAGAGGTCATTAAAAAGACAAGAAGAGAAGAGCAAAATGAATGTCAGAAGAGACTCTGAAACTTGCCCTTGAATGGAGAGTAGCTAAAGCAAATGGAAAAAATGACAAGATAAAAGAGCTGAACAGAAGATTTCAAAGGGCAGATCAGGCAGACAAAGCCAATTACTATAATGAAATGTGAAAAGACCTGGAGTTAGAAAACCAAAAGGGAAGAACATGCTTGGCATTTCTCAAGCTGAAAGAACTGAGGAAAAAATTCAAGCCTTGAGTTGTAATATTGAAAGATTCTATGGACAAAATATTGATTGATACAGGAAGCATCAAAAGAATATGGAAGGAATACACAGAGTCACTGTACCAAAAAGAACTGGTTGATATTCATCCATTTCAGGAGATGGCATATGATCAAGAACCAATGGTATTGAAGGAAGAAGTCAAAGCTGCACAGAAGGAACTGTCAAAGAACAAGGCTCCAGGAATTGACAGAATACCCATTGAAATGTTTCAACAAACTGACGCCCCACTGGAGGCATAACTCACTGGGTTATGCCAAGAGATTTGGAAGACAGCTACCTGGCCAACTGACTGGAAGAGATCCATATTTATACCCATTCCAAAGAAAGGTGATCCCACAGAATGTGGAAATTATCCAACAATATCATTAATATCGCATGGAAGTAAAATCTTACTGAAGATAATTCAAAAATGGTTGCAGCAGTGTATTGACAGAAAACTTCCAGATGTTCAGGCTGGATTCAGAAGAGGATGTGGAACAAGGAATATCATTGCTGATGGATCTTGGCTCAAAGCAAAGAATACCAGAAAGATGTTAACTTGTGTTTTATCTTCTACAGAAAAACATTTGATTGTGTGGATCATAACAAATTGTGGATAACATTGAGAAGAATGGGAATTCCAGAACACTTGATAGTACCCATGAGGAACCTGTACATAGACAAGGAGGATGCTGTTCAAACAGGAAAAGCAGACAGTGCATGGTTTAAAATCAAGAAGGGAGTGTGTTAGGGTTATATCTTTTCACCATACTTTTCAATCTGTATGCTGAGCAAATAATCCGAGAAGCTGGACTATATGATGAAGAACATGGCATCAGGATTGGAGGAAGGCTCATTAACAACCTGAGATATGCAGATGACACAACTTTGCTTGCTGAAAGTGAGGATGACTTGAAGCACTTACGGTTGAAGATTGAAGACTACAGTCTGCAGTACATTTCAATATAAATAAAACAAAACTTCTCACAACTGAACCTATAAGCAGCATCGTGATAGATGGAAAGAAGATTTAAGTTATCAAAGACTTCACATTGCTTTGGTTCTACAATCAACATCAATGGAAGCAGCAGTCAGGACATCAGATGATGTATAGCACTGGGCAAATCAGCTGCAAAGGACCTCTTTCAAATGCTGAGGAGCAAAGATGTCTCTTGAGGACTAAAGTGCGCCTGACACAAGCCATGATATTTTCAATCACCTCATATGCATGTGAGAGCTGGACAATGAATAAAGAAGACCAAAGAAGAATTGATGCTTTTGAGATGTGGTGCCGGCTAAGAGAGCTGAAAGTACCATAAACTGCTAAAAGAATTAACAAATCTGTCCCGGAGGAAGTGCAGCTGGAATGCTTCTTGGAAGTGGGAATCACCAGACTTCATCTCACCTACTTTGGTCATGTTGTCAGAAGGGACCAGTCCCTAGAGGAGGATGTCATGGTTGGTAAGGTGGAGGGTTGACAAAGGAGGGGAAGGCCCTCAATGAGATGGATTGACACAGTGGCTGTAGCAATGGGCTCAAGTATAGCAGGGATCACAAAGCTGGTGCAGGACTGTGTTTTGTTCTGCTGTGCATAGCGTCGCTGTGAGTCAGATATGACTCAACAGCACCTAAAAATAACAACAACATCTAGGTATGATGCCAACAAAAGCTAACAGAGATCAGGGAATGAGATAATCAAAGAGAGACCTGTTAAAACCAGTCATCTCAGGATGACTGTGAGCATGCCCAAGGTTGAACTCTCTGAGAAATGACATCAGAGGCTTCACAGTGTGCACAAATTAAATTCACAAAAATAGTCCAGCCAAGTTACTAAACAAATAAACAAGTAAACTACTACAACAACAACAACAAAAATAAGATATGAAAAGAAACTGGAATATGTGATCCATTAAAAAAACAAAACAAAAGAAAAACACCGCCTTTAAGTCAACCCACAGTGCTAAAGGGGCAAGGAGACAACATCATCAGACCTCCTCTAACCTCACAAAAGGAAGACAGAATCACCATCAGTAGCCCAAGGCCTAGTCCTGCAAAGCCAGACATGATGCCTCCCTCCAGCCCTTTCACCAACCATTCCTCCTGCAGCACCCACCACTTTTTGCTGGGTTTGATAATTTGCTGCAGAGCCACACAGAACTCACAGGTTATGGGGTTTATTGGGGAAGTACCAGACTACAATTTACATTCTGAATTGCACTCAGTCTCTCTCAGCCAGCTGTCTCATTCAGCATCTGGCAGTCTCAGCAGCACATCAGACTCCCAGCAGTGCATGTCTCTTGCATCTCTCTCAGCAGCCTGTGTTTCTCACATCTCTCAGGAGCACATTTCTCTCAACAGCACGTCTTTCTCAGCCAGCAGTCAGAGAGCCTCCTTCTGCCTCTAGGAGGTTTCCTTTTGAGCCTGACAGAGTGGTCAAACCAGGAGCTTCTCAGTTGCTCATGGCAAATTCCACCACAGAGTTTACAAAGACTATGGCTAGAAAAGCCACACTATGTAATTTACTACACCACACATAGCAACCCTCCAGGACAGAGTAGAACTGCTCCCATAGGGTTCTCAAAGCTATAATCTTTACAGAAGCAGATTGCCTCATCTTTTTCCCATGGAAAGCTGGTGAGTCAAACTCCTGACCTCTTTGGTCAACAGCCCAATGGCTTAAGCACTGCACCATCAGAGCTCCTTAAGTGACTCATACACAGGGGGGATAGAAGGCAACAGAAAATACCCGTGAAAAGGCCTTAATGCCATATTTAACTGACAAAGACTTCAAAGCAACCACTATAAATATTTCAGGGAATGAAAGGAAACCATGGTTTAAAGAAATAAAGGAATGTATGATAATAATGTCTTGTCATATAGAGAATATTCATTAAAAGATATTAAAAAAAATTAAAGAACTAAATGGAAATTGGAGTGGTGGTGCCTAAGGTATTTGACTATGTTAACCAGAAGGCTGGCAGTTCAAACTCACCAGTCACTCCTTGGAAAGAAGGTTGGGCAATCTACTTCCATAGCGATACCGTCTCGGAAACCCAAGTAGGGGTGGCTATGAGTCAGATTCGACTCGACAGCAGTGAGTTTGGAGTTTGGTAAATGGAAATTATGGGATTAGAAAGTACAATAACAAAATGAAAAATTTACTAGAGGGGCTAAACAGTAGATTTGAACTGACAAAAGAAATAATCAGTAAACTTGAAGATAGATTGGTAGAAATTACCCAACTTGAAGAACAGAGAGTAAAAAAGCAATGAAGAAAAATGAACAGAGCCTCAAAGGAATTTGGGACACCATTAAACACACCAGTATACACATAACTGGAGTCTCTTAAGGAAAGAAGAAAGAAAGGAACATAAAAAATGTTTGGTGAAATAATGACTGATATGTTACCAAATTTGATGAAAAAGATTCATTTACACATCTAAACTGCACATCAAACAGATGCAGTGCTGGAGGCACTTACTCATTTATGCCAAGAACTTTGGCCAAAGCTACCCGGCCAACCAACTGGAAGAGATCCATATTTGTGACCATTCCAAAGAAAAGTGATCCGACAGAATGTGGAAATTTATCAAACAATATCATTAATATGACACACAAATAAAATTTTGTTGGAGATAATCCAGTAACTGTTGCAGCAGTATATTGACAGGGAACTTCCAGAAATTCAAGCCAGATTCAAAAGAGGATGTAGAACAAGGGATATCATTGCTGATGTCAAATGGATTTTGGCTGAGAGCAGAGAATACCAGAAAGATGTTTTATTGACTATGCAAAGTCATTTAACTGTGTGGATCACAACAGATTATGGATAACATTACAAGGCATGGGAATTCAAGAACACTTAATTGTGCTCATGAAAAACCTGTACATACACCATGAGGCAGTCATTCAAACAGAACACAGGAATACTGCACAGTTTGAAATCAGGAGAGGTGTGCATCAGGGATGTATCATTTCACCATACTTAATCAATACATATACTGAGCAAATAATTCGAGAAGCTGGACTATATGAAGAAGAATGTGACATCAGGATTGGAAGAGGACTCATTAAATATCTGTGATATGTAGATGATACAAGCTTACTTGCTGAAACTGAAGACAATTTGAAGTACTTAACTGATGAAGATTAAAGACTACAGTCTTCAGTATGAATTACAACTCAACATAAAGAAAATGAAAATCCTCACAACTGGACCAATAAGTAACATCACCATAAATGGAGGAGAGATTCAAGTTGTCAGGGATTTCATTTTATTTATTTTATTTAGGTCCACAATCAACCCTCAAGGAAGCAGCAATCAAGAAATCTAATGACACATTGAATTAGGCAAACCTGCTACAAAAGACCTCTTTAAAGTGTTTAAGAGCAAACACGTCACTTTGAAGACTAAGGTATGCCTGATCAAAGCCACGGTATTTTCAATTGCCTCATATGCATGTGAAAGCTAGACAATGAATAAGGAAGATTGAAAAAGAATTGATGTATTTTCACTTTGATTTTGGTGAAGAATATTGAAAATACCACAAACTGCCAGAAGAATGAACAAAATCTGTCTTGAAAGAAGCACAGCCCCAATGCTCCTTGGATTCGAGAAAGGACAGACTTCATCTCATATACTTTGGTTATGTTTTCAGAAGGCACCAGTTCCTGGAGAAGGATATTATACATGATAAAGTAGAAGGTTAGCGAAAAAAGAGGAAGGCACTCAACGAGATGGATTGACACAGTGGCTGCAATGATGGGCTCCAGCATAGCAACGATTGTGAGGATAGTGCAGGATCAGGGGATATTTTGTTCTCTTGTGCACGGAATCACTATGAGTTGGAAATAACTCAATAGCACCTAACAACAACACACATCTAAGAAGCTCAAAAACTCTAATCCGGAAAAAGACAAAGAGCTCCACACACAGATGCATCATAGTAAAACTACTGTAAGAAAAAGACAAATAGAAAATCTTGAAAGCAGCAAAAGAAAATAACACATGATATACAAAGAAACTCCAATAAGATTAACAGCTTACTTCTTATCAGAAGTGAGCTCTGGTGGCATAGTGCCTAAGGCACTTGACTGCTAACCTGAAGGCTGGCGGTTCAAACCCACCAGCCACTCCTCGGAAGGAAGATTGGGCAATCTACTTCCATAGAGATACCGCCTCGGAAACCCAAGGAGGGGTTGCTATGAGTTGGGATCGACTCAATGGCAGTGAGTTTGGTTTGGTTTGGTCTGGCCTCATCAGAAACAATAATGGCCAGAAGGCAGTGGAATGATACATTCAAAATTAAAAGAAAATAACTGTAAACTGAAAATCTTTTATTCAGCAAAGCTATCTTTCAAAGAGCTGGCTGGGCTCCAGGAAAGAGCTTGAAGCTGAATAAGCATACTGCCATCAAGTTGGATAAGGAGCAACAGGTGCTGCTACCCAGAGTTCTGCCACATACACCTAAAAAACCTGCCCACCACCCCTCCACTCCTACTGTGGCACTCATTTATATCCTAGGTAACTAACATCCTGCTCAGTATTCTTTTTCATCTTTCTCCTTGTTCAAACAAATATATGTGTGGTGTGTGTGTTGGGGTGTGTGTGTGTGTGTGTGTGTGTGTTAAATGCTGCCAAATCAATTCTGACTCACAGAAACTTCAGGTGACAAAGTAGAACTGTCTCATAGGGTTTTCTCAGCTACAATTTTTATGGAAGCTGATCTCCATCCACATCTAGTCTCATATAGTCACTGCTTGGGTTCCAACCACCAATCTTTTAGTTGCCAGTTGAACACTTAACTATTTGTGACACAGAGCTCCTGTGTGTTTAATTTTCTAAATTAAAACAGCAGAAATTTATTCTCCCACAGTTCTAGAGACCAAATGTCTGAAATTCAGGTGTTAGCAGGGTTGGTTCCTTCTGAGTCTCAGGAAAAGTCTGTTCCAGGCTTCTATCTTACCTTCTGGTGGCTTCTGGTAATCCTTGACTTTCCTTGCTATAAGCTGCATCACTCCAATTTCTGCTTCCATCTTCACATGGCCTTCCCCCTCTGTTTGAAGTCCCCATCTCCTTTCTCTTATAAGGATTCATTTTGTTTAGGGACCACCCTAAATTCAGGTTGATCTCATCTTGAGATTCTTAACTTTATTCCATCTTAAAAGACTGTGGTGATTAAGTTTGTGTGTCAACTTGGCTGGGCCTGGTTGAGTGGTCAGGCAGCTGAATGTAATTACTCCCCATGGTGAGACTGGTAATTAACTCCATGGTGGAATCTATTGGAGGAGCTGAGTAGCTGCTTTGGGTATGTGGTATGCTTCTCATATATAAGAAACAACTTTGGGAATGGTCTCTAGTTTATGGCATGCTTGAACCCTGCATGTAGCTGTGCCATTGTTCAGCAGCTGCCATGTTCTGCCAACCTTAGGACTTTCAATGGACTTGAATTAATGGCCTGTGGTGTGGTTTGGTAACATCAAGACTGTGTCTTCTTACTTGTTAACTTTGGGCTTGGCAGCCTCAGCAGCCAGCAGCTGAGTGAAGAAAAGCATCCAGCTTCAGTGTCCCAGGAGCAGGAGGCAGAGCTGAAGCCCAAGGTTGAGGGGATTTCACCCGGCCCCTAGAGCCTGGCACTTTGAACTCGGACTTAAAGCCTCCAAACTGCAAGAGAATAAACTCCTGTTTGTTAAAGCCATCCCATTTGTGCTATATTCTTGTCAGAGTGGCACTAGGTAACCAGAACAAAGACCCTATTTCTAAATAAGGTTATACTCACAGGTATTGGCAGGGGTTAGGGCTTAGACATATCTTTTGACAATTTAACCCTTGCATAGATAGATACATAAAGCAATAGTGGTGAAGCTGTTTTTACCAAAACTAGATTTTATTGCATCCATTACAATACAACTTGCTCTTTTCAGTTAATGCATTATTGACATTCTTCTTGGTCAATAGGTACAGATCTAGCTCACTCTTTTGTGATAGCTGTATGATAGACCATTATGGGTGTCCCACAATATAGCCAGCCATTGTCCTAATGATGACAGGAGGCAGGGGAGGGGGATGGGAATTCCAGTATTTTTATCACCATAAGCAAGACAAAAACACTATGTGTGTGTTTCCTGTTGTACTATATTGTTAATTCTATAGAAACTAAATGGATTCCTGAAAATATAATGAAAACATCGCAGAAGTGGATTTTAAAACTTAACCGGTATTGACAAATTACTTTCCCCAAAGGTCGTGTCAATGCCCAGTCTCCTCGGTCATGCCTGAGAGTGCCCTTCCCTTGCACCTTGGACTGCGCAGACTGGAGGTTTTTGCTAACTTTTGCTGAATTTCCAAAAAAGCTTTATTTACAAAAACTGTCAGCCACGGCAGGGGCAGTAGCTTGCTGATTTGATATTTTTCAATATTGCATTAAAATATTTATCTTGATTCTGAGTGCGGGGCGCCCTCTTCAGTTCTGTACCTAAGGCAAGTGAGTTGACCCGGGGTGTGTTTACCTTGGAGTTTTCCTCTTTCAGGTTCGCTGAGGCCAAGGCCCGGTCCCGCCAGAGGGCGCTCTCCGTCCAACTCCTCCATTCGGCCGGGCGCGAGGTCCCGCCGCTCAGAACTTGCAGCCGGCTCTCGGCCTCTCTTGTCAGGTGTCAGGTGCTCACATGGAAAGTTAAATAGAAAAATTAAAACTAGACAGTTAAATGCTTTTAAAAAATGAAGTTTTGTTGTGTGGCAGGGCATTTTTAGAGACATTTCCCAAATCTGTACTTCGTGCCTAGAACGCTCAGGCCTGAAGATATTTCGAAACACCCCTTTCCCCAGAGCCACCTAATTTGTCCACTGTGGGGCGCCTCCCATCCATGGGCTCCTTTGGGACGCCCCATATCCCACCCCTACCTACATGGCCTCCCGCCTGAAACCTCAAGGGCATCTCTGACCTTCCCCATGCCTAATCCTCCAACAGTTTGTCGCAGTTCGCAGTTCAAGGCCAAGCTTGTGCATTTCTCTTCCAAGGCCTTGGATCTATTCCCTCCATCCTGCCGCCTCCTGAGATTTGGCCTCAGGCCCTCTCACTTGGGATTACGTGGAGCATTAGGAGGCTATGGTCTCACAGCTTGAGAGCCTGGCCGAAAATCAAAACTGACCATTTACTCCCTGCTCGCAACAGTCCTTTCCTTTAGTCAGCCATGAACCACCCGACAGCGTACTTGTATGCCAGGCTGTCCTCCACGGGGCTGGAGATAAAGCCCCGGGATGTTTACATCTGGGAAGGGCCAGACTGGGCGTAGGGTGAGGCCTGTGAGGCACTCTACTTGCCTCTGGCACAAAATTTAAGAAGATACCCAAAAAGGTCATATTCACAATAAATACCACTTTCATGAAACAATTTTTAAAAATCAAAATTAATGCAAAAATTCCATGATGAATAAAATATCAAAGTTTTAAACAAACACAGCATCAATAGTATTGATTTTTCCTTTTGCCTCAAGCATAGCATTTTGATCCCTGACTTTGATTTTTTATAAGTATTATTATGCTGATTATTGAATTTTTTGGCACCATTCTTAAGTTTTGTGCTTGAGACAAATGCCTTACTCACTTCAACCTTACTGGGAGAGTCTGTAAATAAACAGGTAAACACAGAAATAATTTCCAGTAAGAGTTCTAAAGAAAATAAAACATTACCATAAACTGAAAACCAAACTCACTGCTGTCAAGTTGATTCAGATTCATAGTGACCCCCCATTGGGTTTCCAAGGTAGTAAATCTTTGCAGAGTAGCTGGTGGGTTTGAACCACCAACCTTCTGTTAGTGGTCAAATGCCTTAGGCACTGCACCACCATCACCTACCAATTCCACTTCTAGTATATACCCAAGAGAAATGAAAACATATGTCCACATAAAAACTTGCACAGGAATGTTCATAGCAACATCATTCATAGTAGCCAAAAAGTGGCAGCAGCCCAAATATTTATCAACAGATGAATATACACACAAAATGGGATATAACCATAGAATAGAATATTATTGAACTATAAAAAGGATTGATGAATTGACACACACTCCAACATGGATGGATCTTAAAATCATCTTGCCAAGTGAAAGAAGCCAGTCAAAAAGGCCATAAGATTCCATTGAAATGTCCCGGGAAATTTATAAAGATAGAAAATAAATTAGTGATTGCCAGGAGTTGGGGAAAGAAGGAATGAGGAATGGCTGGTAGTGGATACAAGGTTTCTTTCTGGGGTGATGGAAATACTAGGAGCTCTGGTAGCTTAGTGCCTAAGGCACTTGACTACTAACCAGAAGGCTGGCGGTTCAAACCCACCAGCCACTCCTTGGAAGGAAGATGAGGCAATCTACTTCTGTAGTGATACTGCCTCGGAAACCCAAGGAGGGGTCACTATGAGTTGGGTCTGACTCAATGACACATAACAACAACAACAATGGTTATACAACCTGGTGAAGATATTGAAAAAAAAAATTGAACTGTACACTACTAAATCAATTTTATAGTATATGAATCATGTCTTAGTAAAGCTAATCAATAAATAAATGGCCTGGGGAAAAAGCCTAGGAATATAGCCACCAAGAGATGTACAAGACCTTTACAGAAAAAAAAAAAAAAACTATTGTATATTATTGGGAGGGATGGAGAGTGATTGCTAATGGGTACAGGATTTCTTTTTGGGGTGATGGAAATATTATGGAATTTGATAGTGGTAATCGTAGCCCAACCTTGTTAATATACTAAAACACACCAAATTGTACATTTAAAATGGTGAGTTTTATGTTATGTGAAATGAAAATGTAATATTATATAATAAAATTTTATATCATCAATTAAAGAAAGAAAGAAAAGAAAGCAATGTGATAGAGACTGGGAGGTGAGATATTAGGAAAGCCAGAAAAGGCCTCTCTGAGCTGAGGACATTTGAACTGGGACCTGAGTGACAAAGAGAGCCAGGCATGGATTGAGCTATGTGCTAGACACTATTCACTGGGACTACCACAGAGAACAAAACATCCTATAATATAGTGTTAGTATGTCAAATCAGTGAAGGGCTAACAAGAAAAATAGTGTGTTATTCTGGGTTCTGTAGAGGAGCAAAACTAGTGAAGCATATATAGATATATATAGAAACTTACTTCAAGGAAATGGGTCACACAATTGTGAAGCAGTGGTTCCCACATTGTTGTTATGTGCCATTGAGTCGGGGCTAGCAAGTCCCAAATCTGTGGGTCAGACAACAGGCTGACAACCTCTGCTGGCTCACATGGTTGCAGTAGCTGATGAACCCCAAAGCTGCAGGTCAAGTGACAGGTTCTGCTGGCTTATGTCCCAAGAACTGGAGTTCAGACACCAAGAAGATTGCAGAGTTGAAGAGAAAGAGAGGAGAGTGTTTCACCAGAACATCCATTTATATACTGGATGCAGGCTATACCCTCAAGGAAACTTCTCTTCTAACTGATTGGCTATTCCTATCAGATCACAAAATGGGAGGTGATTACATAGCATCTACCAAGTCACTGAAAATCATAGCCTAGCCAAGCTGACATAAACATTAACTATCACAAGTAGGGAGATGAGAGTGTGGCATAGGAAGGCTCTATTTCATAGGGAGTCAGGGAAAGTCCTAACTGAGAAAGTGACATTTGAGCAAAGGGGCAGGTGGAAAGGTGGAGAATGACAGAGAAAAGTACAGTACAGAGAGTTTGCAGGGGGCAGGGGGGTCCATTGGAAGGTGTAAACAAACAAGTGACATGATTTGATGAGTTTTCAAACAATCAGGATCATTCTGGCTGTTGTGGATTCCATGCCCACACGTACACACCTGCAAAGCTAGAGAGCCAAATTTATTTAGCAGGTGGAACCATTTTTTGAAGGAATACTTATATGACATAAGTCCCAAATATGCCACTGATTGAGCCTAACCCCTCTGGATGTCTGCATGCCTCAGGACCACACTGTGGACCACGGCAAAGGAGCCATTGCCCTGGCACTTGTGGCAGAGGTAGAGTTCCAGGTCTCACTCCCAGGACTCAGGCTCAGGAATCTAGGGTGTGCCTGCTTGCCATCTTGGTAACATACATCCCCACGTAATGTCAGGCTAAGTGGTTGCTGTTGTTGTTATGTGCCATCGACTCATAGTGACCCCTCCTTGGGTTTCCGAGGCAGTATCGCTACAGAAGTAGATTGCCTTATCTTCCTTCCGAGGAG
>NW_006921980.1:1903246-1920309 GCF_000298275.1 Orycteropus afer afer | reverse complement strand
GTAGCGTAGTGCCTAAGGCACTTGACTGCTAACCAGAAGGCTGGCGGTTCAAACCCACCAGCCACTCCTCAGAAGGAAGGTTGGGCTATCTACTTCCGTAGTGATACTGCCTTGGAAACCCAAGGACAGGTCACTATGAGTCAGGTCCGACTCGACGGCACATAACAACACCAACAATAACAACCCTAATATGGGGATTGGTCAGTTTAGCCATTCCACTAGGCTTAAAATGAGCCATTCCAGAGGCTAGAAGGAGGATCTCATTACCATGAAGAAAGAAGAGCAAATATTTGAGCACATCCCTTGGACCTGAGATCCCTGCACTGAGTCTCCTTGACCCAGGAGACAATGAGAGAGCTGCAACACTTTGCTGATACAGCAAGAGATGGCAAGAGACAACAAGAAGCAGCAGCAAACAGCAGCAGCAGGACCGAGAGACAAGCCAGAGACAGAACAGCAGGCTTCCCAGCCCACAAAATGAGAAAGCTGAGTGCATTCATCCCAAGGCTTGCTGGTAGAGAGGGGTGCCTCTTGGCATTTATCAGCAGAGCTTAAAGAGCTTGGTAATACTTGCTCAAGCAGTGTAGAGACCAGGGGGCCACAAGGCCAAGAGGCTGAGATGCCAAGGGACAAAGAGAAGCATGTTTATAGGCACTGCTGAGAAGAGGCTGTCCTGATCAAAGAACTGTATCCTGAGTCATTTCTGATCCTGAATTGTTGCCTGCTACTTTCCTAAGAAACTCCATAATAGTAATATTGTCTGTGGGTTCTTTGTGGCCATTGTAATCGAACCCAGCAGCGGAACAGAGAGTACTGTGCGAGGGACGGTTGGTGCCAGAATTGGTGGAAAAGTTGGATAGTCGAGGAATGTCTCACCTCTGCCTCATAGGAATTAGCCTTGGGCTGTTGATGTTGTGAAGTTAGAAGAGGTCAGACACTATGTCCACATCGTTTTTACAGCAGTCCACGAGCCCCACGTTCAGAAAATGGCAGCCTGGGCTTTACAGTGTGTAGTGTCAAAGGCACTGACCATATAGAAGTCAGAAACTGATGGCCCCAAACCCCGGTAGCTCTTTGCATTTGGAATTGGGAGATGGCACATAAAAGTCTGAGTTTCTGGCTTCTCTTGGAAACATGTACCATCTGCCAGCTGTAGGCCATGTCTCCTAACAGTGGTTCCAACCACCACCTGGTGCCCTGCCTGGGCTGTGGTTGGGTAGATTTGAGACAGTACAGGAATCCTGAGGATGATGTCTTTGTGCTTTAGAATTATATCTATCCACAGTCTTGTAGTCTGGGCTCATTTTCCAACCATTTGAAAATTAAAATGCTTTCTCTTTTTACATCCAAAAGATCCCATAGCCTGTCCAGTATGTCTGGCAACCCTCTACCTTATGGTTGGGTTCTAAGCACTAGAGTCAGAATTGGGCAAGTCTGAATGGGATAAGTCAGATCGGCTCCAAGGCAAAACAGACTTCCTGTTGGCCCCAGGAACTAAAATTTACCAGAAGGAGCAGGTGGTCAGTGAAGGCCACACCCACTGGGCCTCATCCTTGGGGAGAGTCTGGGCCACAAGGGGTTGGACAGGAAGACAGAGGCTTCTACCCACACCACCAGGAGAATAGGGGGACTGGCTCAAATTTCAAGACTGGGCAATCTACTTTCATAGAGATACCACCTCAGAAACCCAAGGAGGGGTCGCTATGAGTTGAAATGGACTTGATGGCAGTGAGGTGTTTTTGTATTGTTTTGTTTTGTTTTGTTTTTAATCCTGTTCTTTATGAACTGGGGCATCAGCCTCTTCCACTGTGGTTAGCAGGTGCCTGGAAAGCCCACCTCATACCAGGCACATTGCCAGCACTAAGATGTTTGAGAGCAATGAGGAGTGGCATTCAAACCAGGGAGATGGCAAGATGAAGTGAACCTTGGGCTCCCATGACTGAGGTGCTCCTTTGGGGCTAAGAGGAATCGTGCAAGCATGGCATGCTCATGGGAACACTCAGTAAAAGAGGCATTTCTAGTTAATAAGGGACACTTTGTAGAGAAAGAGGAGTCCACGTTGTGCAGTGGTTAAGGAATTTGCTATCCGAAAGGTCGGTGGTTTAAATCCACTAGCCACTTCAGGGGAGAAAGATGTGGCAGTCTGCTTCATAAAGATTTACAGCCTTGGAAGCCCTGTGGGGCAGTCCTACTCTGTCCTAAAAGGTTGCTATGAGTCAAAATCGACTAGATGGCAGTATTTTGTTTTGTTTTGTTTTCTATAGAGAAAAAAGTCAGGCTAGATGAGGTAAACACATCATGAGCATAATATCACCAGGTGACTGTGGTAGACTGCATAATGATTCCCTAAAGACATCCATGTCCTAATCCTGGCCCCCATGAATATGTCACCTTAATGGCAAAAGGGACTGAGCAAGTATGATTAAATTGAGAATCTTGAAGTAGGAAGATTATCCTGGATTATCCAGGTGGGCTCTAACTGTAATCATAAGTGTCCTTATAAGAGGGAGGTAGAGGAATATTTGACTACAAAAGAAGGAGCTGGGATGATAGAGGCAGAGATTGGAGTGATGCTCTTTGAAGAAGGAGGAAGATGCCACAAGCCCAGGAGTGCCAGCGACCAGTAGATGCTGAAAAAGGCAAGAAAATGGAGGTTCCCCTGGAACCTTCAGAAAGAAAAACCCTGACACCTTGACTTTAGCCCAGTGAGACTGATTTTGGACTTTGAGCCTCCAGAACTATAAGAGAATAAGTTTGTGTTGTTTTGAGCTACCACATTTGTGGTAATTTGTTATAGCAGCCACAGGAAACGAATACAGTGACTCTCTCCCAAGTAGTGAGGTCAAGTCACATGAGCAGGAGGAATATGCACAGAGTAGTCTGAGTGGTCTTCAGGAAAAAAAACAAAAAAACAAAAAACTAATAGTCTTAGAATTAAGTGTGTTTGAAAAAAAGAAAAAACTACCACAGTTGTGCTGGTGGGAACAGCCTGAACCTGAGAGTGCCCGGCACCCGCCTCTTTCTCCAAGGAGAGCAAGCCACCCCTTTGGTGTCAGCAGCAGCAGCTGGGAAGAGAAAGTATGGCATTACTCCAGCTTCAGCCCAGATGCAAGGAAGGGGCAGACACAGAGCAGGGAGGAAGGGAAGAGGGGGTCACTGCAGGAACCTGAGGACAGGAGGTGAGGGAAGCAAAAGGAACAACCCACCCCAACCCTGCTTTGCTTGGGGACACTAACTTGAAGCCTTTGGCAGGAGAATGTCTTAAGCCAGGGGCGGGTGTTGGGAGAGAGTTTATTGAGTGGGTGACATTTGTGCCAAGCCTTGGCCAGGGTAAAAGCTGGGGAGGAAAAGAGCAAGATAGTAAAGATTATAGGCAGAGGAGCTGCAAATACAGCAAAGCTCAGCCTGACTGGCTGTCTGCCACCTCACTGTGGTAGTCACAGACTGGTGCCACCTCAAATAAGAAAAGCAGGCTTGGCTTGACTTAAGCACAAAAGGGTTTTTTTTTAGAAGGGCACCAGGCAGCTCACAGGGTTAAGAGGAAGAAGGCAGGAGAACGTGGCCTGGGCAAGAGCCAGAGACAGTGGAAGAATCTGCTCTGGACCCTTGTAGCCACTCTACTAGACCCTGCCACTGTGACACTGGTTAGCATGTCCTAGAACGATCCATGGCACCCTTGTGCCATGAGGAGTCAATATGGCCAATCTGGCCCCAAGGATCAAAAAGCCAACCCCCGCCCCTTCAGTGTATGTGGAAAAATATATATTAAGCAAATATTAATCAAAAGAAAGCTGATGTAAAAAAAGAAAAAAAAAGGTGGTGATGTTGTATATCAGACATAGGACACTTTAAGGTGAGAAGCATTACTAAAGATTGAAAAAAAAGACATTGCATACTGACAAAGAGCTCAATTCAACAGTATGATATTATAATTATCAATCAATATGCACCCAATAACATAGCTTCAATGGGAGCTCCGGTAGCGTAGTACCTAAGACACTTGACTGCTAACCAGAAGGCTGGCAGTTCAAATCCACCAGCCACTCCTCATAAGGAAGATGAGGCAATCTACTTCTGTAGTGATATTGCCTCAGAAACCCAAGAAGGGGTCGCTAAGAGTCAGGTCTGACTTGACAGCACATAACAACAACAACAACATAGCTTCAAAATATATAAAGCAAAATATGGCAGAACCAAAAAGATAAATCCATAATCATAGATGGAGACTTTCACATACCTCTCTCAATAGCTGGTAAATGTATTTTTGAATTGGTAAGAAAGTAAGGGAAATTCTCCAAGTGTAAGGCCCTGATGGTGAGTGCCTCTTTAAGTTTTGCTCCCGTGACACATTTGCCTCATTGTATTACTGGCTCTGACAAAGAGCTTCTAGAAATAGAAAAGAAAAATACCAAATAGAATAATGTGTAAAGAGTATGAGTAAACAATTGACAAAATAAACAAACAAAAAATAAGAGACCCTTAAGTATACGAAACAGTTCACATTCTTACTCATAATAAGAGAATTAATTGCAAATTAAAATCACCAACATATTGTTTATTCGTCATATCGGCAAAATCATAAAAGCGTGAATACACTCTGTTGTCAAGTTTGTGAGGAAATAGGAAACCCATGGAAGGCAATTTAGTAATGTCTGGGGAGCTCTGGTGGCATAGTATCCAAGGTGTTTGACTGCTAACCAGTAGGCCGGCAGTTCAAACCCACCAGCCCCTCCTTGGAAGGAAGATTGGGCAACCTACTTCTGTAGAGATACTGCTTTGGAAACCCAAGGAGGGGTCGCTGAGTTGAATAAACTTGACGGCAGTGAGTGTGGTTTTTTTTTGGGGGGGGGGTTAGAGAGCACTGATTAAACTAACTATGATTCATCTATGTGATAGAATGCTATGATACTATGTAAAAGACTGAGGAAACTATATGTTTAAAAATGAAAGACATCTAGAATATAATACTGAGTTAAAAAAAAAAAAAAAAACCCTGCAGAACAGAGTTTACAGTATACTTTCTTGTTACCTGTATTAAGAGAGAGGAGAAAGGTTATGATTTTAGGAACATTTACTTGTAATCACATAATGAAATATGAAAAATGGAAGCTTGCACAGAAACAAATAAAAGTACTGACCCGTTTGGTGGAGAAAATTGGCTTCAGCACTGAACAAATCTCTGCATGTATTACTTAGGTAGCCATTAGTGCTGTTCACTGGAATTTCTGGTTTTCCTCCTCCCAGACCCAGGGTAGAGTTGCCCTTCTGCATTCCCTAAAAGTTAGAAGTGGTCATGTGACTTGCTTTAGCCAATAAAATGTCAGCAGAAATGACGGGTACCATTGCTTATCTTCCTCTTGCCACAAAACAATCAATGTTCAAGCAGTGGAAGTTCTGTCACCCAAGGTCCTTGAGCAAGAATTACATGAAGTAGAGCTCCCAACAACTTGTGATTGATGTGGAGCACAAGTAAGGAAACTCTGCAGTTTGAAAGCCAATGGATGCTGGCATTGTTTACTGCCACAGGCACAAACTCACTCATCCTGACCTATAAAGTAACTTACTCAAAAAATGAAATAAAATTTGAATTAAAAATAAAAACAAATGTATCAGTCTGAATCAAGTCAGGAGGGAGAAACTACATAGTAATTTGAGCAAGGAAAGTTTAATATAACACATTATTGACTATAAAAGGGGATTGAAATAATAAGGGATTAGTTGGTAAGAAGTAACCCACTGCTATTGATCTGATTCTGACTCATAGCAACCCTTGTAGGACAGAGTAGAACTGCCCCATAGGGTTTCCGAGGCCGTAAATCTTTACGGAAGTAGATTGCTTCATCTTTCTCCTGTAGGATAGCTGGTGGGTTCAAACTGCTCACCTTTTGGTTAGTAGCCGTGTGCTTTAACCACTGTACCACCAGAGCTAAAGAGAACTCTAAATGATACAGGAATAGCAGATAAAAGGAACAGCCACTAGGGCTACAACAGAACACACAAGCAGAGCCTCCACTAGCCCCAGATCCAAACCTTACTGTGTAGAGGGCACGTCATGATTCACTGAATGGCAGAGAAGTCCCAATGTTGTTGGTAGAATTTGCAAGAGGTTCACATTCTTAAACTTCAGAAATGTGTCCTCTGGGGGTAGGAAGGAAGCAGAGAAAGTTTTCAGAGAGAAGTGTCACTCCAGAGACACTCCATTACAGAACCACCTGGGTAAGAGTGCTGAAAACTGCTACTTACTGGTCACTGGCTGCTGCTGGGTGCTGTGCAGGGCAGGAGCTGGGCACTGGAGAAGCCACACATACTGCAGAAACCTTGTGCTGGTGAAGCTGTGTGCCTCGGGAGCCTGCCAAGGAGCACACAGGAACTAGGAAGAAAATTCCTTTTCCCTTGCAATATCCCTCCAGAGCCTTCTACTAGCAAAGCTCAATACTGTACTGTGAAAAAAAAAAAAAAAGTCTAAAGTTCCCAGATCCGTTTTCATAAGCAGCCAATGAAGGATATCAAAAGGAAGTAAATTGATTAATAATAATGATAAACTGAAGCAGTACACTCCTTTGAGTATTCAGCTTCCATATGCATACTTCTACACAGAGTTGAACTCCCATGTTTCAACAAAACAAGAATATTTCCACTTAACAAGATATAGTCATCTGTCTTATAAATTAAGAAGTTCTTACTCTTCCTCCAAAGTGAGGAGATGCTCAGTCCCAACCACTGCTGTAGCCTTATTACCCCCCCCCAAAAAAAACCCACTGTTATCGAGTTGATTCCCACTAATAGCAACCCCCATTGGGTTTCCAAGGCAGTAAACTTTATAGAAGTAAATTGCTTCATCTTTCTGCAGAGCGCTTGGTTTGATCTGCCAACCTTCTGGTCAGCAGTCAAATGCCTTAGGCACTGTGCCACCAGACCTCTTTGTAGCCTTATAGGGTGAGTTAATTATTCCTCAAATTTAGTCACAGTCCATTGAATATGCTGTCACCTAAAAACTAAGTTTTGGCAGACAATATTCTTACATATGTATGTGCTATAAAAATGTCCATGTGCAGTTTAAACATAACAGGAGGCAAAGTCAGGATGATTTCTTAGCCACAAATAAGCACCTTGAGGGAGTGGGTCACTGGGTCGGTGGGCTGGGGACCATAGTCACAGGGGATATCAAGCTCAATTGGCACAAGATGGTATACAAAAACATTGTTCTACGTCTTACTTTACTGAGTAGAAACTGGAGTTTTAAAAGCTTACGAGCAGCCATCTAAATGGCATCTATCGGCCTCTCCTCATCCAGAGCAAAGAAGAGTGAAGGATATCAGTGACACCTGGGAACAGTCCAAAGGACTAGCGGACCATGAAAATCTCAACCTATATGACCCTGAGACCAGAAGATGGTGCCCAGCTACCTATGCCAGCAACTCAGAAAAGAATCAAAATTAGAAATTTTGTATAGAGTGGGAGAAAAATGTGGAATAAAACTCAAAATCATAAAGAAAGACCAGGTTTACTTGTCTGATAGAGACTGGTGAAATCTCTGTGACTATGGCCCCAAGTCACTCTTCAGGCCTGGAACTGCATTCAGTCCTGTGGCTTAATGCTCAGCCAAACAATAGACAGGACTACAAGTGAAACACCTACACCGGGGAAATGTACTCCTTAGAACAATCAAACATGGGAGATCAGGTGAGCAGCATTTGCACAGGGAGAAAGGTAGAGAGGCAGGAATGCATAGGCAAAAAGGACACAGGGAAAGGGTAACCACAGGGAGGAAGTGAGAAGTGAGATTTTACACTGTGGGGAATGAAACCAGTGTGGCAAAATATGTATGAAAAATTTAAAAAAGGATTAAAATTATTTTCCAACTTGCACATAAAATCAAAATGGAGAGACAGAAAAGATGATTAGTATGTGCACATAACAAACAAAGAGAAAATACGCAAAGCAAATAAAGTCTTCCTTTTTTGCAATTGGTCACAAACGTGAACTTTGTATCTCTGGCTTCCTTCTTTAAATACCCATTGCATACTTCCCCTGCACCCAGGCAGAACCCCACCAGCCCAGTTTCATCACCTGACACCGTGACTCAAGCCTTTATTCCTAAAAGATCTGAGTCCTTAGTTGTCCTGTCCTTTTTGGTTGCTATAGTTTTTAACCTTTGTGGTACAACAGTTAAGGACTCGGCTGCTAACCAAAAGGTTGAAGTTCAAACCCACCCAGCCATTCTGTCCAAAAGACCTGACAATATGTTCCCATGAAGATTGCAGCCTAGAAAGCCCTATGAGGCAGTTCTACTTTGTCACATGGGGTCAGTATGAGTTGAAAATCAACTTGACAGCACCCGAAGACAACATTGAAGTTCTAAGAAGTGCCCAGAGACATCTGGGCCCCACAGTTCTACTTCCTTTGTCCAGCAGTAACTTGTGTCCCATTGGTATTAGGGACCAATCTCTTCAGCCAACAGATCAACCCCTTTTTATAATTGGGAATTTAAATACGTACTTCCAAGTAATTAATGGGCCAAGACAGAAATTTGTCATGGGAATTTTTAAAAATACTAAGCTTGATGAAAATACTGTATCTTAATATTTGGGGTATACTGCTAAAGCACTTATTATAGTTACAAGGTATGAAATAAAATTACAGGAAGGAAAAAATTAATGAGGTAAGCATCCAAATAGGAGCTCTGGTGGCATAGTGCCTAAGGCATTTGACTGCTAATCAGAAGGCTGGTGGTTCAAACCTACAAGCCACTCCTCGAAAAGAAGACTGGCAATCTGCTTCCACAGAGATACTGCCTTGGAAACCCAAGGAGGGGTCACTATGAGTCAGGATCGACTCAACAGCAATGAGTTTGGTTTTTGGTTTAAACATCCAACTTAATATGTTAGAAAAAGAGTAACAGCAAAACCCAAAGTACTAACAAAGAAGAAAAGAAAAATGATAAGCAGAAATTGATTAAAAAGAAAACAAAAATACAGTAGAGAAGTTCAATAATATTAAAAAGTGTCGTTTTCAAATGGTTGAGAAAATAGACAAGAAACAATATTTGGAATGAAGCTACTTTTGGAATCTTCTCAGTAATCCAAAAATTTCTCTGCAACACATGTTATTCCGTTAAGAGATGTAGAAACTGAAACACAGAGAAAGTAATTTGACTTTCCCAAGTCACATAGCTTCTGTGGTAGTTGAGTTTGGTTGTCAACTTGACAGGGCCTGGTTGAGTGGCTGGGCAGCTGGATGTAGTATTCCCCATGATGAAACTGATAATCAACTCCATGGTGGAATCTACTGTGAGCAGGTAAGTAGCTGCCTTAGGGAGGTGGTCTGCTTCCAGTATATAAGGAGAAGCCTTGGGGAATGGTCTCTAGCTTATGGCATCTTGGACCCTGCATGTAATTGTGTCATTGTTCAGCAGCCTGCCATGCTCTGCCGACCGTGGGACTTTCAATGGAGTTGAATTAATGGCCTGCCATGTGGTTTGGTAATATCGGTACTATGCCATTTTATTTGTTGACCTTGGCTTGTTAGCTTCAGCAGCCAGTAGCCGCCTGAGTGAAGAGATGCCTCTAGCTTCAGTGGGCTGGGAGCAAGAGGCAAAGAAAGCTGAAGCCCAAGGTCGAGGGGCTTTCACCCAGCCCCTAGAGCCTGGCACTTTGGATTTGGACTTAAAGCCTAAAACTGTAAGAGAATAAACACCTGTTTGTTAAAGCCATCCCATTTGTGGTATATTCTTGTCAGCGGTACTAGGTAACCAGAACAGCTTCTAAAAGCTGAATTATAATTATAAATCCCAGGTTGTCTCCAAGTTCTCAGATTTTTCAGTGCCTCCTTTCTAACCCAAGGAAGTGTAAAGGCAGAAAATTGATCCCTGGAAACATTATCTTACATAGCTGTGAAATTAGAGCAGCATAGTGCGGTGGTACTTGGAACCCGGTGGCACATCCCATACACTTGCAGAGAATCTGCAAAGTCAAAACTATTTTCACACAAATACAAAGTTTTTGTTTTTACCATGTTGATATTTACTCTGATGGCAAAACAGCTATAGTGCCTTAGCTGACACCTTAGCATGAATCAAGGCAGATGAGTCAACCAGGATTTAAAAGACTGTGTTGTTGTTGTTATGTGCTGTCGAGTCAGACCCTACTCCTAGCAACCCCTCCTTGGGTTTCCAATGTGGTATCACTACAGAAGTAGATTGCCCAACCTTCCTTCTGAGGAGTGGCTGGTGAGTTTGAACCAACAGCCTTCTGGTTAGCAGTCAAGTACCTTAGGCACTATGCTACCAGAGCTCCTTAAAAGATTATAAGACAATACTATTTAAAAATAATAAAAAGCCTTATGCTAAAAATGGCAACATGGTAAAAGCAATAGTTTTCTAGAAAAATAAACCTTATCAGAGCTGACAAGAAGAAATAAAAAATCTGAACAGGTCTGTAATCTTAAAGCATTCAAGTAGCTCTGCATTCTGTTTTATTAAGAAAAAAGGGCATTTTCTACGACACCAACAATGACCAAAAAACAACTGTATGATTATATGTGTATGTGAATAGGCATATGGTATACAGGTAGGTACAGGTGTGCACAAATAGAACTATGTATATATATGTATGTGTGTATGTGTGTATGTGAGTATAGATATATGTGTACAGGCACATATATTCATAGAAGATGCAATATCAGATACTTCTCAGAGATAACCAAACATCTTGCAAGATTGATTTTCTAGGTTTGAAGGCTTAGGACCTTAGTTTCATAGGACAACTCAGCCCACTGGAATCATACAGTTCACAAAGTTCATGTTCTGCATCCTAGTGAAGTGAGTAGTGTCTGGAGTCTTGAGAGCAGCCATCTGAGATGCAATTATTGGTCTCTACTTACCATGAGCAAAAGAATGAGAAGGAAACCAAAATCTCAGAGGAGAAACTAGTTTACAGGGCTAATAGCCTACCCAAGCCATAGATATCTTGAGACCAGCAGAACTAAACGGTGTCAAGCTACCATTATGTTCTGATCAGGGCCATAACAGATGGATGCTAATAGAAGACAAGAAAAACATAGAACAGAACTCAAAGTTCCAAGAAGTCCGTATTAACTGGACTAGTTGAGGCCAGAGGAGTCCCTAAGACTGTTGCCCTGAGATACCCTTTAAACCTTGAGTCAAAATTATCCTGAGATCACATTTTAGTTAAATAACAGAGTCACAGGCAAAACAAAGGATATTAACCATAAGTACGGTACTCTACTAAAAACCATCTATATGAGACCAAAAGGTCAACATTTACTCGAAAGCAAAGATGAGAAGATAAGGGGCCAGGGAAACTAGAGTACTGGAAATTGATGAACCAGAATACAATTAAAGAGAAAAATGTAACTGTGGTAGTTAAGGTTGTTGTTAACTTGGCTGGGCCTGGTTGAATGGCTGGGCAGCTGGATGTAGTTATTCCTTATGCTGACATTGGCATGCTGAGATTCCATGGTGGAATCTACTGGAGCAGCTAAGTAGCTGCTTTAGAGATGTGGTCTGCTTCCAGTATATAAGAAGCAGCTTTGAGGATGGTCTCTAGCTTTTGGCACACTTGAACCCTCCATGTAGCTGAGTCTTCTTCATTCAGCAGCCTGCCATGAGCTGCCAATCTTAGGACTTTTAATGGACTTGAATCAATGGCCTGCTGTGTGGTTTGATAATATTGGGACTTTTCACTTGTCGACCTTGAGTTTGTCAGCCTCAGCTGCCAGCAGCTGCCTGAGTGAAGAGATGCCTCCACCTTCAGTGGGCTAGGAGCAAAAGGCAGAGCTGAAGCCCAAGGTTAGGGGACTTTCACCCAGCCCCTAGTGCCTGATGCTTGGAACTCAGACTTCTAACCTCCAAAATTGTAAGAGAATAAACTCCTGTTTGTCAAAGCATACCCTTAGTGGTATCTTCTGCTAGAGTGGCACTAGGTAACCAAAACAGTAACTAACGTAATTTGACAATTTGTATAGAAATTATCAAATAGGAACCTAATTTACCGTGTGAACCAAAAACACAGTAAAATATTAATAGAAAAAAAAGGCATTTCCTTATAGGCTACTTCTGCCAGGACTATTTTGGTTGCATAAAACAGGAACCCAACACAACTGGCTCTAGCAACATTTTAGAATCATTGGAACTGGAAAGCCCAGCTCAGCTGTGACTCCAGCCCTACCTGTACATGGGAGGCTGGCAGAGCCTGTTCATTCCTTTTGGCTCGGTCCCCGTCTCAGGCAGGCCCTCCTTGAGGGAGTGCACAGCCACATGTCCCTGCTCCACTGCAGCTCCAGGCTGACCCTTCATGAGTATGGCAACCCTCCTCCCTAGAAGTCCCAGCCAGCCAAGATCTTGGAACATATGCTAAGGACTAACCAGCAGCACAGGCCCTCTCTCAGCTCATTGCCAGCCTGTTGGCATGGCTGCCTGATGACCTTTGTGAGTCTGTGTTAGCCAAGGCTCTTCAGAGAGGCAGACCAAAAAGATACCTAGATAGCTGTAAGGATGGATGGATGGATGGATATTGATTTATTTTAAATAATTGGCTCATGTGATTATTGTGACTGGCAAGTCCAAAATTCCTTAGGTCAGTCAACAGTCTGGAAATTTTGGCAAGATGTTTATCTTGCTATCTTGAGTCAGAATCTTTCTCCTCAGGGAAACCTAAGTTTTTGCTCTTAAGGCCTTCAACTGATCAAATGAGGTCCACCCCCATTACGGAGGGTAATCTACTTAAAGTCAACTGATTTAAACATTCTTTTTGTTGGTTTTGTTCTGTTTCCAGTTACCGAATCAGAGACCTCTTGTGTGTCAGAGTAGAAATGTGCCGATAGGGTTTTCAGTGGCTGATTTTTCTGAAGCAGATCACTAGCACTTTCTCCTAAGGTAGCTCTGGGTAGACGTGAACCTCCAACCTTTTGGTTAGCAGCTGAGTGCGTTAACTATTTGTACCACTCAGAACTTATTTAAATGTTAATCACATGTCGATACTTTGACAGCAACATTTAGACTAGTGTTTGACCAAAGAGCTGGGTACCACAGCTTAATCAACTTGACACATTAAAACTATCACAGGGCCCTAGGCAACTTTGGGTTTGTGAGCTCCTTCCTCCATAACATATTAAAAATTCTGTTTTATGACTCTGGTGGTATAATGCCTAAGGCATTTGACTGCTAACCAGAAGGCTGGCAGTTCAAAACCACCAGCCACTCCTCAGAAGGAAGATTGGGCAATCTACTTCCGTAGAGATACTGCCTTGAAAACCCAAGAAGGGGTTGCTATGAGTCCAATCTGACTCGATGGCAGTGAGGTTTTATTTTTTTTATGACTGCATAAAGATGAGTACAATTTTTTTTACTACCTTAAAAGCCATTTCTTCTGACTCTGAAATGAATTAAAACACTTTGATTTAAAAAATAAAAATAAAAAACTCACTGCCATCCAGTCGTTTTCCAGTTCATAGCAACCCCTCCTTTGGTTTCTGAGGAGGTATCTCTCTGGAAGTAGGTTGCCCAATCTTTATTCTGAGGAGTGGTGGGTTTGAACCATCAGCCTTCTGGTTAACAGTCAGATGCCTTAGGCACTATGCCACCAGAGCTCGCTTTAGCAGCATATATGCTAAAACACTTTGATAATCCCCTAAAAGTTATTATTGGCTGTGATGGTTATGTTTGTATGCCATCTTGGCTAGGCCTGGTTGAGTGGCTGGGCAGCTGGTGGTAGTTATTCCCCATGATGAGACTGGTAATCAACTCCATGGTGGGATCTACCACAAGCAGCAAAGTAGCTGCCTTTGAGATGTGGTCTGCTTCCTGTATATAAGGAGCTTTGAGAATGGTCTCTAGCCTTTGGCACGCTTGGGCCCTGCGTGTCGCCGCGTGTCGCCGTGTCGTTGCTCAGCAGTCTGCTATGCTCTGCCTACCTTGGGACTTACAGTGGACTTCAGTTAGTGTCCTGCCGTGTGGATTGGTAACATTGGGACTGTGCCTTTTTCCTTCTCAAACTTGGGGCTTCTCAGCCTCAGCAGCCAGCAGCTGTCTGAGTGAAGAAACACCTCTAGCTCCAGTGGGCCAGGAGCAGGAGGCAGAGCTAGACCCCAAGGTTGAGGGGTTTTCACCCAGCCCCTAGAGCTTGGCACTTTGAACTTGCACTTAAAGCCTCCAAATTGTAAGAATAAACTCCTGTTTGTTAAGGCCATCCCATTTGTGGTATATTCTTGTCAGAGCGGCACTAGGTAACCAGAACATTGGCCCTCATTACCATTACTACTATACCTAATGGATGACTCAGCCCTATCTGTAGTGGTGACTTGCTTGGCTAGGCCAAGCCCACATGTTTATCCTGTGTCTTAGTTTCCTAGGGCTGCCATAACAAAATACTACAAAGTAGGTGACTTTAAAGAACAGAAATTTATTGTCTCATAGTTCTGGAGGCTGGGAGTTCAAATTCAGGGCACTGGCAGGTTCATAATTTCTCTGCGTACTATACAGGAAGATCCTTCCTAATCTCCTCTAGCTTCTGGTAGCCCCTAGTACTTCTTGGTGTTCCTCAGCTTATAGATATATCTTCACATGGTATCTGTCTTCCCCTTGTGTGGTCCTGTCTCCATGTCCATTCCCTTTTATAAGGTATCACTCAGAAAGGATTAGGAACCACCTTATTCTGGTATGGTCTCATTAACTGACAACAAAAGAAAAAAAAAAAAAAAAAAAAAAAAAAAAAAAAAAAACTATCTCAAAATAAGATCACATACACAGGCATAGGGCTTAGGACTTCAGCATATCTTTTAGGGAGACTCAATTCAATCCATAACACCCTAGAAGTAGGGAGGTAGGAGTCACCCAAACCACATGAGCCAAGAGTGGGAATGAGGGTTCCACGAAGGAAAAGCAAGGGTCTTTAACGAAAGACAGTAGCACACAAATGGTAGCACATAAAAAAAAAAAACAGGCAAGCAAACAGCCAACAGCCCCAGAGAAGGCATAGCTGAGAATGCAGTCCCCCGTGGCTGCCCTCTTCTCAGGACCACACTTCCTGTGTTAGCTCTGAATCTGATCTGCGGGGAGGAATATGAAATGAGAGAGGGCTGAAGACACAGAGGAAAAGGTAGATCAAGCACTGACCTTGAGGATCTCACCAGAAAGATGCATCTGTTTGAGAGTAAAACCCAAAGACTCCTGAAAATGTTGGCTCAGCAACAGAACTTAGGCTGAATTTATTTATTTATTCATTATTTCAGTCAACTTTAGGAAGCTTTGATGGCATTGTTAAAGCATTTTTCTACCAACCAAATGTAGGCAATTTGAACCAACCAGCCACTCTGTGGGAGAAAGATGTGGCAATCTGCTTCCATAAGAATTTATAGTCTTGAAAATCCTGTTGGGCATTTCTCTGTCCTATTGGGAGCTCTGGTGGCACAGTGCCTAAGGCACTTGACTGCTAACCAGAAGGCTGGAGGTTCAAACCCACCAGCCACTCCTCAGAAGATTGGGCAATCTACTTCCATAATGATGTTGTTAATATATGCCATCAAGTCAGCCACGACTCATAGCGAACCCTCCTTGGGTTTCCAAGGCAATATCACTACGGAAGTAGATTGTCCAACCTTCCTTCCGAGGAGTTGCTGGTGGGTTTGAACCTCCAGCCTTCTGGTTAGCAATCAAATGCCTTAGGCACTATACTACCAGAGCTCCCACCATAGTGATACTGTCTCAGAAACCCAAGGAGGGGTCGCTGTGAGTTGGATCCGATTGGATGGCAGTGGGTTTTTTTTTGGGGGGGAGGTATAGGATTGCTGTGAGTTGGAATCAAGTTGATGGCAGTGGGTTTGTTTTATTTTGGGTTCAGTCAACTTCCTGTGGGTGTTGAAACTATTGGTCTAAATAAGAGGCACAAATAGAGCCTGCAGGCCACATTTTGGCACTTTAACATGGGAGGGGAAGGGCACACATACTTTTATCTGTTTCAGGTTTCCTTAATGTTTGAACTGTGTAAATTCTTCCCCATATTTATATAATAGTTGTCATATGTATTATATATTTCAAACCCCACAGTTATGAGTTGACTGTTGTTGTGTTAAGTGCAGTCCAGTCAGCGCTGACACGCCGTAACCCTGTGTACGACAGAACAAAACACTGCCCAGTCCTGTGCCATCCTCACAACCTTTGCTATGCTTGAGCCCAGTGTTGCAGCTATTATGTCAATCCATCCTGATGGTCTTCCCCTTTTTTGCTCTCTACTTAACAAAGAGTGATGGCCTTCTCAGGATATCAAAGTACATGAGATGAAATCTGACTACTCTCACTTCCAGGGAGCATTTGGCTGTACTTCTTCCAAGGCAGATTTGTTCATTCCTCTAGAAGTCCATGGCATTTTCCATATTCTTCACCAGTACTACAATTCAAGTGCATCAATTCTTCTTCAGTCTTCCTTATTCATTATTACTATTCATTATTCATGCATAGAGGCTATTGAAAATACCATGGCTTGGGTCAGGTTCACCTTAGTCTTCAAAGTGACATTTTGGGTCTTTAACACTTTAAAGAGGTCTTTTGCAGCAGATCTGACCAGTGCAATACATTATCTGATTTCTCAACTGCTGCTTCTTTCTGGTATTCTTTGCTTTCAGCCAAGATCATCTGATATCAACAATGATTTTCCTTGTTCCATGTCCTCTTCTGAATCTGGTCGAATTTCTGCCAAAATTTTACTTGTGTGTATTACTAATGAGGTTGTTTGATAATTTCCACTTTCTTTTGGATCACCATTCTTTGGAATGGGCCCAAATACGGATCTCTTCCAATCGGACGGCCAGGTAACTATCTTCCAGATTTCTTGGCATAGAGTGAACACCTCTAGTGCTGCATCCATTTGTTGAAACATCTCAATGGGTATTCCATCAATCCATGGAGCCTTGTTTTTCACCATTGCCTTCAATTCTTTCAATACCATCAGTTCTTGATTACATGCTACCTTCTGAAACGGATGAACATTGACCAATTCTTTTTGGCACAGTGACTCTGTATTTCTTCCATCTTCTTTTGATGCTTCCTG
>NW_006921980.1:1893649-1902816 GCF_000298275.1 Orycteropus afer afer | reverse complement strand
CCATAGTCTCGTGGTTTCACCAGGCTGTATCAGACCAGTAAGCCTGGTCTCTTTTTTTATGATTTTAAGTTCATTTCTTTGCACATTTCATTATAATATTTTACTATGTCTTCTCCAGCTACCCTTGAAATCTTCTGTTCGGCTCCTTTATTTCATCATTTCTTTCCTTCCCTTTAGCTGCTCTCTGTTCAAGAGCAAGTTTTAGAGTCTCTTCTGATATTCATTTAGGTCTTGTCTTCTTTTCCTGTCTTTTTAATGACGTTTTGCTTTCTTCCTGTATGATAATATTGATGTCATCCCACAGGAGTGCACCAAATCTATTCGGCAGGTGGTCTGTAAATTCAGGTGGGATATAATCAAGGCCATATTTTGGCTGTCGTGGATTGTTTTAGTTTTCTTCAGCTTCAACTTAACTTGCATATGAGCAATTGATGGTCTATTCCACTGTCAGCTCCTGGCCTTGTTTTGATCAATGATACTGAACTTCCCCATCGTCTCTTTCCACAGAAGTAGTTGATTTGATTCCTGTGTATTCCATCTGGTGAGATCCACGTGTGTAGTCAGCATTTATGTTGCTGAAAAAAGATATCTGCTATGAATAAGTCGTTGGTCTTGTAAAATACTATCATGTGGTCTCCTGCATCATTTCTTTCACCAAGACCCTATTTTCCGACTACTGATGATTCTTCTTTGTTTTCAACTTTCACGTTCCAATCACCAGTAATTACCATTACATCTTGATTGCATGTTTGGTCAATGTCAGACTGCAGAAGTTGGTGAAAAACTTCAGTTTCTTCATCTTGGGCTTTAATAGTTGGTGTGTAAATTTGAATAATAGTAGTATTAACTTGTCTCCTTGTTGGCATATGGATATTATCCTGTCACTGACAGCATTGTACTTCAGGGTAGATCTTGAAATGTTCTTGACAATGAACACAATGTCATTTCTCTTCAATTTGTAATTTCCAGCACAGAAGACCATATGATTGTCTGATTTAAAATGGCCAATACCAGTACATTTCAGCTCACTAATGCCTCTGACATCAATCTTTATGCATTCCGTTTCATTTTTAACAACTCCCAATTTTCCTATATTCATACATTGTACATTCCACATTCTGATTATTAATGGATCCTTCAGGTGTTCCTTCTAATTTTAAGTCATGCCACATCAGCAAATGAAAGTCCTGAAAGCTTTACTCCATCTACATCGTTGTATCACTTCTACTTTGAGGAGGCAGCACTTCCCCAGTTGTAATTTGAGTGCCTTCCAACCTGAGGGGCTCATCTTCTGGCACTATATCAGACAATGTTCCACTGGTATTCATAAAGTCTTCACTGGCTAGGTTTTTCAGAAATGGAACACTGTGTCCTTCTTTCTTCTTAGTCTGTCTTAGTCTGAAAGCTCTGCTGAAACCTGTCCACCATGGGTGACCCTGTGGGTATTTCAAATATCGGTGTCATAGCTTCCAGCATCACAGCAACATGTAAGACACCACAGTACGACAAACTAACGGACAAATGGTAAGGATTGACTCAAAAAACAAAAACTAAACTCATTGCTATCGAGTTGGTGCCAACTCATAACGACTCCTCCTTGGGTTTCCGAAGCAGTATCTCTACAGAAGTAGATTGCCCAGTTCTCCTTCCAAGGAGTGGCTGGTGGCTTTGAACCACCAGCCTTCTGGCTAGCAGTCAAGTGCCTTAGGCACTATGCCATCAGAGCTCCTATGACTATGTCTCCCAAAAAGATATGTTGAAGTCCTAACCCCTAGTACCTGAGAACATGGTCTTATCAGGAAATAAGGTCTTTGAGATGTTATCAGCTAAGTTAACATGAGGTCATGCTGGAGTAGAGTGGATATTAATCCAATGTGAGTGATGTCCTTATAAAAGAGGAGTAGAGGCACAGAGACTGAGAGAGAAGATGTCTATGGAGGCAGAGATTACAGCTTTGCTGCAACTGCAAGTCAAGGACCCGTGCAGCTACCAGAAGCAGGAGAGACAAGAAAGGATCCTCCCCTGGAGCCTTAGGAAAGAACATGGGCCTGCTGATACCTGAATTCAGACTTCTAGCTTCCAGAACTGTAAGACAGTAAATTTCTGTCATTTTAAGCCACTCACTTTGTAACTGTAGTCCTAGGAATTTAATACATTCACCAAACAATGTTACAATATTTTACTTTTCACAATCATTCATATTTTAAAGAATTTAAAAGGAGAAAAATAGTCTATTATATTTTCCCAGATGTATACCATTTTTGTTGCTTTTCTTTTATTCCTGACATTCCAAGTTTCCCTCTGGTATTATTTGTCTTGGAAGAAGCACAGCTGGATTGGTCATGTTCTCAGGATGGATCAGTTCCTGGAGAAGAATATCATGCTTGGTAAACTAGTGTGTTAGCAATAAAGGGGAAGACGCTCAATGAGATGGATTGGCACAGTGGATGCAACAATGGGCCAAGCATAGCAACTATTATGAGTGCAGTGTAGTAAATTACTTTGTGTGGCTTTTCTACCCATAAGTCTTTGTGAACTCCAAGGTGGAATTTGCTATGAGCAACTGAGGAGCTCCTGATTGCTGAAGGTGTCCACCTGGAGTATTTCTGTTGGGAGTGGCACAAAACAATGTTCTGGGAGATGCCCACTCTCTCTAAGGTGCTTAGAGTTATGATGCTATAATTGGCTAGTTTGACCATCCTCCCGGGCTCAAAAGGAGGCCTCCTAGAGGCAGAACTCTCTCTGACTGCTGGTTGAGGAAGACATGCTGCTGAAAGGGACACTTGCTCCTGAGACACGTGCTGCTGGGAAAGAAACACAGAAGACACGCATTGCTGAGTGAGACACCGAGGGACCAGCACTGCTGGGAAAGAGACTGTGAGAGACTGCTGGCTGAGGGACGGTGGGCTGGGAGAAAGACTGAGCAATTTTCCTGAATTTGAATTGTAGTCTGTGGTGCTTCCCTACTAAACCCCATAATCTGTGAGCTCTGTGTGGCCACTGCAGCGAATTATCGAACCCAGGAGAGAGGTGGTGGGTGCTTTGGGAGGAACGGTTGGTGAAAGGGCTAGAGGGAGGCAGCATGTCTGGCCTTGTAGGAATAGGTTTTGGGTTACTGCTGGTAATCCTGTCTTCCTCTTGTGGGATTAGAGGAGGTCAGAACATGTGGCCTCCTTGCCGTTTTTGCAATGAAGATGGTGGAGGACTGGGCATTATTTCATTCTGTTGTACATAGGGTTGCTATGGGCTGAAATCAATTTGATGGCACCTAACAACAGCAACAACATAATTTTTCTTCAGCTGAAAAACTTCCTTTGGCATATCTTTTATAACAAGTCTGTTGACAGCAAATCTCTTCATTTTCCTTCATCTAAGAATGTCTTTATTTCACTGTCATTTCTTCTTATGGATCAAATTGTGCCTTCCAAAAACTTATCTCGAAATCCTAACCCTTGACAAGTACATGTAACTTTGGGGAACTAGAATAGGGTTTTTCTTTGCAGGTGTTATTGATTAAGGCAATGATGACACACTGGAGGAGGGTGGTCTGCATTTTACATGACTGGTGTCTTATAAAAGAGAAGTGCAGACACAGAAAAAGAGTCACGCATAGAGGAATGTAGCATAAGAGGATCTATCTACAAGCCAAGGAACCCCAAGAAATGCCTGGAGCTACCAGCAGCTGAAGGAGACAAACAAGATCTTCTCCCAGAGCTAGCAGAGAGGACACGGCCCTGCCCATGTCCAGAATTTGGACTTCTAACCTTCAAAACTATGAGAAAATAAATTTCTGTCATTTAAAGCCACCTACTTTATGGTGTTTTATTATACTAGCCCTAGGAAACAAAGACATTCCTGAAGGATATTTTCACTGGATTTATAATTCGAGGTCAACAATTATTTTTCTTTAGCACTTTAAATGTGTTGATCCACTTTCTTCTGTCCTCCATGTTTTCTAATGAATAATGCACAGTCTTTTGAATTGCTGCTCCCCTGTAAACAATGTATCATTTTTCTCTAGCTGCTTTGAGATTTACTTTTTAGTTTTCATCAGTTTGATTATACTGCCTTTGAACATGATTTTCTTTAAGTTTATCCAATTTGAGATTTGCTGAGCTTCTTGAACCTGTAAATGTATCTTCATCCAATGTGATAAATCCTTGGTTAATATTTCTTCAAATCTTTTTCTGGAACTCCCATGACATGAATCTTTTGATGTTATGATATGGTCCCTGAGGCTCTTTGTTTCTCTCTGTTGTTTGGTTGGATAATTTCTGTTGTTCTGCCATCAAGTTTACTGTCTATCTCTTCTGTCAACTCCATTCTATTATACATCCCATCCATGATTTTTTTCATTTCATATGTTGCATTTGTCTAGTCTAAACTTTCCATGTGGATGTTTGTATTTGTCTGCTGAGAACATCTATCTGTCCATTTTTTCCAAGAGTGTGTACTTTTAATTCTTGGTATGTGTTTATAATAATAGCTGCTTAAATATCTGGGTTATCTGGGGGTTGGCATTTTTGGTAATTGACTGTTCTTTGAGAATTGGTCACATTTTCCTGGTTATTTGTATGTCTAGTAATTTTGAATTGTATTCTGGATATTTTAAATAATATGCTGAGACACTGTATACTGTTAAAATCCTCTGAAGAATGAATTTTTTGTTATTTGCTTTAACAAGCAATCAATCTTAGTTAGGTTCAGACCACAAGTTCTGTCTCACCTTTGGAGGGAAGTAAACTCAATGTCACCTTAGTTTTCAAAGTCTTTGTTTGGTGGGAATTTAAATTGATACAGATACTCTGGGAAACAGTTTGGTAGTTTCTTAAACATGCACTTGACATATAACTCAGCAATCACACTCATAGGCATTTATATCAGAAAAATGAAGACTTATGTGCATATGTAAACCTGTACCCAAACTTTTATAACAGCTTTATTATGATAGCCAAAACTTGAGAACAACCCAAATGTCTTTCATCAGATGAATGGTTAAATAAATTCTGGTACATTCATACAACAGAGTATTACTTAGTAATAAAAGGTAATATACTATTGATATGGTAGCATAGTGGCTAAGACACTTGCCTGCTAACCAGACGGCTGGCGGTTCAAACCCACCAGCCACTCCTCGGAAGGAAGGTTGGGCAATCCTACTTCCGTAGTGATACTGCCTCGGAAACCCAAGGAGGGGTCGCTATGAGTCAGGGCCGACTCGACGGCACATAACAACAACAACAACATACATAATATGCATGGATCTCCTGGGCATTTGACTGAATGAAAAAAGTCAATCTCACTATGTTACACACTGTATGATTCCATTTATATAACATTCTCTAAGTGACAAAACTACAGAAACAGAGAACAGAGTAGTCCCTGTCAGGGTACAGGGATGTGGTAAGGGTGGGTCTCTTCTGCACATGTACCACTTGGGGGTGAGCCTGAAATTTGTGTTGAGTCATACATAGAATTAGGAATACCTTTCTTCAGCTCTTTCCTCTCAGGGATTCCTCCCATTCTCTCTGGTTCACAGGGGACCCTTTCTCTCATGCATTGGCTAGAAAGATGTTTTCTCTTCAAGTTTTAGGAGTTCACACTGCTGTCACCAGGATGCAGCTCTGCAACTGGTGCTGCCATTGGAAAAGACTGGGGGTGGGGGGGAAGGTGCAAGGATTTCCCCTGAATTCCTCATCCAGCAGAGGCCCCTTTCTTGGGCCTCTTACTGTTGTTGTTGTTGTTATATGCCATCAAGTCAGACCTGACTCATAGAGACCCCTCCTTGGGTTTCCAAGGTAGTATCACTGTAGAAGTAGATTACCCAACCTTCCTTCTGAAGAGTGACTGGTAGCATAGTACCTAAGGCACTTGACTGCTAACCAGAAGGCCATGGTCCCCCAAGACCATGGACCCGAGCCCACAGAAGGCTGGTTAGCAGTCAAGTGCCTTAGGTACTATGCTACCAGAGCTCCATTGGGCCTCTTACTAGAGAGACAATTTCTCTTGGAATGCTTTTTGCCCACACCTACTGTGCAGTTCTATACTGGGCTGCCATTAATACAAAACTGGGAGATAAAAGAGGGAAAAATGGGAATTCAACACCATTATACATCATTCTTCAAGCTTTGGCTCTCCTCTTCAATCTTCCTGCTATTTTTCACTTTTCAGAGTGCTCAAGTAGTTGTTGTATAAATTTTTGGTTTCTCATTGTGATCAATGCGATAGCTAGTTTGCGGTGTGCTTGGTCCATCTTGGTCAGCATCAGAACCCATAAATACAGCATTTTTAAAATAAAATAAAATGAATGTTTATTGTGGTTTGGGTGCAAATTTACAAAGCAGATTCATTTTACTCTCAACAGTTCACACACATTCGGTTTCACGTCCCCAATTACAATTCCAACAATAAAAAGCTCTCTACTCAATGACTACCCTTTCTCTGTGCCCTTCTTATCTGTGCATTCCTGTCTGTCCAATTTTCCCTCTAGGAAAATGCTGCCCTTCTGATTTCTCACTGTTGAATGATCGAAGAGGTACATCTCCCTAGGATAGGTGGTGCATGTCCCTGGGGTAGATGTTCTGCTTGTAGGCCTTTCTAATATTTGGTTGAGAGCTAATCCATGGAAGTGAGTCCAGTTCCAGGCCCAAAGGATAACCTGGGGCCATACTCTCAGAGGTTCTACCAGTCTCTATACAACCAGTAATTCTGGTCACTTTTGTGTTTGTGAATTTTGTTCCACATTTTTCCTCCCACTCTATCCAAGATCTCCAATTTTGAGCCCTTTCTGAGGGGCTGGCATTGATAGCTGGGCACTGTCTAGTTCTTCTGGTCTCAGGGTTGTGAAGGCTAAAGTCCCCATGACCCATCATATCCTTGGACTAATTGTTTCCAGATGCCTTTGATTTTCTTCACTTTTCTTTGCTCCAGATGAGGGAAGATTGATAGTTGCATCTTAAATGGCAGCTCAAAAGGTTTTAAGACCCCAGTCACTACTTACCAAAGTAGGATGCAAAACAAGATTTTTATGTACTATGTTGTGCCAGTTGAGCTTGATGTCCCCCAAGACCATGGTCCCAAGCCCTCAGGCCCAGTGACTCTCTCCCCAAGGTACTTGATTGTCATTGAGAAGCCACTCCAACTCTGTCCCCTGTTGCTTCTATAATGTATATGGATCCTTTAATAGCACAAATACATGTGTAAGAATGTTGTTGTTGTTATATGCCATAGAGTCAGACCCAACTCATAGCGACCCCTCCTTGGGTTTCTGAGGCAGTATCACTATGGAAGTAGATTGCCCCATCTTCCTTCTGAGGAGTGGCTGGTGGGTTTGAACTGCCAGCCTTCTGGTTAGCAGTCAAGTGTCTTAGGCACTATGCTACCAGAGCACCTATGTATAAGAATACCTTCAACAAAATCTATCCATAGTTATGGGTATATTCCTATTCACCTATCCACAGCTGATCTTCTCACCTATCTGTACATTTGCCCATAGACTAGTGTTTGCTGCCACTGGTGATACAGTATTGTGCATGTAATAGTATTTGCCTCTGTTGTCTATATCTTTTGTGCACATTTCTGTGTCTTCCTTTTCCCTATTTTCATTGTGCTAGTCATACTTTTGTAATATTGCCTTTCCCTTCACCCAAATCAACACATGACTCTTAACTAGTCAGAAATTTTCCCTCCTTTTCCTTCCCATCCCTGGTAACCAACAAAGAAATTTCCTTCTCTGCATAAACCTTTCCTTGACTTTTTATAATAATGGACTCATATAATATTTGTCCTTCTGTGATTGACTTATTTCACTCAGTACAATTTCCTCCAAATTCATCCACGTTATACAGTAATCTGTGGATTCTTCATTATTCTTTAATACTGTACAGTATTCCATCATATGACTGTACCACAGGTTGGTTATCCATTCAACTGTTGATGGGCCCTTGGTTTATTTCCATCTCTTTAGCAAAAAGAGTGTGCTGTGACCATGTGTGTGCATATGTCTATTTGTGTCCTGGATCTCACCTCTTTAGGATATATTCCTAGTAATGGAATTACTGGATCAAATGGTATTTCTAGATCCAATTTTTTAAAGAAACCCCACACCATTTTCCACAGTAGCTATACCATTTTACAGTCCCATCAGCAGTATATGAGAAATCCAATCTCTGCACACCCTTGCCAACATTTTTTGTTTTCTGCCTTGTTGAACTTTGTTATTATTGCTGGGGTGAGATGATATCTCATTGTTGTTTTGATTTGCATCTCTCTAATGGCTAATGATCATGAGAATTTCCTCATGTGTTTGTTGGTTGCCTGTATACCTTCTTTAGTGAAGAATCTGTTCATATCCTTTGCCCATTTTTGAATTGGATTATTTGTCTTTTTGATGTTGAGGTGTTGGAGTTTCCTATAGATTTTGGAGGTAAGTCCATTGTCAGATATGTCATAGCCAAATATTTTCCCCCAATTTGTAGGTCCCCTTTTTACTCTTTTGGAGAAGTCTTTCAACGCACACAAGAATTTAATTTTTAAAAGGTCCCAATCATCTGGTGTCTCTTCTGGTGCTTGTGCATTTTGGGTTATGCTTGCTAGTCTATTTATGACATAAATTAGGGCTCCTAGATTTTGCTCCCATTTTATCTTTGATTAATTTTATGGTTTTGGGTTTTACATTTAAGTCTTTGATCCATCTTGAGTTCATTTTTTTATATGGTGTGAGGTGTGGATCTTGTCTGATTTTTCTGCAAGTGGCTATTCAATTTTGCCAGCACCATTTGTTAAAGAGGCTATCTCTACCACATACTACAAAAACGGCAAGGAGGCCACATGTTCTGACCTCCTCTAATCCCACAAGAGGAAGACATGATTACCAGCAGTAACCCAAGGCCTATTCCTACAAGGCCAGACACACTGCCTCCCTCTAGCCCTTTCACCAACCGTTCCTCCCAAAGCACCCACCACCTCTATTCTGGGTTCAATAATTCGCTGCAGTGGCCCCACAGAACTCACAGATTATGGGGTTTATTAGGGAAGCACCACAGGCTACAATTCAAGTTCAGGAAAAATGCTCAGTCTCTCTCCCAGCCCACCGTCCCTCAGCCAACAGTCTCTCACAGTCTCTTTCCCAGCAGTGCTGGCCCCTCAGTGTCTCACTCAGCAATGCG
>NW_006921980.1:1883581-1893519 GCF_000298275.1 Orycteropus afer afer | reverse complement strand
ATAACTCTAAGCACCTGAGAGAGAGTGGGCACCTCCCAGAACATTGTTTTGTGCCCCTCCCAACAGAAATACTCCAGGTGGACGACTTTAGCAATCAGGATCTCCTCAGTTGCTAATAGCAATTCCCACCTTGGAGTTTACAAAGACTTATGGGTAGAAAAGCCACACTAAGTAATTTACTACGCTGCACACATATAACCTATAAATATAACTTTTAATCTTCCCAATGACTATACAAGGTGGATATTAATTCTCCTATTTTATAAATTAAGAATCTAAGGCTAAAGGAGTATGAGTACTTGCCCAAACTCATACAGCCAATACTAAAGTATAATTATATATAAAATAAAGAGAGTGATGACATATAAAATTAATTAATAAAATAGGTGTGTGGAGTCAGAAAGTAGGAGAGGGTAAAAAGAAACAGAAGATAGAAAACTGGATTAATGGAAAAGAGTGAGGTATGAAATGGGAGAGAAAAGGAAGACATAAAGAGGAGAGGAGAAGAAGACAGTAGGGAGAGTAAGGTGTTCTTCTTCATGGTAGGACAGTATCAAGACTGCAGCTCTGCACTGAGAGTACCTATCAAGAATCACTTTCTTTATATCCACTCCCTCCCATGTATATGAAGTCTGTGTAAACAGACTAGTCTGTGTAAGCAATGAGGTAATTCTATTCCCCTTTCTTGTGATTGGTTTAGGAGCCCAGGCTTAAACCAATCAGCCTTGGCATTTCCTTGCTGACTCTATTTGTCCAAGGGTGGTTGGGCAGGTCACTAAAATTGACAGAAGATGAACATTTTTGTTCTACAGTTGAAGGAAATGCTTTCTCTCTTTCCATCAACAGGAACAAGGAAACATGTTTCAATTTCTGTTGGCATTCAACAGATTCTGTTGAATCTTGCAGCTGTGAGAGAAGATAACCTGAGGACAAAGCCAGGACAATGAGAAGTGAATGCTGGCTAGCCTGCCTGGAACCTTCTCTTCATCTGGATGTCCTTTTCAACTGAACCAGTTTAAGTTAAGGCTTCTGATACTTGCAGCCCAAAGCATCCTAACTGACTCTTAATGGGTCTCTCTTCAGCCTGAGCTGCTCTTACATGCACTCTAGGAGCTACCTGCCCCCAGGTTGGTGCTGAAGATTGAGCCCAGGACCAAAGCAATTTTCTCTGGTCATAGGCAGGCACTTTATATTATTTTCCTGGGGCTGCCGTAACAAAGTACCAAAAACTGAGTGGCTTATAAGAACAGAAATGTGTTGTCTCACAGTTCTGGAGACTAGGAGTTCAAAATTGGGAATTTAGCCATATTGATTCCTTCTAAGGACCCTAGGGGATGGCCTCAGGCCTAAGGCAGTCACCTGCCGCACCCAAGGCTGGCAGTTCAAACCCACCAGCCACTCCCCGCCAGGTAGCCAGGCCATGTCTTTTGAGAGCTCTGGTAGCGTAGTGCCTAAGGCACTTGATTGCTAACCAGAAGGCTGGCAGTTCAAACCCACCAGCCACTCCTCGGAAGGAAGGTAGGGCAATCTACTCCCATAGTGATACTGCCTCGGAAACCCAAGGAGAGGTCGCTATGAGTTGAGTCCCACTCGATGGCGCATAACAACAATAACAACACAACAAGAGCTATAAGGAAGAGTCTGTTCCAAGTCTCTCTTCCACTTCTGATTATAACCAGTGATCTTTAGCATATTTTGGTTCATTGTTGTTATCAGGTGTCACCAAGTCGGTTTCAACTCAGCAACTTTATGTACAGCCTTATGTACACCATCCTCACAGTCATTGCCATGTTTGAGCTCATTATTGCAGCCGCTAAACCAATCCATCTTGTTGAGGATATTCCCCTTTTCCCCTGACCTTCTACTTTACCAAGCATGATATCCTTCTCTGGGGATTGTTCCTTCTCATAGCATGACCAAAGTACGAGAGATGAAGTCTGGCCATTCTTGCTTACAAGGAGCGTTCCAGCTGCACTTCCTCCAAAACAGCTTTGTTTCTTCTTCTAGCAGTCCATGGTACACTTAGTATTCTTCACCAACACTACAACTCAAATGTATCATTCTTCTGTGGTCTTCCTTATTCATTGTCCAGCTCTCACATGCGTACTAGACTATTGAAAATATCATGGCTTGGATCAGGTGCACCTTAGTCTTCAAATTGACATCTTTGCTCTTTAAAATTTTAAAGAGATATTTTGCAGCAGATTTGCCCAACACACTATGTCATTTGATTTCTTTTTATTTTATTTTGATTTTGATTTGGTTGAAGATTTACAGAGCAAATTCACTTCCCATACAGCAGTTCACATATACTTTGTCTCATGTCATTGACCACCGTCTACCACAATGCAACAGCTCCCCTCCCACTTCCTCCCCATAGTTACGTCTTCCCAGTGTCCATCCCTCCATACTCTCCTGCCCCCTGAGCTGTCTCCCTGATTGTTCTCTCCAAGGCGTGTATCTACTTGAGGTAAATGTTTAACTCACATGCCTGTACTTTGTTTGGCTGGAAACCACAGGTGTGTGTGTTCAATTCCAGACCTGAAGGGCAGCTAGGGGCCATAGTCAGTGGTTCCACCAGGCTCTATCAGACCAGCAAACCTGGTCCCCACCTTTTTTTTTTTTTTTTCCTTGTCATTTTATTTCTTAACTGCTGCTTCTATGGGCATTGATTGTGGATCCAAGTAAAATGAACTCCTTGACAATTATCTTAAGCTAGGTTCTCTAGAGAAGAAAAACCAGTAAAGCTTACATATAAATATATTATATATATATATACATATAAAACTCATTAACAACCCACGATATGCAGACGATGTAATTTCACTGAAAGTGAAAATGACTTGAAGCACTTACTGATGAAGATTAAAGACTACAGTCTGCAGTATGGATTACATCTCAACATAAATAAAATGAAAATCCACACAAATGGATCAATATGCAGCATCATGATAAATGGAGAAAAGTTTGAAGTTGTCAAAGATTTCATATTACTTGGTTCCACAATCAACACCAATGGAAGCAGCCATCAAGAAATCAGATGATGTATTGCCTGGGCAAATCTGCTACAAAAGACCTCCTTAAAGTGCTGAAGAGCAAAGACATCTCTTTGAAGACTAAAGTGTACCTGACCCAAACTATGGTATTTTCAATCACCTCATATGCCTGTGAAAGCTAGACAACGAATAAGGAAGACAGAAGAAGAGTTGATGTTTTTGAGTTGTGGTGTTGGTGAATAATACTGAAAAAACCATGGACTGTCAGTAGAACTAACAAATCTATCCTGGAAGAAGTGTAGGCAGAATGCTCTTTGGAAGGGAGAATGGCCAGACTTCATCTCACCTACTTTGGTCATGGTGTCAGAAGGGACCATTCCCTGGAGAAGGATATCATGCTTAATAAAGTGGAGGAGGGTCAACAAAAAAGGGGAAAGCCCTCAATGAGATGGATTGACATTGTGGCAGCAATGATGAGCTTGGGTATAGCAAGGATTGTGAGGCTGGCACAGGACTGGGCAGTGTTTCATTCTGTTGTATATAGGGTTGCTATGAGTCGGAGCGGACTCAACGTCACCTAACAAAAAAAAAAAAACATCATACAGAGAGAGAGAGAGAGAGAGAGAGAGTGAGATAAATTTATCTTAGGGAGATGGCTCACACAGTTTTAGAGGCTGGAAGTGCCAGGTTCATGGGTCAAACATTAAGCTGGAGGCTTTTCCTGAGTCACACACCTGGAGGGGCTGACGAACCCAGATTGGCAGGCAAGCTGTTGATTCCAGCAGATGAGAAATCCAGGATTGGTGAGTAAAATGATGAATTCTTGGCTAACAAGCTATGCAGGCAAAAAAAACTGTGTTGGCAGGCAATACAATAGGCCACTGGTTCATCTCCAAAAACTGGATTATGATAAGCTAGGTGCACGATCCAGATCCAATAGAAAGTCTGAGAATTTTTTCAGGACATCCATATGTATATTGGAAGTAGCCCACATCCATGAGGAAACTCCCCTTCAACTGATTGGCTGCTCACAGCGTATCCCACCATGGAGGTGACTACCTTACATTAGATCTCATCATGGAAACAACCACACCACCACTGCTGAAACCACTCAGAGTCATGGTTCAGCCAAGTTAACACACAACCTTAACTATCACAACTTCAATCTTTTCTCCATTTATCATTATGTTGCTTATTGGTCCAGTTGTCAGAATTTGGGGGTTTGTTTTTTTGGAGTGGTTTGTAGATCACTCCAATCTCTGCCTCCACCTTCACATGGCCATCTTCCCTCTGTGTCTTTTTTCCACTTTTTAAAAAAGATAATATCATATTGAATTAGAACTCACTCTACTCCAATATGACCTCATATCAACTGGTGATATCTCAAAGACTCTATTTCATAATGACATCATATTCACAGATATAGGGGATAGGATTTCAGTATATCTATTTTGGGGGCACAGTTCAAATTAGACTCTACATGCATCTAGAGCTATCCGTTCCCAGATATATGCCCCCTTATATTTGTAAGCATATCTTGATTTTCCTTGTAAAATCTCTCCATTTTCAGTCCAAGAGTTTGGGTAAGGGTGACTCCACCCTTGCCCCCAGGAGTGAGCATGTGGTAAGATCTGGCCAACCACAGCATTTTATCAGCTTGGTCACTGTGATTTGCTCAGTGGTGAGCACGTAACATGAGATAAACCAGTGACAGAAAAGTCCGTTGGCAAAGAGAAACATTTTCTCTCCTTCTGTGCCTTTCTGGGATCCTGAGAGAACAGAATGTGCCCCCTCAACATACTGGAGGTCGTCTTGCCCCCCATATAAGGAAAGCCCCCACATAAGAATAAAAGCAAAATAGAAGAGAACAAAGCTGAGAGAGGGTCAGATGGTGTCCAACTTTAAGGATTTCATTTGAGCCTTAGATTCTATTGCCCTCGATGTTAGACCAACCTCCAAACTTCTCATATGTAACCCAGTAAATTCTCCTCCTGGTGGAGTTGGGTTTCTCATACTTGCAATTAAAATGGCCACATTTAATATAGACTACCAAGTCCTGTATAGCCATCAACTTGCAACAGAGCCTTTTCTCTCGTAGCAAAAACTCCCCCATCCTTCATTCTGAGTCAGTCAGGAGGGGCTGTCTTCTCTATGCAAGATCCAATTTGAAGGTCTTTTAAAGTTAGCTGAATGGAGGAAATTTTAGGACACCAAGACACCTAGAGCTTAGCCATAGAATATATCTGTGCTTCCACTCACCCTTTTTCTCCTAGAGCTGTGTTCAGATGCAAAGAACAGAAAATCTCTGACACGGCAGTTTAAACAAGGAAAGGATTTATTTTCTCCATGCAAGAGGAAGTCCAGAAGAATGTAGAAGGCTGGTGCATCTTCTTAGCAAAGTCATCATAGACTCAGGCTCCTTCTACTTTGCATCTCCACAACCCTTAGTGTGTCCCCAAAAAAAGATATTTTGTGTTGTCTGGAATCACCGTCCCAAATCTTCCAGCCCTGACCCACTAACAATGTCCCAATCTCCCTAACTGCTGTTACATCTGCCACAATCCAAGTACTGCTAGTACCAAGGTTCCTTACTGGTCCCTTGACAGATCATCAGAAGATACCTTTTATTTTATCATTATCAAAACAACACAACATTTTGAGAATAGAAAAATAATTGGAAAGTCATAATCCTCCCAAATAAACCCAACTATTTTCATTTTGCTTTTTCTTTTACAACTCTTGTTCACACAAGACTTACCCTACATAGTGGCAACCAGAAGAGATTTATTTTATATTCTGCTTTTGCACTCAACATGCTATCATAAGCATTCTCCACACAGCCACAGCTTGAAGATATATTAATAGCTGCATAATCATCTTCAAATTTGTTGCACCAAAATTTGCTTAACAAATAAACAAGTTTATTCCCAACTTTTTGCCCCTGTAGCTAATGCTACAATAAATGTCCTTATGCACATCATTTGTTTTCTTGGGTTGAATGTTAATTTTGAAGCAGCTTGGATGCTCTGGTCTGGCAGCTCACATTATCCTGCTTTGTCTGAATCCCCAGGCTGCCAGTCATGGAAAATTGCTGGGCCTCTGGGCCTTTGATGTTAGACTCTTGGCTGACTACAAATGGCCTGGAAGTGGCACTGCCCCCTAACCAGACAACATCTGAAGACAGGCTCATAAACCTACCTCTGTTTCTGGAAGAAGAAAACCAGCCAGCATTCACCTGGCAGGCCAAGGGTTTGGGCAGCCAGTTTGAGGTCCCCCTGCACCAGACACTGGCTACCCTTGCTGTTTCATGCCAATTGCATCTGTGATGGCCCTGCAGAGGTTGGGGGGAGGGTTTAGTCTTCCTCCATTAGCTAGTCCCTTGGCAGGGCTGACAGTCAAGGTGCTCTACCCTTCTATGGGCAAAGTGTGGGCACCTGGCCCAAGTTAGACAAGTCAGATACTTTCTTCCAGATGGATGCAGCACAGACTTAACCCAAGAGCAGTGCCCCGATGAAGTCACCCCTTGGTTCCAGCTACCCAGGAGCCCAGAGCCACCTGGGTGCTGTCCTTTCTGAGTTGGACCCTGCCATCTGGACTTCAAGCAGATAAGCTGCCCTACAGCCTTCCAAAAAAGAGTTTCTTTCTGTTCAAGTTGGACCAAATCTCATCTGCTGCCTATGAGCAGAAGGTCCTCATGGATACACCCCAGTCCCCTGGTGGAGGGCCTTCAGGGCCCTAGAGACCACCACTCCAGGTCAGCCCAGGGGCCAGCAGTCAAACATAAGGGCTGGCTGCCCCAGGTTTGCCTTAGCCCAGCCAGCATCTCCTCTCTCAGAACTCTTTGTGGATAAGCCATTCATCACTCTGACTGAACGAATTTTGACAAAGGACAAGCTGATGCCTTCGATCTCATTAAAAGGCAGCTACCCTCCACCCCCATCCTGCAGCCTGTGCCTGTTCAGCATCCCGAGGGAGAAATCAGCCAGAGCCTCACCGGATTCCTGGACAGAGCTCAGCCAAGAACTTCTGATTTCCTGAGCTGAGCCAAGGAAAAGGAAAACCAGGAGTCGTCTGAATCCCTGGGCCTGACATAAACATGAAAGTGAAATGAATGAGGACCCTGGATTGAGTGGATTGAATGCACTGAAGGCCAAGAATTGAGTGGATTGTTATGCACTGAGTGCCCCCAAAAAGATACATAATGGTGCTCCCAAAAAGATATCTTCAAGCCCTAACCCCTGGAACCTGTACATGTGACCTTATTTGGAAATAGAGCCTTTGAAGATGTTATAAGTTAACGTGAGGTCACACTGGAATAGGGTGGGATCATTAGCTGGGCAAGTTCACTGGGCAAAGAATTTATTTCTCTGACCTTCAGTGTCATCATCTGAAAAATAGGCCTCATAGTCTGTATGTCTGAGGTTCCTTAGGAGAATTAAATTCCAGTGCCTGGAACATGACTAGTTCCATACTGAGCCATTTTATCTGTCACTGATCTTCTGCCTACAGGCGTCTTCCCAGTGTTACTCTACCTGCCCAAATCAATCTCACTAGTGTCGCCTACGACCCCTGGGTATGGCAGTCTTTCCTCCCCAGGCTCCCCTGCCAACACTTCCCTAATGAGAAGCCCCCAGGAAAGGGAGGACAGTTGCTTCTTTCCTTCAGCAGAACCTCTCCAAAATGAAAAGAGCCTGAGCCACTTCCAGTTTTTTTTAAATTTCCTGGCCTATTAAAATGAGGAAATGTCAAGTCTTGGCAATTGTGATATAAGTTAAGTATTTTCATAAAGCAGGTAGAATACAATATACTTGTGTTGCTGACAAGAATGACAGGTCTCAATACATTGCATAGAGAACTCCAATAGATGCAGTCCTGGGGTAGAACACAAGTTTATAGTTGCAGGATGACCACTGATTTATTTTAATCTGCTGGAGCTGGGGTTGCACCCTCAGATGTCTGACTTCCTAGAAGAAAACATATGCAAACTTAATGTAGGACCTTCGTCAGGTCCTGTTTAAAGAAAACAGTAAAGAAAAGATAGTTGTAGATGTCTAGAGACATTTGAAAAAGGATAAGTTATGAACTTATTTTAGGAAATTACTGTTCATTGTCTTGTCATGATAATTTCAGAGACTGTCTTGCCCTTAGGATTTGTAGCACAAAATGTCAAAAAAAAACAGTTAAAAATATTTTTTTTTAATAAAAATGAATGATACCACTACACACCTATTAAACAAAAAACAAACTCACTATCATTGAGTCAACTCTGACTCATAATCCATTGGGTTTCCAAGGCTATAAATCTTTATAGAAGCAGACTGCCTCATCTTTCGTCTGTGGAGTGGCTGGTGGGTTCAAACCACTGACCTACTGGTTAGCAGCCAAATGCCTTAACCACTACACCACCAGAGCTCCTTACACATTTATTTGTTTTGGTTATGTGCTGTCGAGTCGGACCCAACTCATAGCGGCCCCTCCTTGGGTTTTCGAGGCAGTATCACTAGGGAAGTAGATTGCCCAATCTTCCTTCTGAGGAGTGGCTGGTGGGTTTGAACTGCCAGCCTTCTGGTTAGCAGTCAAATGCCTTAGGTACTACGCTACCAGAGCTCCTAAGGTCTATTAGAGAGACTAAAATCCAAAACATTGACAATATCCAATGCAGAGAAGGACATGGAGCAGCAGGAACTCTCATTCATTACTGGTGGGAATGCAAAATGCTATACCCACTTTGGAAGACAGCCTTGCAGTTTCTTACAGAGCTAAACATAGTATTACCATTTGATCCAATAATTACACTCCTAGATATTTACCCAAATGAGATGAACACATATATTCCGTATAAAAACCTACTCAAGAATGTTAATTGCAACTTTATTAATAATTGCCCAAAACAGAAAGCAATCAAGATGTCCTTCAGTAGGTAAATGGATAAACGCACTATGGCCCATCCATGAAATGAAGTATTAATAAAGGATAAGAATAAGTCAGCTGTCAAGCCATGAAAAGATAGGGAAGAACCTTAAATGACTACTGCTAAATGAAAGAAGGCAGTCTAAAAAATCTATATATTGTAAAACTCCAACTCCATAGCATTCTGAAAAAACAAAACTAGAAAGACAATGAAAAGATCAGTGGTTGCCAGGGGGTCAGGGATAGGAGGAAGGGATGAATAGGTGAGGCACAAGACATTTTTAGGGCAGTGACATTCTGGTAAAACTGTTCTCTGAAAACAGAGAGAGAGGGAGGGAGGAAGGAAGCTCTAATTTTTGCCCATTTCCTTGGTATAAATATTACTACCATGGCCCATTTCAAGATGCCAGTTTTAACACAGGCTTACAAAATTTCCAGCACAGCACTGATTTGAACCAGTCATGAGTGTCTGTCTCCCAAGCCCCTATGCTTTTCTCTGTCAGTATTTCCGACCCTTTGGTCCTTTGCATACCGATTTTATAATTTCACAGTATCTGTGTTCCACCTATTATTATTTATTAATTTTTTTTGTCAATATACCTCACTTTTTATTTTATTTTTAACTTTGTACTGCAATGTAGGTGAAACTTTACAAAGCAGACTCATCTTGCATTCAATAGCTCGTACACATTTTGTTTTGTGGTGCTGGTTACTATCCCCGTAATGTAACAGCTCTTTTCTCCCTTCCTCCCTGTGGTTACTCCTCCCCTGTGTCCTTCTTGTCTATGTATTCTTGCCTTCCTTCCTTCCTCCCAGTCCAAATGCTGCCCTTCTGATCTCTCATGGTTGATTGTTCTAAGGAGTGCATCTCCCTGGTGTAGTTGTTTACTTGTGGTGTTGTTGTTGTTGTTGTTATTTGCCATCGAGTCGGCCCCGACTCACAGCGACCCCTCCTTGGGTTTCCGAGGCAGTATCACTACGGAAGTAGGAATGCCCAACCTTCCTTCCGAGGAGTGGCTGGTGGGTTTGAAC